>NC_080794.1:88269302-88569302 GCF_028018385.1 Neofelis nebulosa | reverse complement strand
AAAACACAGGCTAAAAGTTATGTCTGGGTGAAAAGACTTGAAGGAAATAGACTGAAGTCTAAACAGTGGGCATTTCTTGGCGGTCAGTGTGTAGTTGAGACGCATTCCCTTCTCTGTAGTTTTCTGAGCGCTTGATATTCTGTGAGAATCAGGAGCACAGTCACTTTGGCACGGAGGAAAATCAATCCCACCATCAACTCTAATGCCTTTATTTTCTGCTTCCCAAAGCAAGTTGAACCATACGCAAAACAACGCACTACGACTCGGAGGGATTAAGCTGTTAGCAAGGTCACAGACCAAGTCACAGACCAAGTCAGGCACTGAGCTTGGTTATTTTTTCTAACTGTAATACTGTATATACTAAAGCTTGCTTTTTCTTTTTCCTCCCACTTAGCACATGCCTCTTGAATGTCAGCTTCTCTGCTGAATACGGTAAAAACATGATCACATTTAGCCACATGGGCAAGACAAGAACAGTCCTATTTTATGAATGTGAATGCTGAGGTGGAGAGGTTCTCTGGCAAGGCTGCTTCGGGGCAACTCTTGGTTCTCCTGTAATGACTCTGGAGTTGGGCAATGTGTCACCTGCACAACGGGGCAGGCAGCAGGTGGCAGCCAGGGTCCCGGATGAGCTTGCCTGACCCAAAGGCCGTGTTTGTTCCTCTACTGTGGGATGGTCCCTCCAAGCTGCCGGTCTTGCCCTGAGCCTCTCAAGGGTAAGGATTTGTCCACACCAAGATGTGGATCAACCCAATGACTTTTCACCGAACACGTCCTATGTGCCTGGCACTGTGTTGAAAACAGAACATGCAGAAAACAGCGAAAGTCAAGCGTGCAAGATTATCCAGTTTACCGCCATTCTGAGAAATGGCACAGTATAAAGTTGCGGTGTCTGTGCGTCGTCGTGAAAACTGCAACACCAGACGGAGGGCTGGGTCGGCGCTGAATCCATTCTTTGCACCCGGATGCAGAACCGTGGGTGCTGCCCTCCGTCGTGAGAAGGGCAGCAAATGCAACAGGAAGGAGACACGTTCCTGCTTGAGAGGTGCCGGATGCTTCCTGAACAAGGAAAAGACGAAAGCCCGCAGCCAAGCAAAATCACGCCCAGGCACTAAAGATACTCCCAACCTACAGAACAGAACTGACTTCTGCAACTAGGATTCCTCCGAACTAAGCCCTGAAAGGGTTTCCAGGAGCTCTCTGTTTGGGGGCGTAAGCGAGTCGCTGGCTGTGATCAGGAAGAAACCGGCCTCTTTTTGCACACCCGCAGGAAGAGCATCGGGAGATTTGCATGCCCTCCTCTAAGACGCCCAGCCCTGGTCACTGTCACATCTAGGACATGAGGCAGGACCTTGCCTGATGCAATCTGCCAGTTCCGATCTCGCTATGTGATTAGTACAACAGTCAGGTGTCTTGCAACAACCAGGTTTTCTCTGCCGTGGCACTTTCTGTCTGATAGGTAAGCACACAACTAGTTAACTCTCCTCTTTCTTTCTCCTTTTCACACCGACTCTGCTTGAGGCAATTACAGCAATACTGCATTTGTCAATCACATTCATTCGTGCATGGTTTCCTGAAATAATTATCAGGTGAGTGGCATCTCTGTGCCTGGAGAACCGGCTTGGAAACCACAAGCCCCAGAGTATTAATTACTGAGCGCAAAAATTTGCAGAGAAGCAAGTCTTTTAATGGTAGAACTGACGTAACATGATTGTTTTGATTTTTTTTACTAACATGACAATCATCGCCGTCCCCTGGTCATCACCACAGATCAGCTCGAATTATCTGGGGAGGCCATTACCAAGCCGGGTACCATTTGATAAAATGAGGCGCATGCTTCCTGGCGTGGTGTTTGTTGATTTTCAGAACACAGCAAAGCCTGAAAGTCAACAGCTGGAATAAAAGTGGACTTCTGCCAAAGCAAGCCAGAGGGACACTCTTTGGCGTGGCAAAGCGGATACTTTGGTGGTTCCATCTTGCTGGAAGAAACACTTTTAAGAGGGTGCCTTTTACATTTCTTACAACGGTGCTCTCTCCGCAGGCCGTGGTTCCTGATTTAGGGGGTGGAGGACATCAGCATTTTGTCAAACTCAACATGAAAGGTAGATTACACCTTTTTCTAGAGGCTCAGTTCATACATGTTATCAAAACCCATATATCACAACACTGGGTCCCCTGGTAAGGGAAAGAGGCGATGTTTTCTGGTTTGTGTGTTCTCCTCTTGAAGAGGGATCTGTTGAATGCATCACAGGAAATGGATGAACAAGTGCGTGTCGGGAGATGGTGGAGGGGAGGCCGGTGCCGGGAGCTGGGGTCGCTCCTCGTGGTCCCTGTCTCCTCTCCTCCACCCTTCACATCTCCTCTGCAGGGTCCTGTGCTCTCCTCATTCTGGGATTCTCTCCCCCCGTCTCTAATGGTTTCTTTTTTCTAAGCTTGGAACAGACTTGTATTCCCTTAGGGCTAATCTCACTTTTCAGAGTCCAAACCCTCCGTCCGGCCCGTCCCAGGAGCACTTCCTCAAATATCCACCCTCTGCAGCCTCTTTCCTTCCTGGGTTTTCTTTGTCGAGGGCCAGTCACAAGAGGAAGAGGCAGGGACTGCCGTGGGGTATGCAGAAACGGCTCCCCTAACTGCACAACCCTGGCCGCGGCAGGTGCCCTGCTCCACACCTCCCGCCCAGCACGGGCCGCCAGAGCCTTCTCCTGCCCATCAACATTTTCCTCTTGTCAGGATGAAGGGTTCCGTCTCCATGTGATGCCCTTGGTCTCTTGCCGGACCCTCAGCACAACTTAAACCTTCATCTGTTTGTTTGTGGGGATTTTTCCCAGAGAAGGCATATTATCTCACAGTCCCCGTATGTTACCTGCTGAGGCTGGCCTGCCCCCATCAGTCACCTAATTCCCCCGAAGTCTCTGGGTTCGATAGGATAGCCCAATCAGGCTGCCAACGGAGGCTTTAATGGTCACAGAAGGTCCAGCTCCTCTAGCAAAACCCCCGGTGACATCGGCAGCCTCCTCACTTCTCGTTATTATCAAAAACAGAAGCCCAGGAAGGGTAGAGAGAACTGACAGACGGCCGGGCATAATAGCAGTGGGAACCCAAGGCTGCTGCTGGGGCCGCCGTCCCTGACCCCTGGCCTCCCTTTCTTGGGATTCTGCTCACAGATCCTGCTCTATTTGCAAAAGATGAGGTGGAAAAACCCACACCCTGGCAGAGAGAAAGCACCCACTGGAGACCTCCCATGAGAAAACTCAGCACAGGAGAGAAATCCCTGAGTTTCTTTCCAACCAGAATTGAAATGCTACTTAGACGTAGGGCCTAAACGCTGGAGCCACTGCCCGTCCGCCAGGCATTTCTTTGAACCTGAGAGGTGCGAATGAGAACCCTGAGCTGTGCCTTAAAGACTGAGGCCAAACCAGCAAGCAGCTGGAGCCCAGACGCGAGGAGTCATGCTCCCCTCACTCGGTGCCTGGGATGCGCTTAAAGCAAGAGCGGGGGGAATATCGCCTCCCACGCGCTGACCCCATGGGCCGGAGGTGCGAGTGCCAGAACTGGACTCACTCGCCCCAGAGAGGCGGGCCTGGAATCCTACGGCGCCCCACCCACCACGACACTGGAGAAAGCTGCTGTGCTGTGACAGGTCTTTGAAGTGGGACTCCACTTATCTGGTGTGACCAAAAGTGTCTGGCTGGGGAGCATCCAACCTCTCCAATCAGGAGCCAAGAAGAAGCAGAGGCACTGACATATTTTCCTGGACCGGGCACTCGGCAGGCTCCGCCCCCCCACCCCACCCAGGCCCCTGCAGCAGGTACCAGGCCAGCAGTCTCCCAATCAGAGCAGGGCCAGCACACCCTCCACCCCGGCGGGCACAGAAGTCCAGGGCCAGCTCTGGGGGCTGAGGGCCTGTGGCTCTCTGTCCCTGCTAATGGCAATCCGTCCTGGCTCAGCCCTGCCCTGCTCAGAGGCGGGCACTTCAGAGGTCCCACTCAGGGTGCCCACACGGGATGCTACAGTGTGAAATCCATCCTGCACCTGTTCCCCAAATGAGGATTCGGTGCGGGGGAGTACCGCCCAGAGGGAGCGCCTTTTCCTAAAGGGCGTTAAGAGCGCTTTGTGGGGCAACTGTGGCCAGCCCGCAGTGAGGGCTGGACCTTCCAGAAAAGAGGACTTTCTCTGGGAGTCTGCATCCTCACTCGCCCTGGTCCTGTGTTTAGAATGTTTCATAGAAGCAATACGGTCTCGTTTGGCCTCCCTAGACAGGAACAGTAAATGATCGCTCCCGCACTCCTGCGATATTTAAAAACCACGCCAATATACTCTGCCAAGCTCCGGTGGCTGGTTCCAGGTCTCGGAAGAACGGCTGGATGCCACTCAGGCCTGGACGCTGCCCCCTGTTCGGTGACGGAGGCGGAACTCACTGACCCCTGCCAGAACAGCCTCGGTGCCCGAGTGCTCCTGCACCCAGCAGGGAGCTGGCCACCGCTAGCTGGGCGTCTTGCCAGGGGATAATCACAGGACCTTTTTACTGAGGGACTGTGGCCCGCCCTGGGCCACCCAGCTGCACGGACCCCGTGCATTCGTTCCTCTGTTGACGGGAACTGCTCTGTAACTTGTGGGGCCTGGTGCCAGGTGACAACGCCGGGCCTCGTGTTGGAAAATTGCAAAGAGTTTAAGACCCCACGAGCCGAGTAGCAAGCCCTGGAAGTGCAGGGCCCCGGACAAGCAGGCAGGCCTCGCGCCCGTGAAGCCAGCTCTGCCTTGAGCACTCAGCACACCCGCTGAAGTGGACACTCTGGTCATCTCCATTTCCCAGATGGAGAAACTGAGACAGAGAGGTTCAGTGACTAGCTCAGAATCACATAGTGAACAAGCGACTTCCTTTCTCCATACTTTGCAGTCCTGCCTACCTTGGAGGCAACATGTTTGCTCCTGACACAGTGCACATTCTTGCCACGCTCAGGGGACTATTTTGGATAAGGGCAAAGTAGGGGGCGGCAGGATGATGTTCTAGGGTCTGAGCTTTCTCTGGCTCCCTGCAGTGCACAGGATTGTCCAAGCAAGTCCTTAAAGACCCTGACTTGGTAGGCCCCTTCTGGACCTGCCTTGCTCTGCCTTACCCACCCCCTTCCCAGCCTGCCCTGCTCTGACCCACAAGCACTGACTAAGCCCTGGCTGTCCCTAAATGCCAGTGTCCTCTCCAAGCTGATGTCTCAGAGCCGGCACAGGGAAGCTCTTCTAGGAAGGTTGGGGTCTCCAGGCCACACTCCCCCCTGCTAATTCCCTGGTGCCACTGCTGTATCCTGCCAGCTTGCTGTTGCCCTCTGGGTGGAGGCTTTCAGCCAATCACAGCACTGGGGGGGGGGGGTAGGGAACCCAATAAATATTTGATATCATTTAGATGTGCCGGATGAGGCACGAGGGTCCATATGAGGTGGCCTGACACCTTGAATCAGGGAGTTCAGCAGGTCCTGAGCGTGGCCAGAGGTAAAACACTGCTTGCTTCCTGGTAGGCACAGCCCCTGCTTTGGGCCGCTCAGCCCTTCAAAGTCACCACCTGGGCTCTTGTCTCCTGGGGACACCTCCTCCTTTCCCCAAGACATCCAGCCCTCAGTGTTGGTACTGACACTGAGGCCGCGTCTTGGGGATCTGAACAGGGATGGTGTCGTGAGGCCTCTCCTTCCTCTCACCCAGATGGAACTCCTGGCTTTCAAAAGACCAGAGAAGGTCAGGGCAAGGCCATCGCGTGGAACCTCATGAGCAGTGACATGAGGGGAACAGAGAGAAAAACACTGAACTAAATCAGGGCCCCTTGTTACTATGGGCAATAATAATTACTTTGGCACAAACTTCATGTCTGCACACAAATGCGTGTCAGAACCCCTTGCCTTACTTCTTAGTAACAACAGCCATATGATAAGGCTATTCGTTAAATCTTCAGGAAGATTCATTTCCAGACAAAGATTTCAGGGAGAGAGAAGGGGGTGGGGGAAGAAAGGAAGGAAGGAAGGAAAAGGAAATTCTAAATTCACCCTAATTTATAACTGATGTTCTCAAATACAGTTATTTATAAAGTCACTTCTGATAGTCACTCTCTTAAAGGACTTTGCATATTTCTTATTTTGACGTAGTAAAATTGTTTGGATTGTAAGTTCACCTGTGTATCCTGCTTGACAACAAAACAATTTATTTATAAGAGACATATTAAGACGCACAGAACATGATGTCTCCTATTTCCCTTTCAGTCTCACCACCATCATCAATATCACCATCATCACCACCATCATCAATATCACCATCATCACCACCATCATCACCATCATCACCACCATAACCACCATCATCACCACCATAACCACCATAACCACCATCATCACCATCATCACCACCATAACCACCATCATCACACATCATCAACATCACTATCATTGCCAGCAGAACGTTTACTTCAAACCCAATATCATAAGAAACTCACTATGAAACCCAGACAAGGGTAAGGTTTCTCTGGTAGAAGTGCAGTTGGGGTACTAGTCTCATCTTTCCTGACTCAAGATGACCTTGGAAAGACAACTCCAGAAGAATCCCCAGGGACATTTAGAAAGAACTGCTTGTGGCCAAACTTCTGGTGCAAATGAGAATTCTGGGTCTCGGAGAGGGGCAGGGATGGGTGCGCAGATGGCACAGAAAGTTAGGGGCAGAGTTAGAATGCTCCCGATGCCCATGGCCCATAACCCAGGTCCTCCCCAGGGGCTGGTGCCTGACCCACAGTGCCATGGACTAAGTGAATCAATATCAGAAAATCTCTTAGAAGCAGGGCCAGACTCAGTGAGACAGGCAAGACACTCACCTTGGGTGCACAAATCTAGGAGGCAGCCCAAACAGGAGTCAAGGGAAATGATATTTCATGCAATGATTTAAGAAGTCAAAATCATGCACAAATTAACAAATATCAAGATAAATATTTTGATTTAAAAAATCAAAAATTTATATAAAGATAATAAGAACAGCAATGCTTGACACAAAGTAAACTCCAAGTGTAAGCGTACATCATTTATACCTGAAGTCAATTACATATACAATTTATACAAAAATTATATAATACATAATCAAGGAAAATAAAAATGAGGAAACAAGAGATATTTTCCAGTGCAAAACAGAATGCTGCAGAGAGGGTGCCAAAATTTCAGGCAGAAGCATGAGAACATACATAAAAGAGGAGATAGTACACTCAGGTTCTCTCCCGTTTGGAGGTTCTAACAGTTCTGGGGTTCTGACTTGCATTCTAAGCCATTCAGAATGGGCAATGGGGTAATTTAGAGACCAAGAGATGTGTAGAAGGAGCCCAGATATCGAGGCACTCCCGAGGGAATGATTTGGGGCATCAATAATGGTCCATGAGCCTTGTCAAACATGTCCACCCACTAAAGTCCTAAAGTAGCCTCCCATCTCTGGGCCTTTGCACCTGTTGTGCCTTCTTCCCAAGTACCTTTTCCTTAGACTACCGCCCCCCCCACCTTTCTCCCCTCATCACACTTCTCATCAATCTGCCCAAATGAAGCCTGCACAAGAGGACCTGTCCTGATCCCCTGCATAATCGAGCAGCCCCACCCACCTCCAGAAATCTCAAACTCCTTCTTCATGCACATGTTACAACTGTATCACATACTCATGGCTGCCTGTCTCCCTGACCAGACCCGATGCCGCATGAAGGCAGAGGCTCTGTCTGGGGCACCACCTCTGTGCCAGCACCTCGGACAGCACCTGGCCCAATGGGAACTTGGCAGCTAACACTTGTTGAAGGAATGAGTTAAGTCAGGGTTCTGTCGCTAGAGTGAGAAGTAAAGCCATGACAATAACAAGGGCACGTTCACTCAAGTCTCCTTGCCTTTTTCCCCTCAAGCCCAGTTCCTAAAGTGTGCTCCAGAGCATTAGTTCTGTGCAGTATCACCAGGTGTGTTGTGATAAAAGGATTTTGCAGCCTAATAAACTCAAAGCATTTGGCTACAGCACACAAGTGTGCATCTTTGGTCTGTGGGGGATGGGTGAGCTTCCTCTAGTGTATTTGGCCAGAGAACACCTGTGAGCAGGACTGTCTGGAAGGGGCGTCCAGGGGCGCTCTGGGGAAAACACTGGTATGCGTGGAACATTGGAAGAATAGCCTCACCTAGAACTGTTCAGCCCAACATGGTAGCCCTTAGTCATAGGTTGTCACAGAACACTGGAACTCAAGCTAGCTGCACTGAGATGTGTTCTAAGCATAACATGCACACCAGATTCCAGAAATTTCATGTGGGGAGAAAAAAAAACTTTTAACATTTTTTTAATCTTTATTTTTGAGAGCGAGAAAGTACAAGCAGGAGAGGAACAGAGAAAGAGGGGGACATAGAATCTGAAGCAGGCTCCAGGCTCCGAGCTATCAGCACAGAGCCCGACGCAGGGCTCAAACGCACGAACCGTGAGATCATGACCTGAGCGAAAGTTGGACGCTTAACCGACTGAGCCACCAAGGCACCCCTGGAAAAAAAATTTAATATCTCATTTATGACTTCGATATTGATGATATGTTGACTTAATATTATGTATACATTGAATTAAATGTAAAATCAATTTTGTTTCTTTTTATTTTTACCCTGTTGCCCCTTAAAAAACGTAACATTACACAGGGGACTCAAATCACTTTTTTACTGGGCAGGGCTGGTCATGAGCTGTCTGTTTTCTGGTTGAGGCTGAGCCTCACTCAGCGCTCACCTGAGGGGTGGATACAGAGAAGAGCTCAGGTCCAGAAGCCTCAGGCCTCACCTCACTCACAGCCAGGAAGTGCAGTAGCTGCTCTGATACTAGTGTGGGTGGAAAGAAAAGACCAGAACAGGAGTTCCCCTCGGTCGTGATCTGAATTTGCCCCATGGAGGCTCCTGGTTCCCTGAGGAGCTCCTGACAGGTGGCCAATCTCTCAGCTGTCCACATGGTTTTTGTGGGAGACCCCAGCACCCCACTTTCCAGCAGGTGGTAGCCAGAGCAAAGGAACATCATCCATAAAAATGAATGGGCCCCAAATCCACCTGAGTTCATGGTAGCCAAGGTTCTTTTAAAATCCCCATCTGTTCATGTCCTAAGAAGACAGAACTTTCAAAGTGAAAATCTGTAGTTCTAATTATTTAAACATATCCAAAGGACATTGCCAAGATGGTCTGTGTGGATGTGGGTCCTAATGGAAAAGGTGATCGATTTTTTTCCCCAATTCAGACTTTGGTCCCCACTAATAAAGATCAGAGTGAGATAGGTACAGATAGGAGCAGAAGTTAGAATCTGCTAGAAAATGGCCCAAGGGTAAGGATGCCAAGGAAGTTCCCATGATGCAAAGGAGCAGCTCAGTTAGGCTCACACGACCTTAAGAGAGTCCCTCAACCTCTCCTGGAAGTGGGGACAGAAGTCATCACCTCGATGAAGGGGAGGCCACCTGTGAGGTCAGAGCCCCCTGCCAAGGTGCTAGGAGGACCCTTGCTGGAGAGATGGGCTCTTCCCTGCACCTGCCTTTGCAGGGCGTGCGGCCAGGTCACCAACAGACAGCCTCCACCTGGGCTGCCTAAGGATCACACAGGATGGAATTATCTGTTATTGTCCTTTTGTGGGCTCCAGACACCCCCTACCTATTCCCCTTCAACCTCCTCCAGGAGAAGTTTGGGGAACCCTGGACTGGGGGTGCCAGATGCATGCAGAATGGTCCTGCCTTTGGCAAGTGAGGCCCGTGATCTGATCACGCCAGACGTTTCACTGCCATCTGTAGGGTCAGGGTGCCTCACTCACTAAGGAGCCCTGGGAAAACTTTCATGCTGCTTTTTACACCCTTCACTGCGCTTGGGACCCGTAAAAACCTATTGTCTCTCTTTTCTCCAGGATGTTTCACGGATTCTTTCTCTGAAAGGCTGTTCTGTCTTTCAAGCCCACCCTTTGCACTCACATTAAAAGGCGACCTTCAGGTGTTTTAGGACATGAGAATGCCATGCAAGGGACTTTGGGTTCAAGGGGTAACTCCTGCCTTGGGTTTGGTTTCTTAGAATCTCACCCAGCGTCAATCCTGGGGAGGGGCTCCAGGTGGCAACCAATTTTTCCATCTGGGCAAGTGGGGTTAGCTCAGTACCGTCGGTGCGCCTTTCAGCCACCAAGCCCCACTCTGAGGAGGGTGCAGCCCACAAACAGGGCTGCCAGGCTGGGCTCGGCTGGGCTCCCGCTCATCCTGGGCTCGCAGCCTGGATGGCGGCATCCCCTGCGCCCCGACCCATGCCCATGGCCTGCGGAGCTGAGCTTGCAGAGAGTCTGCGTGGAGCACCGAGATTAGACTTAAGCCTTGAGTCTCTCTCCGATGCTTAAATAGCTGCCTCTCCAGGCTCCTGACAGGGCTGTTCAGAACAACCGCTGGAGCTGCATTTTATCTTAATTCTTAAACTCTATCTTTAAAAATCTCTTTCTGGGTCGGCTCTGTGCCCATCTCTGCTCATTTAACAGCAAGCCCTGCCCTACGGTCTTGCCCCCCTATTCAGTGTGTTTGTTCTCACACAGTCTCTCTCATTTAAGTAGCAAGACAGGGAAATACCCTAAAACGTCTTCAAGTGCTTTAGGACCTGTCGGAACCAACCCCCAAGAGCCTTCCCATATCCACCTCCCCTGTGAGCCACCAGGCATTTGGATGTTTCTCTAGAACTTTCAGAAGAGATCCTATGCCTTTGCCTTATAGTTCCAGTAACCTGGCAGTGCTTTCTATACATGTAAGTCCTTTCTTTCCAACCAGACTGTGTGTTCCCCGAGGACGGGCCCACATCTTGTGCCTGCCCCCACCGTGCACATCCGGACACAGCAATCAGACATGTTCTCGCTGGAGAATGAGAGAGGAAGACACTTCAAGGGGAGGCAGACGGAACCAGGATGACCCGGCTACCAGCAGGGGAACCTGGGAAAGTCTCAGAGCCTCGGAGCCTCTTCTCTACACAAGGAATCATCGCTAAAATGTCTATACCCCAGGGGAGCTTTGAGGGTGATATGGGTCTCGGGTATGGGAAGAAATGTGTAGATGATAAAATCTAAACTTAGTCTTAGCAGGAACTGACACTGAGAGAGAAATCAGGGCCATGACTCTGCCTCAGTCATATGCTGGAAGATGTTTCTGACTCTTGGAAGGTATTCTCCAATAAATTGTTCTCAGAAGGTGTTAGTGGGTCAGATTCTTGCCACTTTGTGCTTCACAGCAGGCCTAAATGGGAGACTAGGGTTCTGAGATCTGCAGGTAAGGTTCAGAGACATAGTGGAAGGGGAGTCTGAACACTGATAGGTGGCCATGCCCAGCCACATCCCTCACACCTGGCATAGGTGATCTGCTTGCCGGGACAGAGAACTTCTATTGAGTCAGAAAGCCAATACAAAGGTGTGTCACTGAGCTGGTCCCTAGTGTGAACAACAACGGCTCAATCTTGGAGACTGAGGAGTCATGAAGAACGTACCTTAGAAGGTGTTGTCTGTGGAAAAGAAGACGGTAACATTTATTCATTGCTTCCCATCTCCAATCAGTCAGGCTTTGCCCCCTTGGGTGTTAATGCCCCCACACTTGCTGGTTGGCTCCTATGTTAGCAAAGGTAAGCGAACTTGCACAGGTGTCCCATGCAAGGTAGCAGAAAGCAAGGGATGCTTCTGTGGCAGCTGGAGACAGCTGGCTGCTTCAACAGCGGCTGGAGTGGCAGTTGAGGGGGGGAAAAGGCATCCAATTCATTCCAGAGGGGTGTTATCCTAGCTCAGAGTTTGAAAGAAAAGCATCTCCTGGAAGAGGATTTCCCAAAGCAGAGCACCAGGCGCATGAAGTCAGTGTCTTGGCTGAATCAACAGACTCCACCAAGAGGAGACAGCAGAGCAAACTTATTTAGGCCTCCATGAGACAAAGTATAGATTAATATATATGAAGTGAGAACAAGTAGTGACTAAAAGAGACTAGGTGGTTACAAAACAAGAAGACAGTTATGAGAAATAAAGCCAATTAGAAATTGAGAGCTCAGTAGATGACTACATAGCTCACGAGTCAAGGATGAAAAATAACTAATTCAGCACAAGACAGGCAGAAACCAGAGCAGCTACAAAATAACAGTCCAACTTCAAGCTGACTTCTCATCAGCTTCAACAGAACATGAGACAATAACATCTTCAAGATACTGAGGGGAGACCACTGTAGCCCTAAAATTCTGTATTCATTCAAGTTGCCGTTCAATATTGAAACTAAAATAGGAATGTTCTTCAGACAGACAAGAAATCAGAAAGTCAGATCCCTGATGGAAAATGCTTAGGGATGCACTGCAGAAAAAAATCAAAACCAAACAAAACTTAGAAAGCAAGTAATGAAATTTAGGAATAGATAGTGAACAGCAAAAAATAAGTACATAAATACATACACCTTAGGAAAAAGGACAAAAAGAAACTGACATAAAATTAGAATAATCATAATGCCACAAGGATCGAGGTGTTAACTTCTAGGCATATGTTGTGGAATGAATGTTTGTGTGCCCCTCCCCCAGTTTATACACTAAAGCCAGAACCCCCAGTGTGCCCATATTTGGAGATGAGGCCTCTAAGGAAGTAATTAGCTTAAAGGAGGTCATAAGGGTGGAGGCTTCGTCTGATACCATTAGTGTTCTTTAAAGGAAGAGATATAAGAGAGCCCCCTCTTTGTTTCCCACTCTTTCTCCCCCTTTCTCCCTCTCTCCATATGAGCACACAGTGAGAAAGTGGCTGTATGCAAGCCAGGAATAAAGCTCTCAGTGGACATCTAGCCTCTGGCACCCTGAGAAAAGAAATGTCCGCTGCTTGTTTAAGATGCCCAGTGTGGGTTATTTTGTTACAAGGGCCAGAACTGACTAAGACAAGTATCTATCAATAAGTTCATGATAAACTTCCAGGCAATGCTGTGGGAGGTAGGGGAAGGTTTGGGAAGAAATAAAAGTGTGCTAAGATTCTTGACCATTCAAATTTAGTCTTTGCTAAAACGTGCATCTAAATTTTTAGATTTTTCACTAAGGTACTAGAAATAAAAGATAGTACTCTACATTCAGGAAGGGAAAGAATGGGTCAGAATATGTACAGATTGAGCAAGCAACAGTGTGATCCACTTTGAATACACTTTGTGGATGACATGTATAAAATACAGTAAAACCTTGGTTTGTGAACATAGTTTGTTCTGAAAACATGCTTGTAATCCAAAGCACTTGTATATCAAAGCAAATTTCTCCACAAGAAATAATGGAAACTCAGATGATTCGTTCCACAACCCAAAAATATTCATATAAAAGTGGTTACAATACTGTAATATAATGCAAAATCATAAAGAAAATACAAAATATAAAGAACAATAAACAGATTAACCTGTACTTTACCTTTGAAAACCTTCATGGCTGGTGTGAGGGAGACAAGAGAGAGGAAGGTTATCGTGTAGGACAACTTTCACTATCACTAACAGAATCACTGCTATGTATTGACTCAATGGAATGTTTTTCTTTTCGTGCAACTTTAACAAGGAACCTATCCAATGACCTAGAATGAAGCAAAGCATTCCTAAGTCTATTCTTGTCTGGAAAAGCAGAGGACTGTCCATAGGTGTTTTGAAGTGACAAGAAACTACACCAGTGCCAGTTGTGGGCACCTTCCATCATTCTGAAATATCACTGATTTCTGCCAAACACCATGGCCTGAGACAGAGCATCCGAGCATAGGAGATGATCACCCACAATCTCGCAGAGAGAGAGAGAGAGAGGAAGGGGGGGTGGTGGAGAACCATTGGCTCAGTTGTGATCATGTGACATTTGGCATCATGTACTACTCGTATCGCAAGACATCGCTTGTTTACCAAGTTAAAATTTATTAGAAATGTTTGGCCATCTTGTGGAACTCTCACAGAGCAAGTTCCTCGCAATCCAAGGTTTTACTATACTACCGTGACTTGGAAGTAATAGTGGATGTGAAGACAAAATGTGTGACTTGAAAGGCATAAGGGTTATTCAAAAGAAGAAGAGAAATAACATTAAATATACTTGGGTATCTTTCTCTGCTTTGTTTATTCCTTGGTTTTGAGATGCCCACAAGTCCATACTGTCCTTATGAGAGTGTCAGCATTTACCTGGAAATCAGTATGGATGTGGGGATCCTAACATTCATCACAATGAAAATCTGTCCTTCTCCCAAGAAACCAGTACTTTTGCATTTTACATTCAAGGTAAATCTCGTAACCGATCCTAGTCTCCATGTATTTGGATGCCAGGAAAAACAGACCTTTACTCATGAGCTAACTCTGATGGCCGTGAAAGACAAAATCTATTTACCTTATGGTCACTTGGCTCCATTTTGCCATATAAAATTTGTTTTCTCTTTGACCTAACATCTTTGTCTTGTTTATTTGTTTTGCTTCCCCAACCGCTGATGTGTGACCTTGGGCAAGTAACTTGGCTTGGCTTCTTTGTGCCACATTTCAATAAAATTACAATAATTAATAGCGCCTATGTTTTAGGATTAATTGCCTTAAGTGCGTGTCACTCAGAACAGGTGGATACTCCTGGTGCCACCGCAGCTCCGTAGATGTGGCTTCTTGTTATCACCATCAAGGCAACACAATTTGGCAAGCTGTCTCAAGCAACGGGATGGGATGGAGTGTGAACTAACAATAACACTTATTTGGTAAATGTTGAATAGGAAAGGAATGCCCAGAGCTGGGCATGGAGGTTTTTAAAAGAGACGCATGCTAGTCTTTCTTCCTAATGAGACAGAAGAGTAAATAATAAGTAAATAAATATTCCCACAGAGAAGGATGTAGAAGATTTTGTGAGAAGACCCAAGTATCCCATCTCTCAGTGGTAGAAATTGTGTGTGGCACGTGAGGAGACGTGAGTGAATGTTGTGATCCTTGCCAAGTAGCATGGAGTGAGAACCACCTAGCCACCAAGCAAAACATACATATAATTGGTGCAAGCCATCAGAGCCGCAGAGAAAATCTCAAGGTTGAGGGTCAAAGACCCAGAGTCTTTATTGAGCCTTCATCACATGCCACACACTGTGTTGATGGTTTTATATAGATTACGTCATTTAATCCTAAGTGTAACATTATTATCAGAAATTTCTTTTTTTTAAATTTTTTTTAATGTTTTATTATCCATATTTGAGAGAGAGGGAGACAGAGCATGAGCAGAAGAGGGGCAGAGAGACAGACACACACACACAGAATTCAAAGCAGGCTCCAAGCTGTCAGGGCAGACCCCAACACAGGCCTTGAACCCAAGAGACGTGAGATCATAACCTGAACCAGAGATGAAGATACTGAGGATTAAAAAAGGCTTATGGAACAGTCCCAAGGTCAGATAGCTGGACACCCAAAGCGTGGCCCCCAGGGGCCCGGCCTGAAAACATGGCCTGATTTCTGTGTTCTCTGAGCAGTTTGCCCAGGAGGGAGTGAAACACCAGCCTTGCCAAAGTCCTGTTTTGCACAACAGTGATAGCAGGTGCCCCTCCTGAGGATTTGTGGAGCCTCTGCCCTGTTTGTTTATTGCCATCTGAGACAGTGAGGCCCAGAGATGTGGGTGGGCCAGCTGCCTGAGACTGCAGTGCCTCCGAGGTCACGGCGTACTCTGCCCGAGGATCCTGGGCTGACTACAGACCACCGTGACCAGCTTCTTCCACATGGTGCCTACTGTCCCATGCGAGCCCCGGACCCACCATACCCTGAGAAACACAAGGACTGGGACTGGCGGCTTTCAACAAAGACTCAGGAATTTCCAACAGTTTTAAGCTTCCAACGCATGTTTTTACGATGGTTCTGTAGTTATGGCTGTCATCTAAGGTTTACACAGCCTGGGTCACCTCCTCCCTTAGCGACTCCCCAGGACCCTAACACCATCCCTGCCCCCCGAGTCCTCTCTGGACATGCCCGTGCCTGCCTCCAACACTTCTTCATTTCTATCCTCTGCATACTTATTAAAATGCACATTTGCGTGACTTTGGAGAAAGTGATCTGACACGTCAATTCATACTATAGTGTGAATGCTGGATCCCACAGTTCTGTTGGCCGTTTCAATGATTCACTCCTTTTTATTGCTAAGTGGTGTTCCCCTGTGTGCACACCACAGTCTGTTTGTCCATGCACCTGTTGATGGACCGTTGGGTGGTTTCCAATTGTTGGCCCTTACAAATAAAGCCTCTGTGCACTTGGCATAGCTCTACTCTTCAAAAAAATCTCTTAAAAAAGAAAGAAACAGCCCTGACAAGACCCCCTTGTCTGAGCACGCCTGGCCAAGAGACCACCAGCCACCATCCCCTTCACGCCCAGGCAATGGCCTTGTACAGGGGCCTTCCTGCGGCCCATTAGCTCTGCTTTTTCCCAATACTCTGAGACATTAGATCTCCATCTCAGCTTTGGACCAACCCGTTCCCCAGAACCAGCCCCCCTTTGAAGATGAGCGAATGAGGGGCTACCACTCCGGCAGAGTCAAAGGAGAGACGCATTAGCCATGATCATGCATAATTTATGTGAAGTTTGTACAGCCCTGAAAATAGGCCAAGGCAGATTTTAGAGAGTAAATCAGACTTGATGGATTGGAAACGCTATTTGGCATCGTTCATTTCCCGGGAAGACTGCTTTGTCGCTCTCCAGCCAGTGTGACTCAGTTTCCTCTCCTGGAGCCATCTGAATTTCCAGCCTGGCCTGTGCCAACTACACCTCTCTTCCTTCTGCTTCAGGCACTCTCAGGCTACAAGCTCTTCCCTCTCAGGGGAACAGACTCCCAAATTCTAGAACAGACCCGAGTCACCAGCTCCTGAAAAAAAAAAAAAAGAAGAAGAAGAAGAAGAAGTAGAAGAAAGAAAGAAAGGAAAGAGGCTTTGGCCGCACAACCAGGCCACCGCAAACAGGACCATGCGCCTTTAAGAAGCAAAAATTAATGCAAAGCTTATTACAATCCCGGTGGTTGCTAACGCTGTGTCTCTTCCACTGCCCAAGTGTCTGAATTTCAGCTTCAGATGAGTGTAGCCTGCTGGGATTTGAGCTGCCAGTTTAATTAGTGTTCAGTAATTTCAATAATGAGTGACAATTCATCGGGGCTTTTAGGTTGGTCTTCTGTTCAGAAGCAAATCAATAATCCACAGTTTTTCCCCTTCTTTAAAGACAAGAAAGTGGCATGTGAGTTACATCAGATGAGAGAAAATAGACGAGGAAGCAGCCCAGTCCCTCAGTAACTTGAGAGGCAATTGGCTTTAATGGTGTGGGCAGCCTCCCGGTTTGTTGATGTTATTGGAGGAACAGAAAGGTCATTAGTAGCTGGAAAGAGGCTCGCGGATTCTCACAGTAAACAGTTTGCCCTGGCTGTAACCATAGTGATTTGGGTAAATGAACACAGGTATACGGATTACTACCGTATTCCCCAGGCTGCCTGTATTATTGCCTCCGAAGATATAAAAACAATTGAGGCTAATTGTATGAGAGTGAGTTTATTACAAACATAAACGGAAAGGAAAAAAAAAAAAAAAGAAAAGAAAAGAAAACCAGAGATGTTCTTTCAAAGGCTCCCCCACCTCGCCGGGGCGCCTCCAAGCGTATCCGGGAGCCGCGCTCCCGCCCGCGTCCCCGGTGCGGCCGGGGCGTCTGCCGAGTCTGGGCACTGCTGCAAGCCCGGGCTCCCGAGGCCGTGGCGCTCTGGCCGCGTAAAGCGGGCCGTCGCCGGGCTCGGCGGCGCGATCGGGACTCGGCAATTACTGTTTAACTGCTGGTGGCTGCACCGGGGCAGAGGCGCTTCAAAGCCGAAGAAAAGGCATTTATCTCAGCTAGGACATGGGGTGGCACGCCTTGCCCCAGCCAGTGGCTGAAAAGTTACCTGCATCCCGGCGGTTCCCCCCGCCGGCCGGCTGGCGCGTCGGCTTTTTTGTAAACTCGCCTGCTCGCTTTTGTTACAGCTACAAAGACTCCGTCCTCATAAGGTGTTGTGATTTGCCGTATACAAACCCATTAAAAAAACACAAATGAAATCCCCAGCTGGGAAGGTCAAGTCTAATGAGGTGGGCTGCGGTGAGGAGTGGTAGCTCACAGCATCCCCCATGTAGGCCAGAGGTGCTACCGGGGAACAGCTGCTTATAATTATTATCATCTGACACTGTTCATCCACCTCAGGTGCTATTTTTTGTTTCTCACAAGAGAACAGATTAATTGTATATCAACTGATATACATAAAAAAGGGTTTGATAGAGGGCTTAATAAAGTAACATTAAATAGGCAATCCCACTGAAATTCTAATGTGTATATTCTTAATTAAATTCCCTTGTACAGTACGGTAATTCAGGTGCGGGCCAGTTCCTTCCTCACTTACTGCATCGAAAGGCTGCGACCAGAGAGGAAGGGAAGACGGACGTCCGAGGAAATCACACTTGTTTTTTTTTTTTTTTTGCTCTCCCCCCCCTGCCCACCCTGGAGAAGACTGGAAAGAAAAGAAGGAGAAAGGCAACTCACAGGCGGCGCCCCGGCTAGGATGGGAACCTGTGTCTACACAGATCCGATGTGTTTGGATGTTGAAGAAGCCACTCATGCCCGTTAGGACGGCCACGGTTGGTCTGTCTCAGCGAGAAGGCACAGCCACGTGAAAATAAAGATGTTATCAAAAGGATCAGAGGAGGGGGAGAAAAGGACGAGATCAAGAGGGAGGAGAAGAAGGAGAAAGAGAAGGAGAAGCAGAAAGACACCCGCTCGGCAGCCCCGATTCGCTCTGGAGACGAAGCGTTGAGCCAGAGAGGAATAAATATGTGTTTAAAACCAAGATGCAGAGGTAATGATGCGGTTGTAATTCATTAACTGCCTTGAAGTGAGTTGGGCAGATGCACCTCGCTCAGTTCTAGAACGGCTGCAGCGAGAGCTAGCACCTCGGGCAAATCCTCCCGCCGCCGCTCAGTCGTGCCGTGTTGGGGAAATTGCCGATTTTCCTTGCGGGGCTAAAAGTCATTCTTCTGCTACAAGGGGGGGTGGGGAATCAAGCCAGGCGGGTGACGTGCACACTGCTTTTGTCCGAAAGATCTTCATGGAAGTAACCACAGGATAGATAAAGACAGAAGCTTTGCTGAATGGTCCGGAGAACAGTATATTCGGTCGTGAGCAAGTTTACCACACGATGTGAAAAACAAGTATTTTGAAACTCCAAACTAAATACACGGCCCCATGCGCTTCCCTATGGAGACTTGAGGTGAGTTCTCCAGCCATTAGACACAGTCGGACTCTGCAGCTGTGCCCTGGAATACCCGGCCGGCGGTGAGGGGCTCGCACAGCCTCTAAAGCCAAGTGGCTTCCTGCCCTGAGAGTCGAATGCTGCCAGGGAGAAGAGCAATCTAGAATCTTCTGTGCCCACACTGTGTGTAGCACTGTCAAATGGAGTGCTGGCTCTGACTCAGAAGGACACGCTTATGTCCAGGCTCTGCCACGGGGAAGCTGTGCGGCCACGGGCAAATGCTGGTCCTCACTGGGCCTCGGCTCCCTGGTCCCGCCTTCCCTAGGGATGGCTCATTCTCCGGGGCGCCCACGCATCGACCGTTGCCTGAGTCTCTACCCTGTGCCAGTGCTGCCTTGTGCACGAGGGAGGTAACACAGCCGTGTCCTGCCTTAATGGAGCTCACGTGCTACCTGTGGATGCAAAAACCGACCAACAGTACAATGTCCAACAGCTCCGAATTCTGTGGAAGCACAGGCAAGGATGGGCATGGATGGTTGTCTGGAACGGTCTTTCCTCCCAGAGTTGGTTCCCAGGAAACCAGCCTGGCAAAGGTGACAGAAGGGAATTTGGGGCCCAGGAAAACTCAGGGCGAAGAGCCTGAGCAGAAGCGACCTCCGTTTGCGGCTGAAGCCAGGAAGGGCGGCAGGGCAGGGGCTGTGGTCCCCTGGCTCTGACACTGATGAGAAACTCTGGAAATTCATGAGCTGAGGACCGCTCGCAGGTGCACACGGGAAAGTCACTAGAACACTGCTGTGGGCGGAGCGCAGTGCCGGGGGCGGGGCGTGGTGCTGTGGGCGGAGCGCGGTGCCAGGGGCGGAGCACGGTTCCTGGGGCGGGGCGTGGTGCTGTGGGCAGGGCACTGTGCCCAGGGCGGAACAGAAGCAGGAGCCCCACTCAGAGGTGGTGGTGACCTGACCTAGGCCACGGCTGCAGAATACAGAGACAGGGTCAGGTCTGGGACGTTTGTGGGACAGAGAACTGAGATACAGGCCTATGGGGGACATGGGGACCACGCCAAGGCTGTGTCCTGGGCGCCGGGGGATGGAGAGAAGGGAAACAGGGGAGAAGCAGGTCGGAGGTATCAGAACTCAGCTTCATGCCTCCCGAACATCCCGATGCCCGAGTGGGCAGTTGGGAGGGCTGAGCGATAACGCAGACAGACCTTCTTCATGAACGTTAACGTAAAATCATTAAGGTCGGAATGAAAACAGCAGAGCCACAAATTGTTCTGAGCCACATTTGTGATTCCTTTGTCACTTAGTCTGGCCTGGAGCTGAGCATCACATCTCACATGGCCCTCAAAGAAATCTCTAAGTAAATGTGTACACACACACACACACACACACACACACGTGTGCATATACCCATATGTGTGCACACACACACGCACAGGCCTGCACATACACAGGGGCACACCAGCACGCACACATACGTGTACACATTTACACCACAAATGCTCCCGTGTGCATAGCTACACGTGCATACATATGCAAGTGCACACACGAATGCACACATAGGCAGGGACAGGGCTCACGCACAACACACATACATCCACAGCGCACACACGCATGCACGGAATACACACACATGCAGACAGAATCCCAGGGGTCTTTCGGTCCTTTGGCCCACCGCGCTAGGCATGGTATTCACGATTTGTTCCACACAAAGCTCATGAAGGTGTCTTACTCAGATGACTGTGGGTTTTTTTCCCTCCTGGGGCTGAGCTGTATTTTCTCCCCGACCTGCTTCGTGGGGGCCTCACGCGGTGCTGCCCTGAGGAACTGTGACCCAGTTAACCCTCCAGGGGCTGGCGGCAGCTCATGCCCAGACTCCCCGAATTCACAGGAGCTGCCCTGACAGCGAGGGGGATAGAGCCTTCCCGTTCCTTTCCCGAGGCAAGACAGGACTTTGCCAAGGTGCCTTCCTAGGAAAATCGAATCGTCTTCCCAGCCAGGAGCCAGGAAACAGCGAGCGGGTGACCTTCTCTCCTGGTTTGCTGTGCTCTGGCCTGCAGACCCGGTGGCAGGTGCCCAGGCCCCTTTCAGGACAGTTGGCCGCCTGCCATGCCACTTACAGCCTGAGTCCCCGCAGGCCCAGCCGAGGACGGCGCGGGCCTGGCGTCGTTCCCCCCGGGGTCACAGCCTTCCTTGCCCCCCTCTACCCTACTAAGCCGTCACTGGCACGCTCCTGCCCGCCAGATAAAGTCTCTGTGGCTGAGGTCCCCCTCCTGCCCACCTTGCGACCCTGCTCCTGCCTGACCTCCTCCACCAGTGAAGCTTTTGACCCTATGGTTTAGCCAAGCTGAGCTCCCAGCTCCTCCATAAACGCTCCCTGCTTTCCACCCCACATGCCTTTGGCCCTGGCTGGTCCCTCATGACCACAAACATCCAGTGACTTTGTTGACTCATAAACCTTAGGCGGAAGGCAGACACTGAGCATGGATCTCTGGGACCAGCAGCCGGGCCAACGTCAACATAACACCCAGCAGCCGGGTGAGCACTGAAAACATCCACCAGAGAGTGTGTGGCCCAGATGGACTGTCCCCAAACAACCAGATGTTCAACTTTATGGAGAAAAACAGTGAGACTTCGGTTCCGAAACCCTTCGGCCAGGAACATGGCTCATTGCAGCTCACACCAGCCAGAAGCCGGGTTGTGGAGGAAATCAAGGTTGCTAATGCATCGTCCAGAGATGCCTCTTGAACCTGAAGGATGGATATTTAGGTGCTAAATTCAGTTCGGAACGACTGAGAAACCCATGTGCCCGAAAGAGAGGCTGGCAAATCCTTGCCGTTGCTGGGTATGATCCTTGTTGCCCGTGTGACGTCTGCCCACGGGTTGTGTCTGAGGGCAGGGGAGGATACGGGTCTCGTGTGCATGGGACTCCAGGACGGGGAAGAACTATCTAGGCTCCTCCCCAGATGCATTGCATGGAAACCTCACCGACCTCATGAAAGGTATATTATTTTCCCATTTTGTAGATGAGGACACTGAGGCTCAGACAGAGCAAATAAGCTATCCGAGGTCACCCAACATGGCAATGGGGCCGTCTTGACTTTGGGCACTGGCATTTTCAAGGAATTTCTTAAAGCTGCCCCTCACTAAGCAAACGGAAACATATTGTCCTTCTAACATCACTGTTGAAACTTCAGATGCCCGTAGCCAAATCTAAGGTAAAAACAGTCAGAATTGAAAAGTCGAACCCACAGACTACATATTTCACTCTGTGGACGTGAAACGGCTCACTCTGGGCTTTGAGCTGACAGGACTGAAGAGCCACAACGTTTCCCCTCACGAGACAGCCCAGACAGGGACACTCGGTGGCAGAGACGCGACTGCCTGGAACTCGTGAGGAATTGCGAACAGAGGCCGCCCAGGTGTGCTGGGCCCTCCCTGCCGAGACCACGGAAGTCACGTCAGCGTTGGCCACCAGTTCATCAACAATTAGGGCTTTCTGGAGCAAGCCTCACCCCAACGATACTTCCCACATAACGAGTTGCCCTTCGAGTCCGACTGCCTTGCTCCTTCATGCCGAACTTCTTGTCTCAGCAGGTTATGACAGGATCTGCTGACCTTCCTGGCAAGCTCACCCGTCATGTTCTCCTGTGAAGCAGAAAGACGCGACAAACACAGGCTCCGACAGGGCACAGGGCAGAGCGCTCAGGGAGATTGATTCAGCGAGCACTGGGCACCTACTGTGCGCGATGAATTGGCGCCCACTGTGGGTGAGAAATAGGGCCCCACTGCATGTGATGACCAGACTCCCACTGTGGGTGAGGCTGGCCTCTGGATGCCCCCTGCTTACTAGAACACTTTTCTTATTTTTCCAGGCCTTTTTTCTAGAAGACACAGGAGAGTCCAGAGAAGTTTCTAGAAGGAAAGCCTGGAAGTCAGAACCTGCCCCTGGGCCTCACTGCCTGCAGCCTGCAGGACAACCTCCAGGCACAGGATGCAGGGCAGGGAGAGTGGAGGACGACAGTCTCTGCCCCGGCCCCACCCCTGCCAGGCCACCCCTCAGTTCTCTGGCCTTCAACTACCTTTTCCTAAGATAAGAGGTTTGCAGGAGGTGGCATCCATGCCCTCACCTCCCTGAAGTCCGTCTCTGCCCCTTTATCCGCTCCCCCTTGTGATGTCCTTCTGCGCTTCAGGCCAAGGATCCGTCCAACCCCCCGGGGCTGGGCCATGACAGCCCACGGTGGACTGAGCCGCAGGGCAGAGGGGAGGCGGTGGACACTGGCTGTTGCCAGGGCACCTCTGTAGCCGGTCCCCCCAAGTTCTTGGTTGCAACAAGAGCAAAGCCAAGGGACCGCCGTCTTTGTTTTGAATATGTGCCCTCTGGGGGGTCGGGGGGGGGTGGGGGCCACAGCTGGAAGGAAGGGCAAAAGTCGTGCAGGCATTTCGAAAACTGTCACTTTAAAATATGGGTCACCCCACTAGGGCTTCCAGGTGGGGCCAGCCCCCTGCTGATGAGGAAGGGGGCTGGTGGAGGGGAAAGCCTGCCAGCACCCCCAAGTGGACCTAAGTCTGCCTTGGGGCAACCTCTGTGTGCTTCTCAAAGAGAGGAAGAAAACGGCCCAGCCAAAGCACCCACCAGTGAGTGTGCAAAGAGGGTGCATGGGCACGGCAGGCGTGAGCACGCACATCGTCCGTACAGTACCACGCGGCATCTTGATGCTTGTCCCTAAACCTCCGCCTGTCATCTTAGAAATGCGACATGACCGTATTTCTTTAAACTTCCAGCTGGATGGGACTTTGGAAAACTCCAGAGGTCCACCATGTGGCCAAGAGTCGCCCTGTGCAAACTGGCCACAAGTGGGGTCAAATGATTAAATTTCATGATCTGAGTTGCATTGAAATCACGTGTGTGGCTTTTAAATCCCAGTAGTTGGTGATTTTTTTTTTTTTAATATCTGCCAAACAGAACAATGAGACCCTTTTAAATCCCCCAGTGAACAACTATTAAAACCACAATTTACAACTGTGCGTATCATCTAACGTGTTAACCAGGTGCTCTAGTGTTATTGTTTGAAATTCTACCTTGGTTTAAATCAAATGAAGAGAAGCCAAAAGTCCAATTAAAATCCCACATTGCCTCTTTATCGAGGGAGGGTGAAAGACATTTGTTACAGATTTAATGGCAGAAATCTCATAAAATGGGAGACCATCTTTTCTTCTTCCTAGTTTCTTATTTCTTGCTTAGATTCTGTGAGCTTACTGGCATTTCCTATTCCTGACTAGGAAAAGAAAAAAAAAAAAAAACTAGAATAAATCTAGGAATTTCTGGCTTAATTTTAGTAGCATCCCGGACACTCTAGCTGAATTTGACAATTGAGTGTTGTCATGGGATATTAAAATCGTGCAGTGGGCCCATTTAGGCGATTATTTCCCTTAATAACTTCCATGCCTCTCTGGACCCTCTTTGCCAACATGTGTCCGTTGTATTTAATAGTTCAGTGACAACAAATTTATGTTGCTAAGCTCCAAAAAGTAAACCCAACCCAAATACCTCCCCAAACTACAGACACTGACCAAGGTAATACGGAATTCAATTGTCTTCACCGAACAGTAATTATTTCCAGATTTAAACTGCCTGTCTCTGCCTTTGGCCACTTCTCCCATTCCAACCTGGCCCTGTGGTGTTCCTTAGCCTGTGAGGTTTTCTACTCCGTGTATTGTCACCTCCCTCCCATTCCTGAATCTTCTGTAGACCTCCTGGGTCCACTCTGGCTCCTTACCACCCCCACCCCACCCCCCGCCTTCCTGCTGGCTCTTTTCTTTCCCTGGAAGAGCTGACTTTTCCAGAAAGCAAATTCAACTGGACCCCTTGGATGGCTTTCCTCTTCCAGAGGATGGAAATGAGACAAAAGGGTGTTCTTTTGCCTTAGCTGCACTGTAATAAATAGGATAATCTGATAAATCAGATCAATTTTTTCTTTTCTCAGAAATCGTGAAACTGCAAAAAAAAAAAAAAAGTGTCAGTTACAGCACATCTGTTCTCCTTTACGCCTTATTTAAGAAAATAATTCTTGCCAGATTTTTACCCACCCATAATAATTACACCATTTTTACAGATGTGGTTTTTAACAGCTTCATTTTGGCCCCAAATCTTTTATACAATTTGCAATGAATCTGCTTCTTGGCTTGCACTTCATTATGATTTGGCAATAAAGAGACGGAAGTACAGGATCTCGTTCCCAGAACTAGACCTTTTAGTGATGTTTTTATAAAGCAAACAGCTAGGGTAGAAATGATCACTGTAATCATTGCCATTATTATTATTATTATTATTGTTATTATCATTAGCCATAGGACAACCCTTACAAGGTTCGCACTTGAGTATTTCACTTGGCAGTTACCCCGGGATTGTGTTCCTTTCTTCTTAATTATCTACTCCCTTTTTGAGCTCCAGCCCAGAGCTGGGCTGTTCTTGCAAGTCCCTCGATGAGGGTAAAGATGGCAGGATATCCCCCCCTCCCCCGCCGCCCTGTAGATCATCTAACAGCACCCATGTCTGCTGTGTGTTGTGCACAGCCCCAAGCGCCTGGCCTTGCCGAGCTCCCGGCACACTGGGGAATGATGCAGACGAGGGAGAGGACTTGGTAAGTGCCGGGGATCAGGATGGGACTCATACACAAAGCCAGCAACGAACTAACGAAGTCAAGCAGAGTAGGTGACTATATGGAAATTCTGAGAACACCACGGGGCGGCCTCCATGAATGATGTGGGCCCTAAGCTGGAATGATTGTTAAGGGAAGGAGCAATAGCGTTTTACGTGACAAGGCACTCGTAAATGGGTTGTGTCATTTTGTGCTCACGGCAAACTTTGATGGCAAAAGTAGATGGGGAAACTGAGGCTCGCTGGGGCTGGGAGTTGTGCCGAATCTTGTACGGCACGTAGGGGTCATGCTTCGCCACACTGGGGCTCAGGCAGTTCTCACGTCCCTCCCGTGTGTTGTGTCTTCTGAGAGGTTAGACTTGGACACGGGTCCAGAACCTATACAACCTTTGCTCGGTGATTCTGGTCCCTGATCACAGAGCCCTTTCAGACAGCGTGAGTTCCCTGCTAGCCCGGGAGTCACCAGAGGACAGAGGCCAGGAGAAAAGGAGGCGACTCTAAATACAATAGGCCACAATCAGGGGAAGACACTCAAGTCACCAGGGGCCAGTGCAATCACAAGATGGGTGTTTGCGTGGGGCAAACGCCCTCTCCAACGCATCCACAAATTCCACGGGCCTGATGGCCCCCACAACGGCTCAGTATTCCTGTTTCTGCCAAATGTCCCCTATTGGTTTTTTTTTTTTTTTCGCCTTATGTTCTGCACCGAACTGACACCAGCATGAACATTTTTTATTTTAATTTCCACTGAAAAAAAAAAAATCATGCAGGCAAAAGTCACTCTCGTGAGAGTCAGGCTTTGCCGAATTGCGATATATGGAAAGACTGACATCACGCGGAAGAAAACAACTCTGGAGTGTGAGACGCCCCTACCCTCTGAAATCTATTTCCAGACTACTCCCACAACCCAGACCCTGGCCTGGAAAACTGTGGTGGGACAGACCGGGCACACTGGTGTCCCGTGCTCCACCTTCGTCACCCCCAGCGCCACCCACCGAGTCCCCCGTGCTCTCATCCTGGCCCAGCCCGCCTTTACCAGCACCCTCCAGCCCACGGGCCCCAGGCCTCGTGGGGAGGAAGGCCTAGAAATGGAGTTCTTCAAGTCTGCCATGGCCGCGCTTGGTCCAGGCTGGTGGGGTTGACTTCCCAGGTGGGAAAGAGTGTCTGATGTGTGTGCCAGGCCAGGCCCTTCACGGAGACGTGGAAGGGGCAGCGAGCTCGATGAGCCTGTCTGCGGCCCCCGGCAGGCTGCTTCTCTTGACCTTGGCTTCTGCTGTCCCTGGTCCTGGGCAGGAACCTTCAGGCGGGTGGCCCGGGTTCGCCGGTTCAGCAGCAGCAGCGGGGCTGGGGACTCGTGGCGACGTCCGGGGGGGGGGCCCACGTGGGCCGTCAGGGGGGTAGGGGGCCGTCCTGAGCGGCAGAGCAAGCGGCTTGCTGGGGGGTCTGGGGGGACTCCCTCCCGTAATGAATTTAGATGATATTCAGCCGCCTCTGCTATTTAATTCACTCAGCGGCCTCGGTGGCGGGAGAGACGTCAAAGGGAGCCTGGGGAAGTCCCGCGACTTGGGGTCGGAGTGGCCCCGACGGCAGGCCCGGTCGGCCACCCCCCTGGCCCGGGCCTCGGCAGGGCGCGCTCCCCGCGGGCCCCCAGCTCGAGCCCCTACAAGGCACATGGCACGCGGGCCGCTGTTCCGCGTGCCCTGCGCTGGGTGGTCTGGGGACTTCGCCTGCTTCCGAGCTCATTTGCCTGCAGACGCCCTCACCTTGTCAGCGCCAATAATTATCCAGTCGGTGCTACTCAGAGCTGCCACTCCGTAAGATTGGATTAGATTGAAGAGGCTGAGGCCCCGCTCCTCTGTGCATTTTCTCAGTCAGTTAGCGGAATCACTGGGGGCCTCGCCGAGGCCTACAGCAGAGCAACACTAACTTTCTCTCCCCTTCCTTATTACGGAGCTTAATAACAGCAGGCAGTGTATTAATATGTAAGAGATCAAGAGATTATTGATTAGAGTCACTTGCCTAATATCCCCTGTCCGTCATGTAGTTCAGCAACCCTTTCATGATTTTTTGTGTCAGGCCATTTAAATATTCATGACCGCGTTGCTTTGTACCTCCACGGCTGAATTTCTAATTAATCTGTCAAAAGAAATACAATATGCCCGGAAGCCTTATTATTATAAGGGTCAGCTGAAACAGAGATGGCCTGGCGAGGCCTAAGGGGTAATTAATTATAACAATACAGTGTTTACCTTGTGTGGTACCTGCGGCCTAAATGAGCACTAAATTAGACTCAAACCACTCCAGTCTGCGTTTGAAGCCTCCTGATCTGCCAGACTATATCATAATGATGGGAGGAGAGAGCCGGGAGCCGGCGCTGTGTAACAACATAATCAGCAATTATAGCTGCGAAATGGGGAGAAGGGGGAATTTTATCTCATTAGAAAAGCCCGAGTAGAAAGTTTTTTTTTCTGTCACCAGCTCTTTTCTTTCGAATTCAAATGATTCCACTCTAAAGGTGAGGGATCTCAAGTCTAATTCCAGTGCAGAGAGCTGGCCTAATTAGTGGTATACTTTGGCTAAAATATGAATGACATTTGTTCCAGATTGCAGCGGCCTATTAATAGAGGGTGTCAGACTGAAATATTAAGTGTATCATTCTTCTGTCAATTTATTTCTGTCATTATTGTTTCTTTATTTCCTCTGCCACATTATGGTCACTAATTTCTTCTCACTTTTATGAGATTCTTAATGTGGGCCTTTAATGAACTCCAAAAACTCAACCACAACTCTGAAATTAAAATACTAGGCTCCTGTCAGGGCGGCCCGACAGAGTAAAACTTGAATAAGATCATTCTTCTGTCAATTTATTTCTGTCATGATTTTTCTTTACACCCTGCCACATTATGCCCACTAGTTTAATTCCATTTTTATGTGACTTGTTAATGTGAATTTTAGGTGGCTTTTAATCACCTCCAAATTTGTAGAATATCACAATAAATCATAACTGTATCCCCTCTTATGACAATTTATTTCTGTCATTATTTTTTATTTCTCCTTCCTTATTACAACTCCGAGTTTCATCTCCTCCTCTGTGACCTTTACATTGTTGCATTTTAAAAAGAAGCACAGAGAAAGTTTGCTCTTTCTCAGGAATTAAAAGAGGGAAGCCATTTTCCAGGGCCTGGGCTCTCCTGGCCCTGTGGTCACAGGTGTGGCTCACGCTCTCTCCCGCCACTTCCCCAGCCCCGCCGGCGACCCATGTGTGTCTGGAGGAGCGGAGTGTGACCTGGAAATGTAGGAAGGGAAAGTGCCACTGGGGCAAGGGATCCCGACCACGCGGGTGTCACGCAGAGATGGACGGATGTGCAGACAATGGCTTCGGTTTTGGAAACATGGATCGTGTGATTCTTGCAACGAGAGCCCAGTGACTGCATCGCTTGGAGAAGAGAAGATCTCTCACACCAGTGTGCTTGTACTGAGGCTGTTGTTTTGGATCCCTCCACTTGGTCTTTCACAGCAGGGGTTGAAAAAGTTATGGCCTGTGGGCCAAATCTGGCCCTGCCACCCCTTTTCATATGGGCCATGAGCCAAGAGTGGGTTTTGCATTTTTAAATGGTTGAAAGTACAAAGCGAAAAAGGAAGAATATTTGGTGTTCTGTGAAAACCCTACAAAATTCAAATTTCAGTGTCCATAAAGGAAGGTTTACTGAAATACCGTGGCCATTTAGGTATTGTCCGCGGTGGCTTTTCTGTTACGATGGCAGAGTTGAGTCATTCCCGCAGAGGTTTCCCGGGACCTAAAATATCTACCCGCTGGCCTGTTATAAATAAAGTTTGTTGGCCCCATTTTAACGAAAACAAATGCGTTAGCAGTACAAATTTCTCTTCTGAAGGACTTTGACAAGGATTTGGGGTACGACATTCAGAGATCATTCATAGAACTTTGCAGGTTGGTTTAAACCAAGACAAGTAACTAGAATGCCTGAGTTCCTGTGTCCATTCTCTGAGCCACATGCTGGAGGTAGAACCCACATCTTTGGAAGAGCATTCACCAATTATGGCCTCAAAAAATATTGGCTGTGTTCCAGTTCCGCAACAGGGATTGCATCAGGGAATCAGGCCCTTGAGAACTGGGAGTGTTGGAGGCATGACCTCTGTCCTCCATGATCCGTTCTCTCCACGGCAAGGAGCACAGATTTAAATCATCAGAATGGAAGATGAATTCCAAAAGCCCTTATACATATCCGTTAAGATGTCTAGGTGGGGGCAGTGGGGGTTACAGCCACCGTAGCCTAAAGCCAACCAAGGATTTAGCCCAACAAAACTCCTGAGCACTTGATGTAGTCCAGGCATTTGCTTGATGAGGGGAATTTGAGAATGTATCACTTAAAAGATACCCTTCCTTCAAGGGACTCCCATCCTTACCTTTTACCACCAAGACACCTGCATGTAGCACTTCCTGCCTTTGTCTTATAATGTCTTCAGGAATAGAAGGGATTGAGTTTAAGCTTGACTCAAAAACCTACCAGCCCTCTCAAGAGGACGGACTCATGGTTCTCCAGGCTCAACTTTTAGGGACATCCACAGCAGCCAAGGTCAGGCTCACACTCCTGTGCCCAAGCAGACCCACCACAGGCTTGCCAGGATGGGTCTCATTCTAGCCCCTGAAGGAACCCTCTGGTGACTGCCCACCAGTAGATTTTGCCTCTAAGCTGCGATTCAGGACTCCTGCCCCTTGGATGCTCTTCCTTCAGTACATCATCCCCGAGGGCTCCTGCTTCTCCAGTGCTTTCTCATTTTCTCACCCAGAAACGAAGACGTAGTTCCTCAGTGCAGCCACTTAGAATGCAAGCCTCATAGGGGGGCTGCAACTAACACACTGCCCTCACTGTCTTCATCACTGCTGCTCTCGTGCTCGCTCGCTCGCTGTGACACAGAATAATTATATTTATTTTTCAGTGATCCTTCCTTCCTGATGATAAAAATATTAACTTATTGGAAAATATAAGAAATTATCAAGAAGAAAATAAGCACCCATAATCTTTCCATTTAGAAAGACACCCTATTAATCCCACCATATTCCTTTCTAGGCTTTTCTCATCCGTAATTGATGTTTTGAAGATAACATTTTTTGAATGTTTTCAAACACCTTTTCCTGAATTAAAAATTTCCACCAATGTGTGTGTGTGTGTGTGTGTGTGTGTGTGTGTGTGTTTCCCTAAAAGGCTACACATAAGCTTTTTAATGAAAAAAAAAATCCCAACAAACTAGGACAAGATGGGGACATTGTCACATGATAAAGGCCACCTACGAGATTCTCATAGCTGACATCATACCCAATAGGGAAAGACTGAAAGTTTCTCCTTAATGTCAAGAATAAAACAAAGCTGTCCACTCTCCCAACTGTTAGTCAGCATTTTGCTGGAAGTCTTAGGGCGGTTATGAAAGGAAAACAAAAAAAGACATCCAAATTGGAAAGGAAAAAGTAAATTTATCACCATTTTCTGATGAAATAATCATGTTTATACAAAGTCTCAGTGAATCCATAGAAAAGTAATAGAGCTAAGAAATGAGTTCAGCAAAGTAGCATGGTGCAAGGTTGGTATAAAAATTTCAAATGTATCTATACATTGGTGGTAAACGACATGAAAACAAAATTAAGAAAGCAATTCCATTTATACTAACATCAAAAAAAAAAAACACTGAGGAATAAACTTAACAAAAGAAATGGAAGATTTATTTTCTGGAAGCTACCAAAAAATCATTGAAAGACATTAAAGGAGACCTAAAGAAAGGGAAAGACATTGCATGTTGACTGATTAGAAGACTTAACATTGTTAAAATGGCAATATTCTCCAAGTTGATCTACAGAATCAATGCAATCCCTATCAAAATCCCAGCTGGATGTTTCTTGCAGAGATTGACAAGCTGATCCTAAATTTATATGGAATTTCGGGGGACATTAAATAGTCAAAATAATCTTGAAAACAAGGAACAAAGTTGGAGGACTTACACGTCCCAATTTAAAAACTTAATATACATAGCTCCAGTAATTAAGACAGCATGGTACAGGCATAAGAATACACATAGATCAGTGGAATAGAATTGAGTGTCCAGAAACAAAACCAAATATTTATAGTCAATTGATTTTTTAACAAGAATGCTAAGATATTTCAATGGAGAAAAATAGTCTTTGAGGCAATTGGTGCTCCAAATCTATTGCTACACACACACACACACACACACACACACACACACACAAATTCACCCCTACCTCACACCATACACAGAAATTAACTGAAATGTATCAAAGACCTGCATGCAAGAACTGAAGCTATAAAATTCTTATATGGAACTATAAGTATAAATATTCATTTCCTTAGATTAGGCAATGGTTTTTTAGATATGATACCTAAAACATAAGCAACCCCCCAAAAAAACAAATAAATTTGACTTCATCAAAATGAATAACTCTTATGCTTCAAAAAGAAGTACTGAAAAAGTGAAAATACAATTCATAGAATGTGAAAAAATCAAATCAAATCATTATAAAGGTAGAGTATCTAGAATATATAAAGAAGTTTACAAGTCAACAATCAAAATGCAAATAACCCAATATAAAAATATGCAGAGGATTTGAATAGACTTTTCTCTAATTTACATACACACATACACACACACACACACATATATATATAATATATATAATACATCATACTATATTACATATTATTATATTATGTTATACATTATTATATTGTATTATTATATATAATGGCCAATAAGCACATTAAAGATGTTCAACATCATTAGTTAGGAACATGCAAATCAAAACTTCTTCACACCCACTAGAATAGCTATAATAACACAGAAAATAGCAAGTGTTGCTGAGAATGTACATTCACGCTTTGCTGGCAGGAATGTAAATGGTAGAGGTACTTTGGAAGAGTCTGGAAGTGCCTCGTATGATTCAGAAGTTCCATCCTGAGGTCTATAACTACGGGAATTGAAAACACGTATCCACACACACAATGGCACGAATGTTCATAGCAGCATTAGGCATAATAGACAAAAAATAGAAGCAACGCAGGTGTTCATCAACTGCCAAATGGGTACGCAAAATGTGACTTGTTTGTCCAAAGGAACCAAGCAGTGATACACACGACAACATGGTTGAAAACATCATGATAAATAAAAAAGCAAGACATGAAAGACCACGTGTTGTGTTATTTCACTCATTTGAAATGTCCAGAAGAGGCCAATCCGTGCAGATAGAAAGATTAGTGGTTGTCGGGTGGAGGAGAAAATGGGAGGGTCTGGTGATGGGTACAGTTTTTTGGGGGGAGCAATGAAAATGTTCTGGCATTATATACTGGTGACGGCTGCATAAACTTATGAATATACTAAAACATTGAATTGTACAGTGTCAACTCAATTTTAGCCAATTTTTAGTCACATATTATCATATGTGAATTATATCTTTAAAACAGACTGTGATTATAACCTACAAATAGATTATATGGAGTATTCTCTGGTTATTGGGCCCCGAAGTGTAGCTTGTACATCCCACAACTGAGGCGTGTCTTGTACACCCCGTAACTCGGGCATCTCTCTCTACTGTCAGCCCCCCAAGACGCCCACATTTCCATGGGACCACCTTACCCTGCCTGTCTCCCGGGACCCCCACCCCAACACACACACACGCACACACACACACACACAGAGTTTCCCCTGCAGCATAGGATGTATACAGGCTCTTCCCAGTGGTGCTGTCATAAATGCCAAGGAGTCTGTGGACGCCTTCCTGGTTTCTGCAGATTGTCTCGGAGTGGAGGTTAAGCTCTGATTTCTCCTCTTTCCTCCTCGCCAGGACAGAGCCTGGTAGTGAGCTCCGAACTGAATGGGGAGACACCTTCTGGAGGTCAGGCTGGGGCTCACAGCCCCGCGGAGACCAAGAAGCAGGCACCATGGAAATGAGACTGATTCCAGGACCTCAACCCTCTGCTTCCTAGTGTGACTCAGTCACAGCTTCTGGGGCCCATCCTTCTGGCTATAACCTGGAGAGCTGAGGCGAACATGTATATCTGTATAGATGCATGTATGTTTGTGTGCGTGTACACACACATGCACATTCATATGCACATATATTTATTATAAAATCTTCCCCCAAATTTCTCTTATGAAATTTTTGAAACGCACAGAAATTCTGGGAAAAAAATCATGCAATAAACACCTATGTATCTTCAATTTAGGTATAGCAACTCTTCACATCTTGCCATATATATATATATATATATATAATATTACATATTACATATATATTATATATTATATATATTATATTACCTATATACATTCTTAGGATAAGTATATTACATATATTACACATATATATATACATTCTTGGGATAAGTATATTACATAATATATTACATACATTACATATATATTTATATATATGTAATTAAATCTCATATATATCTCCTACGTATCCTATAGTCTAGGATCCAATTTAAACCCTCATTTGCTTTTGGTTGGTGCTGCCTCTTTAGTCCCTTTTGGTCTAAAAGTCTCTTTCCTCCTTTCCTTCCTCCCCATGACAGTGTTGTTTGGAACAGTGCAGATCACTGTCTTGTGGAATGCCTTGTGTTCCAGGTCTGGTCTTCTCCTCATTGTTTGGCTCTTTCCTCCGGCCCTGTAGTACCTCAGCACCTCAAGCCAGAAGTTTGGTTTAGAATTAGATTCTAGTGAATAATTTTTAAAAATTAACATGAGCTTACTAAAGTCAATTTGGAAAGTAAAGTAGTGAAAATTGCGAAATCACCCATATCAAAATTATTTACCATACTTCCTTGCAGTATTTTCTGGAGTCTTGTCATTTGGTTATTTATCCCCCCACTCCTTCATTCAACACGTTTATTTTGTGTACTTCATGGTCTATCTACAGACTTTACATTCAGTCTAGTCTGTACTTGATAGTCTATCTGTCTTTATGTTATATATGCCCAGCACAGCAGGGCTTTATTTAAGCTGTCACACTCAAGCTACAAAAACACATTTTAATTTTAATTATATATATATATATATATATATATATATATATATATATATATTTAGTACATAGACTGGCAGCATCTTCTGTGTTCTCACACAGTCTGCAATGTTCATTGTAATGAATGTATACATTCTTTTTCATTTTTTCTTCCAAAATTAAAAAAAAGAAAGTTATCGCCACAGCCAGTGAAACAATATAAAGATACGTTAAAAAAAATACCTGTTTTCAGGTTTCTCAGCCTTTCCAGATGGTCTATGCCAACCAGCCCTTGCCTGACTTTCAGGTGTGAATGACTTTGAATGGTTACAAAACATGAGCTCCAATGTATAATGGTGGTGCTGGTTCAAGGGGAGCCCAGGGACCTGGGATCTGCTCCAACCCACCCTGCATGTGGGACTCCCCATGATATGCTTTCGGAGAGAAGACTGTCATCCTACTGATATCAAACAGCATCTATGGCCTCATCTGCTGAACCCTGGGATTTTAAAGAGACCAGAGATCGTCCAGCCTCCCCATACAGCCAGATTCATCACTTGAGGAGGGGTCCAGCGACCTACATTTAAAACAAGCTCAGCTGGGGCGCCTGGGTGGCTCAGTCGGTTGAGCGTCCGACTTCGGCTCAGGTCATGATCTCACAGCTCATGAGTTGGAGCCCCGCATCGGTCTCTGTGCTGACAGCTCGGAGCCTGGAGCCTGCTTTGGATTCCATGTCTCCCTCTCTCTCTGCCCCTAACCCACTCGCATTCTGTCTCTGTCTCTCTCAAAAATAAATAAACATTAAAATTTTTTTTAAAAAATAGAATAAAACAAGCTCAGCCTAGCAGACCTGGAAGTTTCCTGGAGAGACTAACTCCCTTCTTGTCATCAGTCTCCAGGTTCCTATTTCTTGGCAGCTTTGTCCTACGTCTGCTCCCAAGCCAGCCAGAAACCCAACAAAGCGAGCCGGGTTGGCCTTGGGAGCCCATGATGGTGGTGGTGATGAGGTGGGAGGGAGGGAAGCACTGAATTCCAATCTCCAGACTCAGATGGAGCAAGACGGGAACTGGAAGAACGTACCTTGTAGGAAGGGCTCCCACACACACACACACACACTTGCTTCCTAAATGCAGAGACATCTGAGCACCTGTATTTAGATTTCTTGCCCAGCCCTCTCACAGAGTTGTCAAGCACCATTCTGTTTCCATTGCTCAGAATGAGTATTTATTTTAATCTGGACAAAAATAGTTGCTTCAAAGATAGCTTCAAGATTTTCCTGATTATAAAGGAGAAGCATGCTCATGATGAAGCCATTCAGAGTTTGCGGAAACCTTGCTAACTTTTGGCGTGTGCAATTTCAGCGTTTATACGTTTGTGTGCGTATGAAAATGCACAGTAATGCAAGATAAGGTTATGTGATGGGGCGCCTGGGTGGCTCAGTCGGTTAAGCATCCGACTTCGGCTCAGGTCACGATCTCACGGTCTGTGAGTTTGAGCCCCGCGTCGGGCTCTGTGCTGACCGCTCAGAGCCTGGGGCCTGTTTCAGATTCTGTGTCTCCCTCGCTCTCTGCCCCTCCCCCCGTTTATTTATTTTTGAGTCTCTGTCTCAAAAATAAATAAACGTTGAGAAAAAATTTTAAAAAAAAGATGAGATATGTGATACCGATCACACATCCACATCCTCATTTTAATAACTGCATAGTATTTTATTTCACAGATGTTTTATAATTAACCTAACCAGTCCCCTACTATATGAAGTCTTAGCTGTTTAAAATAGCTATCCTTTTATAAACAACTTAGGGGGGAAAAACTGCCTTTATCTTCCATTAATGTCTTGAACTGAACACTGGAAACAAAAGTCAAGAGTATTAACAATATTAAAGTTTACTACTTTGTGATAATTTCCTTCACAGGATTTGGACAAGTTTCTTTCTTCCTGATGGTTGGCAAGGCCCATTTCTTCCTATATTCAACATTGCATTCTGCGTGGATTTATTTTGCTTCTTTTTGTCGGTGTGTTTTTCAGGTTTGCATATTGTTTCGATTTCTTTCATCCCAATAGTCAAAATGATATCTCAGGTTAATTTTCATTTTCTTTCTTTTTTTAGGTTTATTTATTTATTTAGACAGAGAGAGAGAAAGGAAGAGAGAGCACACAAGTGAGGAAGACGCAGAGAGAGGGGAGAGAGAGAGAATCCCAAGCAGGCTCTGCCCTTGTGGTGATGCAGGGCTCAACCTCACGGACTGAGAGATCATGACCTGAGCTGAAGCTGGACGCTTAACGGACTGAGCCACCCGGGTGCCCCAATTTTCATTTTCTCATGAAGAGTGGCTGTCGTCATCTTCCCATTTGCTTAATTCCATTTCCGTTTCTTTGACCATTTTTGTACCAGAGTGTTTACATTTTTGACCTGATCTGCAGGAAGCTTTCATGCAGCCAGACTGCTGGCTCCTGTTCTGTGCTCTCTGAGATGCAGTTTCCTAGCCCGTCCTGGGCCTGCATTTTCCTTACAGGCTTCTGCTTTTTTTTAAATTTTCTAAATTTTTTTTGTTTAATTCTTGCTTGCTATTTAAGCATTATAAAGTTTTAAGGAGTATTTATAAAAATATGTTATTTTTCCTCAAATAATCTCTCCATCTTTTTTTTTTAATGATTTTACCCTTTTTTTTTAAAAAATTTTTTTTTCAACGTTTTTTATTTATTTTTGGGACAGAGAGAGACAGAGCATGAATGGGGGAGGGGCAGAGAGAGAGGGAGACACAGAATCGGAAACAGGCTCCAGGCTCCGAGCCGTCGGCCCAGAGCCTGACGCGGGGCTCAAACTCACGGACCGCGAGATCGTGACCTGGATGAAGTCGGACGCTTAACCGACTGCACCACCCAGGCGCCCCGATTTTACCCTTTGAATTAAGCTTAGAAGACCCTTCCCCTTCTCAAGGTCATTTATGTATATCTTCTACATCATGTGGGGTTTTATTTTTTATTTTAAATTGTTTTAATGTTTATTTATTTTTGAAAGAGACAGAGACAGAATGCGAGTGGGTTGCAGCAGAGAGACAGAGAGACACGGAATCCGAAGCAGACTCCAGGCTCTGAGCTGTCAGCACAGAGCCTGACGTGGGGCTCGAATTCACGAGCTGTGAGATCATGACCTGAGTCGAAGTCGGACACTCAACCGACTGAGCCACCCAGGCGCCCCAGCTTTATTTTTTATTTTAAAATTATAACATGTCTGAACTTCATTTTGGTGTATGTGATGAGGAACAGGACACCTCTGGTCAAGAGGGTGCCCTTATGCCAATAACATAAAGAAAAGAATAAGTTGATATCCCATTATTTCTTAATAATAACAGCACAAATCCATTTTTTGCAAAATAAATTATTACTAGAAAATAAACATTGATAATTATATGATTCATAACATACTAAAAGTATTTGTAGTTTAAAGTTTTTTTTTTTTTTTTTTGAGAGAGAGAGAGAGAAAGAGAGAGAGAGAGGGAGAGCACAAGCAAGGATGGGACAGAGAGAGAAAGAGAGAGAATCCCAAATAGGCCCTGCACTGTCATCGCAGAGCCCGATGTGGGGCTCAAACTCACAAACCATGAGGTCATGACCAAGCTGAAGTCAGACACTCAAGCGATTGAGCCACTGATATGCCCTGAAAGTATTTGTAAGTTTAAATGTGAAACTCAGCAATATTATTCTGATAAATTAAACAAACAGCAAAGGATATAAACTATAGCATGAAATGTTCACGGTCTTAGCCAGGACACTGACAATCATAGGTCTGTTGTCTCTGTTTGTTTGTTGTTCAGTTTTGTTTCATTTATTTATTTTGTTTACTTTTTAAAAAAATACCCGTGGATTGGGACATCAGAGACAGGGCCCTCATTGAGTAGAGGCTCTGTTCATACTCGATGTTTCCAGATTGTTCAGTAATGGAGCCTGACCTTACTTCCTACGTCTTAAGCAGGATGATACAGACCTACCATGTCAGAGCTAGGCACTTGACTTTCATATCCTGGAAAATTGTCGTAATATAATAGCTTATGTCCAACCAAGAGTCTTACTTGAAAATTCTCAAACACAGATATACAAGCACCACCTTTGGAATCCACAGTCATAATATAAATGCAAAAAAACTTTCAAAATAATGAAATGATGCTTCTGTGAAAGGGAGCCTCTTGTCCTTTTGAAAGCCACACCAGGACATCATCGTGCGACACCCCAGGGATACTGAAATCTCCCATCCCCACCTTGCAAATGCCTACTTCGGGGTCCTATCCACATTTATTAAACAATTTATTTTTCATATTGATTTAAAATGCCACCTTAAAGCACATACTGAATTGCCATGCATACTTGGGTTTTTTTTTTTCTTCTGCTTTTCTGATCTCTTTGTAACTGTACCGTGTTAACTCCGCAGTTTGCCTGATACGTGAAGCATTCAGCTCCTCCTCACTATTTATATGGGTTTTTCAGAAGCATTCTGACTATTTTGCATGTTCAACTTACAAATCATTTTATCCATTTCTAAAACCTACTTCACATCAAAAGCCCTGTTGGATTTTTTTTACGGGTATGATGTTTAGCATAAACAATATTGAGCCTTTCTGAAAACATGGTTTGCATCTCCATTGATTCAAGCCTGATTTTATGTCTCTTATTAGATTTTTATAGTTTTCCTCATATACTTTCCCAATGCATTTCTTGGTAACTATTCCTAGGTAGTTTATAGAGTGTTTTTGCTATCGTCAGTGGAATCTTATATACATTTTATTATCACAATGATTATCATTGGCGTATAAGAAGGCGATAGATTTTTGTTTATTTAAAATTATGGACGTCACTGCAATCTTATTATTTCCAATATTTATAGTAATTCTTTCAAATTCTTAAATTTTCCAGGTAAACAATCATGTTTTCTTTTGCCAATAATGAAAACTACACTCCCCTCCCCTACTAAAAGTTGTATGTTTTTTGTTTTGTTTTTTCCTTTTCTGAACTTGTTGCATTGAGTGAGCCCACCTTAAACAAAATAAGCAAATAGTCATGATAGCAAACGGACAGGCTTCATTGGACTGATCGGTTTTCCCGGACACATCCATCCAGTGGGGCAAGCAGCCCTCCTTCATCGGGTAATTTTCTCTTTCCTCCATCAACCTCAGCAGGCCATGCTTCCCCAGGCTATAGAACACACAGGATGGGGAGCCCTAGCAGGCTGGGGGTGGCAAAAGGTCCCCAGATCCTTCCTCTGCTTGTAGTGGAGGTCATGAGAACCCCAAAGAGTCAGCTCCGTCTTTGGAGCTATCTAACCTAAACGACCCCTTTCCTCTCCAGAGAACCTGAGCCTGTCCGAAGTACATTGGAGGCTCTGCCCAACAGTTAAGGGGAACAGGAGCCTCCCCAGCATCCAGAGGAGGCAGAATGGGGAGGAAGCAGGTGATTCTGAGGGGCTCGGGAGGTATAGAGACATAGTTCAAGTTCTGTACCAGCTGCTCCATTGCCTCTGTTCTCCCTTCGTCCACGCATCGATATATAAAACGCCTACTACGTGCCGTACCTCATGCTGGACCCCGAGGACACAGAAACGAAGACAAGTTCTCACCGGCACAGTGGAGGACGGGCCTCTTCAAACGCTCGCCTTGTGCCCAGAGTAGTACGACTGGCAGGTGTCGGATGCGAGAGTAGTTGAGGACTGACACTTTGAGCTGCACTTTACGGTGAGGTGGCGAGAAACCAAACAGACTGGGAAGTGTTCTGCAGTCTCACAGGAGAGGTCCCAGGTGAAGGGGGCGGGGGGAGGGTGGAGGTGGGGGTCGTGAACAGCAGGGAAGGTCCCCTGCTGGCAGTTTGCCTGGTAACCACAGACCGCGTTCCTGGACCCGCACGCACTTCCTTGTCCTGGATGCTGGCACAAGCAGCCACCTGCTTAGCCGGGTTTCCTTGAACCCCCTCTGCACCTGCGTGTAAACTACAAAAGCCATAGGTCTTAGAGATTTTAATCTTCTCAGGATAAACTCCGCAGTCTTCAGGCTTAACTTTAAAACAGATTTGCCTTTTAGAATTTGAGCTCCTTCCAAAACTGGGTGATCTTTGCTGAGGCTGGCAGCATACCGTACAAAGCACTACATCCTTGAACACGCGGCCTCGCTGGGAACTCCCCAGTTCTGCTGAAAACCCACGGAGCTAACAGGGCGCTAGGAGGGATCCAGGTTGTAGGGGGTCCCTCTGCCTTTGCCCCTAGAGTTTCATTACAGGCAATACCCAAAATATCTAGCGAACTGTTCCTTTTCCTACACAACCTGGTTCTTTTAGCTAAGTACAGGCTAATGATTGTGAAAAGGGATTAAAGCCCCTTATTTTAAAGAAAGACTACTTCCCATTTGAATTACTTTTAAACACACCACTTTGCCTCTAATTTAAAATGAATAATAGGCTTAGAGCAGACAACAAAAGATCATTAACCTCATAAGATAAGTGTATCAGGAATCTTGTATTTTGCCAGCAAATGGAATAGAATGGCAGAAATGTGCTAATGCAGAGATTTTTTTTTTTAAGCATCATTATCTGGGGGACATCTTTTTTGGTATTCAAATAAGAAAAGGGAACTCTCTCCAATGCCCACTTGAGCTTTTGTTCTGCCCTAATTGAAAGCCAACCTTCGCGTGGAAAATGACCCTTACAGATGGCAAAGGTTTAGGTTGGGTTAAAAAAAATTAATCATGTATTTTTTTTTTCAGAGAACAATTAACTTAGACAGTAGCTTTCATCCCATTGTTTGTGCTCTTATTTCATTTTCTGTCTTAATAACCGATCAGAACAGAAGCCGTTTGACATCACGGGTTTGCCACTGAAGGTGCAAAATCCACGGGAAGAAACGGTGGCCAACGCGGGGAGGCCCTGGGATTAAAGATTCTGAAATTCCGTTTTTAATTAAACATGTATTTTTAGAAAACTTTGGACCTTTACAAGTGCTTACATATTTAATCTTTTTTTTTTTTTTTTGTATCTATCATTGGAAAGAAAGAAAACAAGTCAAAGGTGCTTTTAAAAAAATGCAGAGGAAAGAAAGCCAGTTTGGAAACAAAAATCGAAACGAGCTGGAAAATGGTGGGAAAGCCTCAGAGGGGTGTGTGTGTGTGTGTGTGTGTGTGTGTGTAGAAGTTTCTGGTCCCACGTGGAAGCTGGGTGGGGCGCCGGGTCTGGGCCAGACCCTCGGCTGCCGGGTGGCCAGTCTTCAGGACGCTCTGGCTTCAGGACTCAGGACAGGCCTGCGTCTGTACGTGCCAGGCTCCCGGAAGATGTAGGGCATAGTGTGCAAGGCTGAACAGCTGTCTCTTCTGGGCTTTCAGAAACTCCTGTCAGTTGGCTACTGACTGATGTCCTAGTGCACAGTCTTCTAATTCTTAATTAGAGCAACATAGCTAATTAATAAGTTTTTTCCAATTATAAATTAACTTAGGATCAGAACTCTGGCTTTGCATGTAATTTCCTATAATCGCTAAAGCTACTGCAAAAACATGCCTCCTGCCAACCGTAACTTTTTATTTAACACAGACAGGCAAGTTCTCACTGGGTTTACATTTTACAGCAAATTATCTCTGTTGGGATTTATGAAGAGAAATTAAAAAAAAAATCAGAGTTGTTGTGGTGGTGGTGTTTTTGTTTTTTTTTTTTTTCCTCCTCGTCTCCCTCCCCTTTTCATCCTTAAACAAAATAGCATCCTTAAAGGATCGTTTCTTTTAGAGATTTAAGGTGAATTTGTGTCAATATAGCCACGTTATCACAGGGCAGGGAAAGAGAAAAAACAGGTGGTAATTCGTTTTTGTTCATAACTGTTACCACCTTTTCATGGTGCCTGCAAAAATGATTTGGGAGGTGCTAGCATGCTGTTCATTTATAGAATCTTAACTGGAGAGACACTTATCTCTTTAGTAATGAAGGAGTGTAATTAAAGGTGGGTCTCTAGACCGGGCACCAGCCCCGGCAACATGTCACATCCTTGGCCGCCACAATTCCTCGGTGGTTTATCAAAGACTACTCCTTTAATATGGAGATTACACTTATGTACTTGTCTGAACTTGAAAGGCATTTGCCTAATTTACTTATTAATGAGATGTAAATCTATTTGTATGGCGCGTCACAAGTTTCCGCGAAATCGCTGCTACTTAACCGGTGATAAACCCTATGATTTAAACGAAAAATAATACATTTAGCTTTTCCACATTCGTTCTGTTAAAAATTGATACAGTCTATGTTAAATTTATTAATATTGCTCCCTGCCATTCAGTTTGCAGCTCTTGCTGAAATATAACTTGACAGCGGCCGCATTAAAGATGTATGCCATTGTATTCAACAAAGATTAATGAAGCCCGGTAAAAATAGCTGTAAAAGAGAAAGTGATCCGAATGTAAAATCAGTGAATTAAATGAGGCCGCGCATACCATTTGTTAATATGCATGAGGAGGGAGGCAGCGAATGAAAACGTCTCTATGCAAAGTTCATTTGGGAAGGTTTCAATATCATCGGCTGGATATCCCCCAACTACCGAAGAGCGGCCTAGCAGAGGCGGGTGTCGCCCATGGTCCTGGTGGCTCTTTCCCCAGTCGCCCAGCAGCGCGTTCTCCTCAGGACCGCCCACCCGCATCCTGCACCCTGTATCCGCCTGTCTGGGTGAAGGAGAATGACCTTGGAGCGTTTCTTCTGGGGTTTGGGCTCCAAGTTCAGGTGCTGGAAACGCCAAATGCAGACCAGGGACTGAACCTCGCTGTGCCTTAGGTGTTTTTTGGCGGGTTTTTTTGTTTGTTTTTTGGGTTTTTTTTTTTTGTTTTTTCCCAGATGAAGAGAGAGGTTAGCACTCTGCTGTCCAAAGCACTTGGACACCATCAGATGCAAAACCTACACGAGCCCAATCACTCTTCCAGCTTTTAAAGGGCTCAGATCCGGGGATGCACCTCCCAGTAGGTGCATCCGTCTGTCTGTTTGCGTGTTGAGCCTGTTTGGATTCTGGCACCTGTGTGCTGAATGATTGGGGAGTGCTTTCTTTGTACTATTTGGAGGGGATGATTGATTTCCGCCGTTCTCATTATAAAATACTGCCGGTGTCATACCCTACCAGGTTAAGACTTTCAAATAAATTAACAGTGACAGAAAATTGTATGCAGTAATCATAATATAAACCTGGCATGTTTATCAATCAAGAAGGTGTTTTGATAGATTTAAGCCCTTCACGATAGGGGCTTCTCCCCAGGGTTTGCCTACGTGGAGGTCAGAGGCTGTCCGGAAGGAAATATTTTGAGGTATAGTTTCCTTTTGAGCGTTTTCTTGGGGTGGGGGTGGGATTGTTGTTTGCACGTGTGTGTCAGCTTTAATTAGCAGAGTCAGTGACAATACAGTAGTTCATGTTTCTGCCTGACTGCCAGCTTGGAGGCAGTTGGGGGGTAGTAGGGTACACACACACGGAGGGTGACACCCTGTAGAAAGCGCTGCCTAGAGCACAGAATTTCCCAAAAGGGCGAGGACAGGTGTTCCCGCTCAGAACAGTTTAGAGGGATTGTTGTTCGGCACCGCGCACGTCACTCGAGACTGCCGTCTCAACAGGTAGTAAGGATCCTAGAGAATTCTCCAGGCCGTGTGCCATGTGCAAGGATGCCACGAGTGGGGGCACTGGGCTGTTCTCTCCCTGCCGAGCCCTCTTGAAAGATGTGGGGGACTCACCCCAACAGTAGCTGCAGCTGGGGTGGTGGTCGGGGGGACGTAGCTGGGATCCCCTGGAGACGTGGCCCAAAGGAGAGACGTGGCCCGTATTTTAACGTGATAGATTGATTGACACAATGGTCCACAAAGTGAAGAAAAGTCTTAAGAAGAAGGATGTACGAGGAAACTGACTTTGCACGCATTAGCTTACCTGCCTGCTAAGGTCAAGCCCCGTCTCCTCTGGGCCCAGCCCCAGCCCTGGCTTCACCATCATCAGGCCATCTCCACCTGGGATTGAACCCGCCAGGCCTTGGGCCCACTGCGTCTCCAGAAGCCGCAGGTCTGTCTGGGCATTTAACCTCACATCCTGCAGCTGCCAGCTGAGGCTGCCCCTCAGAAACCAGGCTTCCCATTGGAAGAGATCCTGGTCACAACTGGGCCTCTGCTTTGGGACTCCTGCTGCCCCCCTCTTCTACCTGGTGAAGGCACCCACTCGTGGGGTACCATGGTGTCCCGGCCCACACTCACTGTGGCATCAGGGATGATGGCAATCTAGGCCCTCCTTGGAGGCAGTTCTGAAAGCACAGAGCTTAGAAGACCAGAAGGACCCCGCGCCTAATTTCAAGACAATAGGACATCGGGTCATTCAGTCCTAGGATGGTAGGGACCTGAAAAAGTCATGTCATACTTTCTCTCCCAGACTCGTGGCTGGCTGCCCTTTCTGACTTGAGGGCTGTCCGCTAGGGAAGGCTGTTCCTCTGTAGCATGTGAAAACACCGAATCCACAATAACAAAATTAACCGGATTGTCCAACGTTTCCAAATCAAAGAAATGGAGGTGGGAAAATGTTACCTCCTGAAATATAATGGTTGCTTCATTTGGGGCCAATGCCCTCCACCAATGGCCCACACAAGAACCTGGTGATTTTGAGCCTCAAGTTCCATGAAGCAAGAATGCCTGGGTACTTCTAGTCCCATTGGCCAAAAGATTCCACTCAATGGTTTGCTGGGATAGCACCCAAATGGACTGGAAAGTTCCCAGGTCATTCTGTAATCATATTATGGGTTGATTATTTAACTCTGCTCATCGGTTGGATAGTCAATCCTACCAAGAGGGCCAGGCAGTCTTGAGGGCATCTACAGAGACTAACCTTCTCTCCCTTCTCCAACCAGCACAAGGCGGAGCCTCATGAACGTCTTGCTTTCATGATGTCTTAGTCTGTTCAGGCTCCTATAACAAAGTACCACAGACTGGGTGGCTCTAGGCCACAGAACTTCTTACAGTTCCGAGGCTGGAAGTCCAAGATCAGAGTGCAGCATGGTCAGTGTCTGGTGAGAAGCTCTCCCTCACCTGCAGACAGCTGTCTTCTTACTGTGTCCTCAAGTGGCAGAGATAGAGAGGAAGAAAGTGCTCTCCTGACTCTTAAAAGGACACTAATCCCATTCATAAGGGCTCCACCCTCATAACCTCATGTCGTCCCATTTCCTGCTAAAACCTCTCCTCCCAGGTATCATCATCATATTGATGATCTTTGGCTGGAAATTTCCTCACAAGCCACTTGCCTCCAATTCCATCTCAGAGAGAGAAACTGAAATACAGAGATACTTTGAGATACACCCAAGGTCACATGGTGAGTTTAAGTAGAACACCTGCAAGTCTTGACCAACCAACTTCTCGGGGGACAGGACCAAGATGGCGAATCAGTCTTTGACTTAGAAATCTAAGAGCGTGTGTCTTTATGCCCTAAGCCTCAACTGTAATCACCAGGTCCTTAAAGGAATAAAGAGACCTTTGCGCTGCTTAGATTCCATGTTACTTTTTAGGGAAAACACTGAAAATGAACATTGAGATGTTATCCATTCAACTAACCTTGGAGCAATGAAATGAAATGAGTTAATGATGTAAAAATCTGTCTTAACAACATCAAACCCGCAGCAGAACAGGCCATTCTCAATCAGGAAAAAGTCTTAGCTTTGGAGAGAGAAGCAGTTGCACTGACTTTGTAAACAAGTGCCTCAGAAATAGCAGTTCTGCACGTTTGGTGTGGCTTGGTAGTTAGGACATTAATTAATGGCCAAATAGAGAAATGTCTGAGTGCCCAGCAGATGGTAAACAAGCCCAGGAGAACATCACCATCTGAATTGCAAAGAAGGCTGGCAGCTTCCTCTCCCCACCCCCTGCCCAGATCTGCCAGCTTGCCCTGAAGAGTGCGGCTGTCACTCGGCCAGGGGTGGGGTGGGCTTCGGGGGCTGCCACTCTCAGGATCCAGGGCCCAGATCTTTCCGTGGGAGGGTGGGCAAGAGGATAGCTGAGGGACTCAGCATTGGGAGTTAACAGTTTCTGCTTCTTTTCTACCTTTCCTTCCTTCCTTCTTCCCTTCCTTCCTTCCTGCCTTCCTTCCTTCCTTCCTTCCCCCCCCCTCCAACTCTCTCTCTCTCTTCCTTCCTTCCTTTCTCTCTTTACCTCTTTCTCTTGTTCGTTTTTTCTTAATTTTAGAGCTGCAAGAGAGCCACTCTGGTAAAGGCTGACCTCTGAGAACCAGCCTCACATTTTTCTCTTTCTGAACTCAAGAACATTGCTGCTGATGAGGGTTAGGAAAACACAAATATGTCAGAGGAGATAAATGCCAAGGACCCACCCATGAGGCATTCACGGCTTGTGAGCATCTAGCCCTCCGCAGCACGCCTTCGCCCTCAAGGTCAGCAGTGGCTCTCCCCACAAGGAGAGGTCGAGGGTTGCTGGTGCAGGGTGTCTGCTTCCTTGGAGATGACCATCTGGATGACCAGCGGTGCTCAGGAGACAGGGCATCATGTTTCTCAGGGACGGCTGAATAATGGTTGGTGTTAGCAGAACCTATCGATCTGAAGAAGCCAGTGGAATAATCTGCCTCTGGCTTTGTTATCCACGCAGTATCTTGAATTGAAACAAATATCACTCAGTCAAAAATTTAAGGGCAAACGGGGAAGGAAAAACTTTCTCTTACTCTCGAATGGAGAATAAATTTGGACTCATGTATGAGCGACCGTCCTGTTTACTCTTTAAACAAAGCATTTCATTGTATATAAATATACCCTGGATTGCCATCTCCTTAGATATGGAATCCTGGTCTGCTTATAAAAAGTTCAAGGTGGGAAGTAGAAAAACATTAATTGGATGGTTCAAAAATTAAAGACAGATTTGCCTTAGGTGTTTGGAATTCAGTAAGCTTTGTTCTTAACTATTTTTACACTGCTTTCTCTTTTCTTGTTTCATCGGTCTTTCTGAGATATAGCCTGATAATATAGTCATACCTCTGCACTTAACTTCCAAATATTTGCTCCCCCTGATTTTCTAACTAAAACAACCAGAGTTGAAAAATAAACAATTCAGGGTCTAAGCAGGGGACACCGACAATCCATTAATAATTAAAGTCATCCATCAGGCAGCATGTGTGGTCAGGATGAACAGAGACATCAATATTTTAGACCCCAATGCAGCAGAAACATCTAGAAAGGTAGAAAGTTCTAGAGATGCCTGGGTGGCTCAGTCAGTTGAGTGTCCGACTTTGGCTCAGGTCATCATCTCACAGTTCGTGAGTTTGAGCCCCACGTCAGGCTCTGTGCTGATAGGTCAGAGCCTGGAGCCTGCTTCGGATTCTGTGTCTCCCTCTCTCTCTGCTCCTCCCCTGCTCACATGCTGTCTCTCTCTCAAAAACAAAGATTTAAAAAAAAAATTTTTAAAGAAAATTCTAGAAGGGACTAGAAAAAGATTGAAGGGACTAGAAAAGGGTTATTTGCTGAGTGTCTTCACATTTTAGCATCAGGAACGTTTGCTACCCAGCTCCACCGCCCATTAGATTAGGGGAAAACATTTTGTATTTATTTGTTTGTTTTCACAGAAGATGACAATAAAGGGTTTGTCTTGGAATGGTGAGTTCAACAACACCGGCAGTTACAGGTTACTAGACTGCTCTGCTATTTATGGGAGCGCTTCTACCCATGGTGGCACACGTTCACCTTGAACCGGCCCTGCGAGGTCTCTAAGCCTGCCATCATCCCTGGAAGAAGACTTAAAATTCAAAAGCATACCAGAAAATTTCAGAGGAATACTGTCTCCATCCATATGGAGTGAATGAAAAACTTAGCATCACGCAGAGACGGCTGGACTGCCCACAGGGAGAGCACTGTTGTCATGGGCCGCTTCGGCAGCCTCGGGAAAGCCCCACGGAAGCATCTATCCCCACAGAACCGTGAACCTAGAGTGGGCCGGGATGACACCTTCTCATCTTGGCACCCAGGGCCCCATCAAGACCTACAGCGGGGTCAGGAAAACACGTGACAGGCCATTTTCGATTGTCAGCCTTGTATTAGCATCCTACGACTCAGAGGACATCTCTTTTAGCCCTTGCTGCTCAAGAAACATAAGAATATGGACTATTTTAGATTGTAGTTAGTTTGGCTTACTGATGGATTTTCCTTAAGCACCCTTCTGTGAAAGTTCCTATGAAATTACAATAAATATTAGTAATGTTTACTGAGCACCTACCATGCATCATATCTGATTTCACCTGTGTGACTTCATTTGAGTCTCAAAACAGCCCTGTAAGCAGGCATCTCAGCCCCATGGCACATGGTAATTTTGTTTAGAAAGTCTTAATTACTTATTTTTTTTCCCCTCTGAACATACTTTAGCCTGTGACCAAAAACATTTAAAACATGAAATAAAAAAAGAATGCTACCTAACTTATAACTCCAGGAAAGTATAAGGCAAGGCTACTCCTTAGAAAACAATTATTGGATGGGGTGCCTGGGGGCTCAGTCAGTTGAGCGTCCGACTTCGGCTCAGGTCACGGTCTCACGGTTTGTGAGTTCGAGCCCCGTGCCGGGCTCTGTGCTGACAGCTCAGAGCCTGGAGCCTGTTTCAGATTCTGGGTCTCCCTCTCTCTCTGCTCCTCCCCCGTTCATGTTCTGTGTCTGGCGCAAAAATAAATAAACGGTAAAAAAAAGTTTAAAAAATTAAATAAAAAAGAAAACAATTATTGGATAATTTGGGGAAGGAGACAAAGCGGAGTAATGTTGACTTCTGGCCACAGGAATGAGTGTTTCTTGCTTGAAAACCAACACTGACAGACACGGCATGGTCGTCAACCACACCCTCCTAGCAACACACTATTGAAGAGAGAGGTCCCAAGGGCAGAAGGTGGCCAGACAGCTCACCAATGGCCATGTTCTTTCACCCTCCTGGGCACACTACTGGCCCCGTTTGCCAATTCCAGTTGCTCCTAGGTGGGGACGTGTCATCAAAGGGGCCAATGGAATGGATGGGGTCAGGGTGGTGGGCGGCACCCACCTGTGGGCAGCAAGTGGGGTCCACAGGACCACAGGGTAGAATGTTCTGGATCCTGAAGCCTGCACTGAGCAGCCTTCTCCACCTACTGGCCTACAACGCTCAATTGCAACAAAAGTGGGAAGCGAACATCTACCGTGTGAAGAAGCTGCTGAAATTTGGGGTTATCAGCCACAGCAATCAGCCTACCCTGACGGCATTTGGGCAAGATTTGACTGCTCAGCCAGGAAGAAGGGCCCATCGTGGCAGAAACGTCCCTAAAGCTGTAGTTCAGGGCACAGTGAAGAACCATGGTGAACTTCCACTAACGTTTCCGGTGTAACTTAACCAAGATCATAGTCATGGCTCATGACACTGCGTGAGTAATATCTGAATACATGGTGGCACACACACTCTTATGATGCAGAGAGCATTTGGATCTTTTTCACTGCTGTAACTCGAGGACTTAACACGGCCCATCACAGGCACTCAGTCACTGTTGAGTGGATAAACGTGGATCATGGGCCCCCACCTCCAGGTCTCTCCTGCAAGTTCGCTGATCGCCCTAAGCCTGGATGCTCCCTGACCACCTGGGCTTGTCCACCTTCTTCCCAGGTGCATCTCGGCCCAGGAAATACTGAACCACTGATGTGCAATGACCTTCAGGCCATGCTCCCACACTTCCTTACTGGACAGGAAGCATTTTCAGTGGGTTGTCTGAGGGCCAATGACAGCTCTTCCCACCAATGCGAAAGCTAGCTATCTACTGTCAGAGGGAGCCGGCAACCTGCCACCAGCGACAGAGTCAAGTCAATGGAATTCTCAGTCTGGGATTTTGCAAATAAAGGGCCAGCCCTCTGAGTGGAGCTGTGGGGCCACCACTTGACGTAAACCATGCTCATTACGTCCAACTTTTTAAATGGCCGACCCCTGGCTACCACTCGCGGGTGAGGGAAGGTGAATCCTGTGTCTGCACTCTTACACTTGGAATTTAGTGACAAATCATTTTGATGCCACTTGCCATCACTAGGAGAAGCCCGACTGCCTCCCTTGACGAGAAAACCCATTGGCAAGCTTTGAGAACCGAGGTAAAAGCAGGATCCGTGTCCACGAGGCTTTCTTCTGAGCGGAAGCAGTCCCCAGTTCCTGAAACCCTGTGGCAATAACAATAGCATCTGGCAGATGTGCTTTTAACTTACAAAACCCCTCACATGAGGTACTAGTGTGTTTAAGCCTAAAACATCCTGACCAGGAGGATACAGCCACGTCTCTTCCTGCTGAGCCCCCAGGAGTATGGGTGGCCTGTACCCTGTGATGCATCTGGAAGGGGAAGGGCTGGGACTCTGTTGTCAAAGGCAGAGGAGAGTGTCAGGAAACCCTAACCCTAACCTAACCCTTTCTGTCTCTTTATTTTAAAATGGCTCCTCTCAGGGCGCCTGGGTGGCTCAGTCAGGTTAAGCATCCAGCGCGGGCTCAGGTCATGATCTCACGGTTTGTGAGTTCAAGCCACGTGTCAGGCTCTGGGCTGCTAGCTTGGAGCCTGGAGCCTGCTTTGGATTCTGTCTCTCTCTCTCTCTGTCTCTCTCTCTGTCTCTACTCCTGCCCCCCTCTCAAACATAAAAAAAAAACATTAAAAAAAATTTAAAATGGCTCCTCTCTTCCATGATGGATTTTAAGAAACCAAAGGCTGTCCCAGGAAGACCACATTCAAGCCTCACCAAGCTTGTTCCTCAGGCAGGCCCTTCTTCTGGGAGCCCTTCCCAAGGGCAGGGGACTCTTGAGTTGACATAGGCTCACCTGGGTCCCAACAGTCCTTGCTGGGATCTCAGGGTCTCCATTTCAGAACTAGAACCTGGTACAGAAAGGCAATATCCCAAGAAGACCCACAGGGGAGAGGGAAGCCGGTACACATAATCCCCTTCTGTTGTGTCCCCACCCCTCACAGGCAGCCTGCCTCCTTGGGCAACCCAAGAGGACATCAAAACCTGTCTGTCTGCTCCCCATGTCCTCAACCTGAGACACATGTCCCAGTGACATCACTTGGAAGCAAAGAGAATACATGAGGGAGCTCATAACGTCCCTTCTCTTCCTTCCAGAATAAAAGCAAACTGTCATGCCCTCCTTTGCCAGAATTCATTTGTCTCCAGTACCTGGGTCACCCACAGAATAACTCATGCATCCTCTCCTGCCCTTTTTTGTCTCCAGGGCTATACATTTATTTAGACATTTTCTTTTTCAATTGCTGTTTGGATATGTTAACATTTACCTTGAAGCCACATGTGCGTTATCACCAAGAGTTTCTGCCTTGTGGTGAATTTCATCAAATCCTTGCCCTGCAGCCTGGGTGGCCAGGCAGACAGTCTTCCGTCTTACAAGTGCAGAAAACCCCAGTTCTGCATTGGAGACAACAGTGTTCTCCCGGTGCAGGGGGGTGACAGCCTCCTTTGCCCATGCTGAAGAAATAATTAGGATCATTAAAAACGACAATGGGGACACCTGGGTGGCTCAGTTGGTTGAGTGACTCTTGATTTCAACTCAGGTCATGATCTCACAGTGTGTGGGACTGAGCCTTACATCAGGCTCCATGCTGAGCATAGAGCCTGCTTGAGACCCTCTCTCTCTCTCTCTTTCTCTCTCCTTCCCTCTCTCCCCTGCTTGAGCTCTTTTTCTCTTTAAAGTAAAAAAAAAAATAAATAAAAGCTAAAAAACTAAAAAAAAATTTTTAAAGTAACAACAAAAGCTCTTTTCAAACCCTGCCTTGGTGAAAAGTGAAATCATTCCAGAAGGAGAGCGTATCTTGAATTAGGGAGGCCAATTTCTGAGTTCCTTGTATCTACACTCTTAGCATCAGTCTGAGCCTGATGCCAGGTGGCCTTCCTTGTTCTGGATGTGGCTCTGGACAACCTGCAAAGCAGAGAAGGGACGCCAGGCCATGTGGAACAAGCAGATGCCAAGGTGCATGGGACACAAAGAAAAAGAAACCACATTATGTGTTTGTCATCACCATTTCATTAATCATGAATTCTGTTTGCTGTGCACCTATCAGCTGTTGTTTGTTTCTTTCTTTCTCTTTCTTTCTTTCTTTCTTTCTTTCTTTTCTTTCTTTCTTTCTTTCTTTCTTTCTTTCTTTCTTTCTTTCTTTCTTTCTTCTTTTTCTTTCTTTCCTTCTTTCTTCCTTCCTTTCTTTCCTTCTTTCTTTCTTTCTTTCTTTCTTTCTTTCTTTCTTTCTTTCTTTCTTTCTTTCTTTCTTTCTTTCTTTCTCTTCTTCTTCTTCTGCCTCTCTCTCTCTCTGCCTCTGCCCCTCCTTCTCCTTCTCCTTCCTTAACAGGAGGAACTATGTAGAGCCATAAGAAGGACCACTGGGCAGAAAATACCTCTCTGAAAGTGAACAACAACCAAAAACACTTAACAGGATTATGGTGGTGAAGCAGTGAGTTGCCTAAGTGGGGGATCTGCTGGACACAGTGTGTGTTCGGGATCTGGCCCCGCTCCGAAGAAGGGCTCTGTGATGAGAGGCAGCATAAGCAATGTCTCCTGTGCCACACGGAGAGCAAGAGCTCTTCTACAGAAAATAAGAAATGCAGACAAATTTCCCACTTCCTGCTGCGGGCTAAGGTCCTGGGGGACAGGCACGCTGCAGTGAGCAGTTAGGGTGATGATGCTGGGGCGGGGACTGTATGAGAAGAGGTGAGTGTCACCCTTCCTATAGGACAGTCCCTGTTTATGGCACACTTTAATGGAGCCGGTAGGTACAACTGATTCTCGTCCTCACATTTTACATCAAAGGACCTCCTTCTGGGGTTCAGGTTACCGAAATCACAGATGAAGTGAATTTAATGGTCCAAGTTTGGTCTCCGGAGATGAACACAGCAGTTTTCTAGTTCAGTCTTTTGGCAGGATTTTTGAAAATAGGCTTGAACCAATCTATTTTTAGAGAAAGCAGGGGGCAGGCCCATTCTGAAGAGACAGTTCCGGAAAAGCGGGGAAGCCCAGGCCTGTCGCTCTGCACGGTGTCCAGAGCCAGCCTGGTGTGGAAAACCACCTCACCCCACATTAAAAGGGACTTATCCTTGGGGCTTACCTAGCCACTGCCTCAGCTACGGGTCTTTGCTCAAAGACTTACAGACAAAGCACTTACAGTTCCCACATCGGTGACATTTGCAGCTCCCTATCATTTATTGAATATTGTCCAAAGAGCAAACACAAGGTTTATTCTGGTGGCGTTTTAGTTGGGTTGTGAACATTTGCCATTTACCAAGAATAGAAGGAAAAAGTGGGACAACCTCGGAGAGACTGCAAAAAAAAAAAGAAAGAAAGAAAGGAAAAAAAGGGAAGGCGAGAAGGAGAGATGTAAGGATACAGGACAAGGGACAGAGGGAGGCTGACCGTTCATGATCTCGCGAAGCATGGCGTTCCTGCCCCGGCTGCCACCTCCATGCTTGGGGTCACTTCACATTCATGGACAGCTCCTCTGCTCATCTGAGGCTCAGGTGTGAACACTCACACGTTTGCCAAGTCACCTTGGCCGTGTCTTTGCTCCTCCCTGGCTGGGATCACCTGAGAGCTGGGCTCAGAGAGGGACTCATGTCCACCTGATGAGGAAGAGTTCAAGAGCGTCCCGCCTCCCCCATCCCATAGGCAAAGAATACATAGAATAAAGGTCCTTGGGGAGAGAAGGGTGACTGAGGTTTTCATAATTTATAAACAAGCTCAATTATTTGGTAAGGTTAGAAAGAAACAGCTGGATTCAACATTACTAGCTATTAGGGAGATCCAAATTAAAACCACAATGAAGCAACACTACATCCCTATCAGAATGTTAAAATAAGAAGATAGTGATGACGTCGAACACTGGCACAGACAATGAGCCAATGGACCACTCAAGGGAGAATAAAATGGTGCAGCCACTCTGAGAAATAGTTTGGCAATTTATTAAAATGTAAGCTTGCAGTTATGATCCAATCCACCAGTTGGGCTCCTAGTCATTATCGCAGAGAAATGAAGATGTTACATTGGCACAAAAGCCTGCACACAAACGTTTATAGCAGATTTACTTGTAGAAGCACAAAACTGGCAACGGCCCGGTTGTCCTTGAGCGGGTGAATGGCTACACAAAGTGGGTATGTGGAATACTGCTCGGCAGGAAAAAAGGAATCAGGTTGGATGTACACAGCACCTTGGATGTGTCTCAAGGAAATTGTGTGAAACGAGCCAATGTCAGGTCTCCGACAGGATGGTTCCATTCATCGAACACGCTTGAAATAACGAAATTATGGGCATGGAGATGGGAGTAGTGCCTGCCAGGGTTAGAGATTTGGGGGGAGGATGGAGCTATAAAAGGAGGGGGCAGAGAGCCTGGAACAGTTCTGAATCCTGACTGTGCTGATGGCTGCTTATGTGAGTCTGTGCACAGAGACGATGGCAGAGAACTCTACCCACCCACACACACACACGAGTCCATGTAAAACGGATGAAATCTGAAAAAAAGCTATGGATTATGTTGATTATATTGCCAGTTTCGTGGTTTTAATATTGCACTATAGATATGTGGGATGTGACATAACCACCGGAGGGAATGAGATGAAGGGTATGTGAAACGGCTCTATGCGTTTTGTAACTACCCATCTACGTCACGTACTATATTTATATTATATCTATATTATGTAATTACCTATGTATAATTATTTAAAACATAAACAAACAAACAAATAAATAAATAAATAAAGAGGAGGAGGAGGAGGGAGGCAGGGAGGCAGGAAAGGAGAGGAAGGAGCAGGATGTGCTCTGCACATCCTAGCCCACGCACTGTGTGCGCGAACGAGCCCGTGACGATAAATCACACCAGCAGGTGCGCCAAGACCTCATTATTTACCAGGGAGCAAAGGTCCTCAGTAAATATGTGCTGTTTGTTCACACGGTAATTACCCAGAAAAGTTCATATACTCACTAAAACAGGTTACCAATAAACAAATCGTCATTAGAACAGACATTTCTTTGTTTTTTTGCAGGGGAGAAGGATTTTTATAAAGAATTATCCTGCTGGCAAGCGTTCCCATTTCAGTAAAGACGCTCATACTTTTAACATTTTTAAATATGAGAGAGGGACATAAAATAATGCAAATACTGTCACGATAACTGGTAAGAGGTATTCAAAGGCGGATGGGCTGTTGGTAGCCAGCACACCACCGCTGTCCTACCCACCTCGGGGCCCCACTTACCAATGTGTTCCATCTGCTTCCGGGGCTGCAGGCAGATAGGGCTGATGAAAACTCTGAGGTCCTTGACATTCACAGCTAGTTTCTTTCCTGCTGATAAAATTTCACAAGCAAATCTATTCATATTCGGGTCAAGGTTTTGAAAATGTAAAAGATCTAGAGACTTAAAATCTTGTCCTGCTGTGTGGTCAAGAAACCAGTTAGACCTGCACCCAGCCCTTGTTAAAGAAATGAAACCAAATTGAATAAAATAGAAATTATTAAGGATCTTGGCTAATACTAGAGATAAGTAGTATTCTGTGAAACTTTCCTTAATTAGGTATACACACACACACACACACAGTGGGCAGTGATGTCAAAAAGATTAAAAACAGTTATAAAGTATATATTGGAGAACATATATGTGTGTGTATAATACGCAGATTAATGACTGCTCTCACATATTTAATTTGCCTGATTCTGCTCCTGAATGTGAATTTACTGAGACCCAATATGCCCATGTTAGCTTATTAAATATTGAGTTTGAGGGTCCCCGAGAAAGTTAAATGTGGTGATGTTTATCAAGGGCCTTTGTAAACTCTCCAGCTTTGCCCAGATGTGTGGGCTTCTGCTGCTGATGCCCTTGGGAAACTGGAAATGTTCTAAAGGGCAGCATTTTAAAGAACTTGGCGCTCCGTCGGTTTCAGGCCTGAGAAGACAGAGCATCCGACTGATGCAGTTCAAAGGTCGACCTCCAACTCCCCACCACGTCAGAGTGAGCGGCTCAGCCGCTGGCTCATGTGTCATTTCTTTCTAGACCAACCTCGCTGCTAGTTCGCAGGTGCCGTCCCTCCTGCTGCTGGCAGGGCCCGTCCTCCAGGAATTGCCAGCTCTGCTCTTGGGACTTACATTTGCCACTCATGTCCATTGCCTTGACCTTGTCAGCCAGTGGGTGCTGGGGTCCAAGGCACCATGCCAGCCATGGGTGACATTGCAGCCGGCGTCAAGAGATGGCCTCCCTAGTCCACAGTGTTGGCTCTGTTGACCCCAGTCCTGGAATTCTGGGTAAAGCCCCCGTGGGGAGATCTCGGGGTGTCCGACCTGACAGGTGCAACAGCCCCCATTTGGCTAGCACTCAGAGCTTTCTCTCTCCATCCTTCCTAGGCTTCAAGAATGTGAAACGATGAGGTGTCTCCCACTTGCCAGATGGGAAGACTAAGGCTCAGGGGAACAAGACAGTACCTTTCCCTGCAGAATCAGCAGATGGCCGACTTTAAATTCAAAACCAGGCATTCAATTTAGTCTACTTCTAGACTAGCAGTGATTCTGTGATATTGCTCACTCGTGACTGTCATCTAGAGCCCCTGATAAGCACAGGACAGATATACCTACCTGTAGACTTGAAGGCTCGTGGATGCTTAAAGCATAAATGCACCATTATGTCCCAGATCTGTGAAGAAAGCTAAGAGTTTAATTTCCTACCATTTTCGAGAGGCTCTCTGTTCATGTCTATGATATTATTCACAGCTGTCATCCCAAGGCAGCAGGGAGGGCATGTGCTAGACCCATTTTAAAAACCAGAAAAACAGGGGCGCCTGGGTGGCTCAGTCAGTTAAGCGTCCAACTCGGGTCAGGTCGTGATCTCATGGTTTGGGAGATCGAGCCCCATGTCGGGCTCTGTGCTGACAGTGTGGAGCCTGCTTAGGATTTTTCTCTGTCTCCCTCCCTCTCTGCCCCTCCCCAGCTCATCCTCTCCCTCTAAAAATAAATAATTTTTAAAAATAATTAATTAAAGTAAAAATGAGAAAGATAAGACATGTGACACTTTCAAGGTCACAGGCAAATTAAGCCCAAAGCCATGATCCAGGCTGCAGGAGCCATGAACCAGGCAAGAGGGCCAGGGAGGGCTTGAGAAATCCCCTCATCTCTGAAATGAGAGGCGGGCTTCCCTGCTGCTTCCCTGCAGTCTGTTGTCATTTCTCCTTGGAGACTGAGGAGCACATTTTTTGGTGAAGCAAAACACAATTTCACAAACTGTGTATTACAAGACATGTTGTTTCTCAGACTGCCGGACGTGCATAATACTTAACGGCCTCTTTAATATTTCCCTGGCCTCCCTGTTGATGAACTAGAGACGTACACGGAAGTGCACGTTTTTACTCGAATCGGATACGGTGACACACACGGGTTGGTGGGGGGAGGGGTGCGCCGGCAGCGGATTCCGTCACGTATCCACGCCGTACGTGCACCCTAATGGCCTCCGGTTCCATGTGACAAGAGCCCATGTGTCTTCAGGTTTTCTGGGAACCAAGCATTCCACTGAGCTGAGACGCGTCCCTGTAGGGCAAACATCCGGCGGGTTATTTCCCGAGCACCCCCTGCCGGCTGCTCCTTAGGTTTTTCCCTGCGGGTCCCAAGCGGATTCACACTGACGCGGCCCATCTCCGCTTGCTGATGCATTGCAGGGCTGCTTCAGCGTGCATGCATTTTAGGGGATGCGCACGCTTTTGCTGACCGTGGTCCCATCTGAATAATAGCTAATAATAGTACCGGAAGGTCACAGAGGTTTTCCCGGGAAGCAGATATAAAATGCTCTGGCTCTTTGCCATGCAAAGCTAATCTAACTTCTCTTCTGCAGATAAACTCGTTTCAACCCAGAAGCTCTTGTTGTGCAATAATATTTCCTTATGGTGGATTAAATTTAAGAAGATGAAAGCAACCCTCATTTATTTTTCACGTTTATCCATTTCGGGTGAAAGGCTTCCTTGGAAGAAACCGCGGTGGTCCCCGCCCCCTCCCAGGTTCCAGTCAAGGCCACCACCGCACGTAGTCCCCCCAAACCTTGGGGTCCTAGATGGTGCCTCTAATGAGGGGTCAGAGGCCAGGGGCACGACTGGCCCACCCAGCGCCGGTGCCCGCAGCCCCCCTCCCGGGACACAGGACATCGGGAGCATCAGATCCTCCAGGAAGGTGCTCGCTGCTGGCAGCCGCGTGGCCCAACCCACGGAACCCGCAGCCGGAGCTGCAGGGAGCACCCGGGTGCTCCCAGGCTCTGGGGCTACGGGCGGCCATCCACTGACACTCACCCTTGATCTGTGTTTTCCAAACTTCACAACAAAACTTCAAGAAAAAACTATTAGCTACAAATTAGATATTCTGGTGGAAGCCTAGAATTATTTTTCAGGACAGAGGGCTCAATTTCCCGCTCTCAGGTGTATGATTAAAATCAATTAAATCACTCTTCCAATGTCAGCCGCAAGATTCTCCTGACAAATGAAATTATGCGAGGAAAGTGCTCTCTTCTCTCTCCAGCCTTCTCAGCGGCGCTCACACCGCGCGGGAGATCAAAATGCTCAGCTCGGGGATTTCCGAGATATTTTCCACAAGAGCGGGAGCGATCCCCGGACCCCTGTGTGAGTCGACGCGGAGGCCCCTGGTGGCCAGATTTGATGGCCTCTGTACTTGGAGATAGATTCGCAGCTAACGAACAGGAAACACGACCGGGGAAAGTTAACCATTTGGGGGCTGAGCCAGGCTTCTTTACATAAATTAATGTTTTCTTGGCAGGAATGTGAACGGGCCCTTCAAGTTCAGGATGTAACCTTTGCACGTCTCTTTTTATGCATATGAGACAATCCTCGGCGGTGTGTTTCTTCCTACGGAAAAAGCTCTGTCTTATCAGCCCTGGAGGTCAGGGGTGGATTTTAAGCCAACGCGGAAGCACACGGATGGCGTCCTATCCTTCCAGAGAGTCTGCAGGTTTTAGCACAAGGCAGACAGCGCTCGCCTTGAAAATCACGCCGGGAGCTCTATTCAAGGGAAAACATGAACTAGCCTATTCCCACGGAGATCCGTAGTTGAGGGACCAAGATTTCTCATTGACAGAGGTGCTCAGATGTGGTGCCACTCTACCTTCAGGAAATTATTTACCTCTTAATCTGCTAAAACATATGGGCTTAGGTGTGACTTTTGCCCAAGAGACATTCATCGATATTATATGCTCATTTGGTTTGGCTTTTTTTTTTTTTTTTTTTCCCCTCCCGCAGAGGATTGAACAAATGTTTGCTACATTCCGGAAGTTTCCTCCCTTCCCTCCCTCCCTGTCTTCTTCTGTCCCTGCCCCCACTCATGGAGGAAGCCTTGCTGTGTGATGTCTTTTGTTCCTCCTCTCTGGTTCCAGTCCAGGGCATCGCACGGGAGCAGGCTGTTGCTGAGGAGCGCACCTAGCCCTCAGTGCCTGGTGGGCAGGTCCCACCTTCTGTGCCCCGTTGCTGGTTCCGCGTCCCCCACTCCCTGTCCCCAGCTCCATGAGCATCCTCCCCTCCACGGACATCATCGCTGCTTTTCCTCCCCACGTGCTGGGGGCCGGCCACACCACCCCGGGACAGTCCCCAAATGTCCTCTGCTGCTCTCCACTTGGTCATCTGCAATTGCAGTGCTGTCTGGAATGCCCAACCTCTGGTCCATCTTGGGAACCCTTGGCCTTTGTTCAAGGAAGATTCCTGGGTAGAGTGTGTAAGCGGACAGAGAGCATGGTGAGTCTGGGTGTTGACATCAGGCTCTAAAACTCAACCTCGGCCATGTCACTGAAGACCTCCCTTGTGACCGCCTCCCCATCTCCTCTGAATCAGTGCCATGACAACAGTCCCACCTGCTGGTTGATGCGAAGATTCGACAGGCCCCTCTGGGAGAGGGTCTCCGCACAGAGCCCACCTGGACAAGTTCTCAGCAGGCACTGCTGGAGTCTCACATACCAGGCCTTCCGTGGACCCACCCAGATGCTCCCAGGCTGTGGGGCACTTGGTTGTCTGCATGACTTTGCCCTGCAGTCAGGAGGGTTCTGGGAGGCACGGGCCCTAGCTACAAGCCTATCTTTCATTCCTATGGTATTGAACAGTGCCTGGCATCTGATAAACGTGTAGGAGCTGGCTATCGAGGGAAATGAATAAATGAATGTTACCTGTTCTGAAAGTTCCAAACTTTATTATGAAATAAGAACGGCCAAATGTCCCACACATCTTCCCCTTTTAGGTCTGAAGATTTTAAGGATATTTCCCTCAGCACAAGCCCAGCCAATGGTACTCACGGGTCATCCACCTGCCATCGACCTGCAGCTGTTGAGGGCAGCGGAGACCCCCAGAGGACAAGGTCACTGGCCGCAGGGTGGGCAGAGTCAGGAGACTACCAGAGCCTTCTCTTTTGGGCAAACTGAGGCTGTGGTCATGGTGACGACCAGCTTCTCCTATGCCAAGACTAGTCATGACCAAGCCCTCTGACATCCTCCAAATACATTCTGAACGAATCAGTTTTCATCCATTTTAGCTGCCACCACCTCGGCCCAGCCCCCGACCTCATACGTCTTGATTGGATTACAGCAAGAGCCCCCCAGCTAACGTCTTGCTTCCTTTCTTGCCCACGCCTGCCACTGCAGTGACCCACTGTCCCTCAGGTGCCCCCTGACCCTGCTAAATCCCTTAATAGCCTGGCATCTCCCCGGACATGAAATCCGAACCCCTCACCCTGGCCCGCAAGATTGATTCATCAGCAGTACATTCGAGCAACCTTCATCTCATTTGTGCGTTTCCATTTCTTCTGTGAGTTTCCTTTGCGGTTCACTTTCAGCTTGGAAATGTGTGGGTTTTTAGCTTAATTTTGGAGAGATCTTTACATATTAATTATGTTAGCCATTCATGGTCACCTGCCTTTGGCCTTTCCTGTTTTGTCGAAGAGTCTCTTGTTTTTAATTTTTATGCAGTTATTCCTCCTTTTACTCTCCTATCTGGTTTCTGCCATTGGCTAAATATTTAGAAAGTCCTCAGATGCCTTAGGTTATAAAAATATTTCTCGTGTGATACTTTTATAGTTTTGTTATTGGTAATTATGCTGGAGATTGATTTTATATATATATATATATATCTACACACACATACATAAAATCATATATGTATAATCTTATATATATATAATCATATATATATAAAATCATATATATATTTATATATATAAAATCTTATATATATGTTAACCTCAGTTAACTAGTTTTCACAAGGGCATTTATCAGATAAACTATCCTTTACCTGTTGATTTAAAATTCCTTTGTCCTTTTTAAATTCTAGATTTCCCTCTGTCTCTATAGGTTTTATTCTCTGCCATTGATGCTCTGTTTTTCCGAGTCTTTTACCCCATTTTAATCACTGCATCTCAATAATAGGTTTTAATATTGTCCACTAATGTTTTTTTTCCTTTTCAAAATTTTCCGTATGATTCTTGTATGTCCTTTCTACCAGGTGAACTACGGAATAGTTGTGTTTAGTCCTCCAACCCCACCCCCCCCAAATAACTTTCCTATAAAGAATATTACTCAGTAAGGAATATGATATCTACACACACCACGACATAGAAAGATCTCAGAATAATTACTCTGAGGAAAGAAAGGAAGGCAGACCAAAAATAGTTATGTACGCTATGATTCCATCTATATAAAATCCAGGAAATGCACACTGCTATTCTATGAGTATACTTAATTTGACATTTTTAAAAGATTTTTATACCTATAGTCAAAAGTAAAAGTGATCAATAGTCTTATTTGTGTGTGTGTGTGTGTGTGTCTTTGTAAGCATGTGTGTGTCTGTGTAATTTTTTGTGGATTTAGCTCTGAAGGTTATTGCCTTCTTATAAAATGAATCCAGCAGTCGCTTGCTGCTCCTAAGGTCTGAAATGTGTTCTGTAGCCCGGAAGGGTGATATCCATGCACATAGAAGGTAGCGCCTGGTACAGAACAGGCCCAGGGCAATCAGGGGGCGGTGGAGGGCAGAGGAGGCAGGGAGACCTTAACTGCTGGGTTGGGGGGATCCTCACAGGGAAGCGAGAGGAGGGGCCAGGGCTTTGGGGGGCCGGGAGGCCCTGTGCAGTGGGCAGCATCAGCCTGGCGCAAAGTATTTTAACAACAATTCATAGGCCGCACGCGAACCCTCAAATTGGAACTCGTCTGTTTCTGACCCTAAGCATGACGCCATGGTGAACCAGCCATAGGACTACGGAGCTCACCTACTCGCTATACAAGGCGGACCCAAGCACCTCAGGAAGCGACCGGCGACAAGCAGATTCCCAGCACCCGGTCAGCAGAATGAGCAAGACTGAGATAACTTTCTTCTAACGTCTTCCGTTACTATGGGGCATTTCCGTTTTGTTACTTCCTATTTTTCTAAAACTACATTTATCTTATTGAGATGTTTGAATTCTTCAGCATGGATCTGTGCAGACAAGCTTCTGCAATCTATAAAAATCGCTGTTTATATTTCTTCCCTTTTCTTCCTTATTATGCTATCTAGGATTCTATTTTAGGAGGTTCCTCTTCTAATGTTTGTCACGCGAGCCTTTGACTTATCAGTGTTTTTTTTGTTTTCTGAATTATTAATATCTGCTCTTATATTTTTAATTGTTTTTGCAATTTTAATTATGAAGTACTTCAAACATACAGCATGGAGCTAGGGATAATTTAACAGATGCCCATTAAGGTGCCACAAAGATATTAAGGAATGCAAATTTTGGCCGTATTTACTTCCAATCTTAAGTTTTCATAAAATAAACCTTTCTAGACACAGGTAAAGCCTTAAGTCCCACCACAACTGCCCTCTCTCACCTAAGGGCGAACACGCCCCTGAAACTGCCGGGTATCCATCCATCCTGGTCAAATTCATGTATATGTACATGCATGGGTAGATCCACGAACAATATGTATGCTTTCCTGAAGTCTGAGTAAACGGGAAAATACACTGAAGACTCTTTTACAACTTGGTTTTTCACTTACCGTGTTTTCAAGATTCATACATGTAGTTTTAGTCCGTTCTAACGCACGTGTCATTCTATGACATAACTACATAATAGTTAGTTTATGCATTTCTCTGTGGAAGGTATGGAAGTTGGTCTATTATTAGTTCGTAGGAACGAGGATGCAGCCGACGTCCTTCTAAAAGTGTCCAGTGCACGTGTCGGGGGAATACTCCGGGGTACGCACCTAGGAGCAGCATCGCTGGACCAGAGAGTCAGCTCGTCTTCCACATACACGGATGTCCCCAGACCGTGTTACACTATGATGGATATCACCTTCCACTTGTGCCCTTTCCTACAGAGGGAAGCCATACAATTTATTGTCAACCCAGGACACTCGGACAGTGAGGATGGTCTCTGTGGATAATTACACTGGACAAGAAGCATCAACCCGAGTGGTCCCAGTCAAGCCAGGACACAGGGCCGTCCGCTGACGGCACGGCTCCCATCTCTGCCCACCCGCACAGACCTTCCCAGCAGATATTTTCACTTCACCATCTCATGGGTCTGGGAGGACGATACCTGCTTCTTTCACTGATCTTCATTTCCTTGACTACCATAAGGTTAAGCAGTTTTCTCTCATTCCACAGGCCTCCCTGTCCACTCCATAAATGCCCAGCCCTGTCCTCGGTGCTGGGAGGGAAGGGGTGAGCGACGGAGACAAGGAATCTAGACTCCCCAGAGCTCACACGCTACTCTGGGGAAAGCCTTGGTCCTTTCTCTTCATCCGTGCTTACCTAATTTCTGGCAGCATTGAATGTCATGCAGAGAAATCATGCTGGGTCAGGAGATGCAGGGATGGAATGGGGAGCATCTTGGAGAGGCCTCCTTGAGAAAGACTGAATGAAGCAAGATCCTGGGGAGACTGTTGCAGGCTCTGGGACCCCGAAGAACATTTGTGCCTCAGGAAAGGGGTAGGAAGTGATTTCGGAGACGAACCCTAAGGCCAGGTCCTGTACACTCTTAGCCGTGGGGAGAAGTGTTTGTTTGCCTTCCCCGAAGAGGACTGGAAAAACTGGAGGGTTTCACAGAGTAGGGAGCTACCCCACATGGAGATGTTTCCAGAACCATGGGATGGATGGAAAGAAAGGGGCCAAGCAAGGATTTCCTGAGTCTTGTAGGGGCTTGTCTGCCAAGAGAGCTCTGTGATAGCTGTGGAAGCCCAGATGTGGGAACCCGTCTCCTCTGGCTGGTGTTTGAGATGCTGAATTAACAGGATTTGATGGCAGATAACTTGTGGACTGGAGAAAACAGAGAAGCAAGACTGTTGATTAGATTTAGAGATGGGCTGCAGGGCAAGGACCCTCTGCTGGAAACTGTCCACAACATTTGTTGGCCTTTCTCCTGGGGTTTCAACCAGCTCTTTGTGAACTTTGCCAAGTTTTTCTGTCAGTGTTTGATATTCATCTTGTATTGGTTATAAGGTTGCAGAGATGTTCTAGTCTGTTAGACATTTTTTTCACCTTATATGCAGGTAAATATATGGTCTGGGATTGTTGTGTTTTATTGAACACCTCTAGAGGAAAAGAGAAGGGAATCTCCATGGAGTTTGGGTTTTTTCTTCAGACACAGGTCTTGAATCCACCTGGAATTTAAGTGCATGTAAGACATACTGTAGGGATAAATCTTCATTTTTTCTATGAGAATAACCATTAGCTTCAGTACCATTTATTTAAAACTCTTTTGTTTCTCCTAATCTTACTGCCATCATTGTCCTATATTATATATTAAATAGTATTCAAATACATGGATGCACTAATGGACTTTCTTTTAAAATATTTTTATGTTTATTTTTATTTTTGAGAGAGAGAAAGAGAGAGAGCACAAGCAGAGGAGGGGCAGAGACAGAAGGAGACACAGAATCTGAAGCAGGCTCCAGGCTCTGAGCTGTCAGCACAGAGCCCGATGCGGGGCTCAAACCCACGGAATGCAAGATCATGACCTGAGCCGAAGTCGGACGCTCAACCGACTGAGCCACCCAGAAACCCCTCTAATAGGCTTTCAATCTTGTTTCTTTACTCTCTTCTTCTGCTAGGGTACAAATAATAACCCCTGGTATCGATAGATTTCCCCACCTGATACTTTATCAAAATTGTCATGGTGCTCAGCCATTGACAAACTAGTCAAAAATTCTTACAGAGAGCGAGTTTCCCAAGAAAACCACTCTTGGGATTTTTATTGAAATTAAACATTTTTTATTAACTCGCATTATTTTGTTTAATTTTTTTTTATTAAGTGAGAAATTATCATCTTTTTGGTACTGAATCTTTTCTTCAATGAACTTTTTTTAAAGTTTATTTATTGATTTTGAGGGAGACAGAGACAGTGCGAGTGGGAGAGGGGCAGAGGGAGAGGAGACAGAGAATCAATCTCAAGCAGGCTCCACACTGTCAGCACAGAGCCTGACACGGGGCTCGAACTCATGAAGCCATGCGATCACGACCTGAGCCGAAACCAAGAGTCAGATGCTTAACTGACTGAGCCACCCAGGTGCCCCCTTCATTGAACTTTCTAGCTATCCATTTTTTTAGGTCTCAAGTCCTCAGTAGAGTTTTAAATTGTCATCGTAAATGTCTTACTCATAAATGCCTTGCCTAGGAAATACATAGATTTTGCGGCTCTTGTTAACAGACCCTTATTTTATATTTATTTGTTGTAGGAATATGGGGGTCTTAATTGGGAGGGGGGATTTTGATCCTTGTTAACTCCTGGCATGTAGCAGTTGTGACAATGGCTTTACAGATTCTCTTTGATTTCTGTGCTGATAAATCGTATCCACTGTAATTAGTGATTAATTTCTTTCTTCCTTTTGAGTTCTCAGAACTCCCCCTCCCCTGCCACTGCCCTGGGTGAGGTCTTTACTAAAATGCTTACTAGAGGTAGTGAGGGAGGGGCTCCATCTCTGCTCCTGGCTTCTTCGTCTAAAAGGATCTGCTTCCAGTGTGTGTTAATCAATTTCACATGTGATGTTTGCTATAGAATTTTTTGGTAGTTAAGAAATTGATCTTCTTTTCATAGTTTGCTAAGAGTTTTAATAAAGAATGTGTGTCGGATTTTATTCCATTTTTTCCCCTGAACGTGGGGGGAGTTGATCGTAGAGGTTTTCTCCTCAAACCTGTTAATTTAGCAAACTTCCTTAAAAGAGTTTTCTAGTATTAAACCATCTTTACACTTGTGGGATTAACACAATATTTTGTTGATTAATTTTGCCTATTTTGTTCCTTATAATTGGTCATTTAAAAGAGCCAACTTTTAGTTTTGTTCGTCTCTTTTTTTATTGTAATAATTTCTGCTCAACTATGGTACAATCTTTTTACTATTATTGCCCTTTTCACTATTCGTGAGTTATCTCTTAGGTTTCTTCTATGGGCTTGAAAAAATGATTTCCCTGTGAGTAGTTCTTTCACAGAAATCCACAACATATGATTACTATTATTTTATTTATTTTTAATTTATTTTTATTTTTATTTTTGAGAGAGAGAGAGAGAGACAGAACATGAGCAGGGAAGGGGCAGAGAGAGGAGGAGACACAGAATCTGAAGTGGGCTCCAGGTTCCGAGCTGTCAGCACAGAGCCCGACGCGGGGCTCGAACTCACGGAGCGTGAGATCATGACCTGGGCCGAAGTCGGACGCTCCACTGACTGAGCTACCCAGGCGCCCCCATATGATTACTATTATTATTTATTGCTATTGTTAATGTATATTACATACAGTGAAAGGGTTCCAACCTTAAGTGTACCACTGAATAAATATACTTGACCTTTGAACAATGCAGGGCTTAGGGGTTCCAATCCCTTACATGATCAGAAACCTGCATATAAACTTGACTCCCCCCAAAACTGAACTATGAATAGTCCACTGTCACTGGAAGCCTTACTGAGAACATCAACAGTGGATTAACATATATTTTATACATCACATGTATTATATTACTGTATTCTTACATGAATATAAGGTAGAGAAAGGAAATGTCATTAAGAAAATCATAAGACACGGACACACATTCACAGTGCCGTCCTGTAAAAGTCCATGCACAGGTGCACCCCCACTGTTCACACCCATGTAGCTCTGGGTCAGCTGTAGGAGCAAAGGTTTAGCAGACGGTAGATGTTCATCACCTCAGAAAGTTCCTGGGTTCACCTTCTCAGCTAATCGTCCCACAGGATTTGACATGTAGAATTTTCATTGGCTTTCAGTTCTCCATGTGTGCTAATGCTTACTTCGATTTTTTTTTTAAGTTAAGGTTTGATTTTTAGAGCACTTTTATCACAGCAAAACTGAGAGGAAGTGCAGAGACTTTCCATATACCCGCTGCCCTCCACACCTATAATTTCCTCACTATCAACACCCCCACCACAGGGTACACCTGCGACAGTGGAAGAACCTACACTGATACATCATCATCATCACCGAGGTCTGTGGTTTACACTGTGGTTCACTCTTGGTGTTTACATACTGTGGGTTTCAATAAATGTGTAATGACATGTATCCATCATGACTGTAACACATGAAGTCCTTTCACTGCCCTAAACATCTTCTGTGCTTTGCCTGTTCATTGCCCCTGCTCCCAAACCCAGGCAACCATCGATCTGTTCACTGTCTCCAAAGTTTTGCCTTTTTAAAACCATAATCTAGTTGGAATTATATACTATATAGCCTTTCATATGGTCTTCTTTCACTTATTAATATGCCCTTACATTTTCCCCATGTCTTTTCAGGGCTTGGTATCTCTTCTCTGTTTATTAATTACATTAGTTATGTATTATTTATAGTATTTCTTTTGTATTCACTGGTTTATTTATCCATTCAGCTATTGAAGGGCATCTTGGTTGTCTTTGAAAGTTTTGAAAATTATGAATAAACTGCTATAAACATTCACGTGCAAGTTTTTGTGTGGACATGTTTTCAACCCCTACAGGTAAATACTGCTGGGTTATATGGTAAGAGTACGTATGATTTGGTAAGAAACTGCCCAGCTGTCTTCCAAAGTGGCTGCACCATTTTGCGTCCCCACCAGCCATGAATGAGAGTTCCTGTTGTTTTACATCCTCGCCAGCATTCGCTGTTGTCCTTGTTCTGGATTTTGGCCACTGTAATAGTTGTGTAGTGGTATCTCCTTGTGGTGTTTTGTTTTGTTTTGTTTCTGTTTTGGTTTTGGTTTTTTTGGTTTTTGTAAGTAGGCTTCATGCCCCACGCAAAGCCCAAGGAGATCAAGACCCAAGCTGAAATCAAGAATTGGGAAGCTTAACCAACTGAGCCACCCAAGCATCCTTTTCATTGTTATTTTAATTTACACTTCACTGATAACATATGGTGGGGAACATCTTTTTATATGCTTATTTGCCATCTGTATATCTTCTTCAGGGAAGTGTCTGTTAAGGTCTTTGACTCATTTAAAAAAAATTTTTTTTTAATTTTCTTACTGTTGAGTTTTAAGAGTTTTTTGTTGTTAGTCTTTGTTGTTTTGGGCTTTTTTTTCGTGTTTTACAAATTTTATTTTTTATTTTTTGTATTTTTTTTTTTTGCATTTTACATTTAGGTCTGTGATCTAGTTTTAATTAATTTTTAGGAAATGTGTAAGGTCTAGACTTGGATTAGTTTTGTGTTTTTGGGGGTTTTTTTGTTCGTTTTATTTTTGTTTTTTGTTTTCTGTTTTTTTGCATGTAGGTATCCAGATGTTTCAGCAATGTCTGTTGAGAAGACTGTCTTCTGTTGTATTGTCTTCGGTTATTTGTCAAACATCAGTTGGCTGTATCTGTGTGGGCCTATGTCAGGGCTCTCTGTTCTACTTTGTTGATCTATTTATCTATTTTTTCACCAATACCACACTGTCTTAATTACCATTATAGTAAGTCTTGAAGTCAAGGAGTGTCCGTTCTCCAACTGTGTTCTCTTTCAATATTGTATTGGCTATTCTGAGGCTTTTGTCTCTCCGTATAAACTTTAGGATCAGTTTGTCAATATCCACAAAATAACTTGCTGTAATATTAGAATTACATTGAATCTATAGATCAAGTCGGGAAGAACTGACCTCTTGAAAATATTGAGTCTTTCTATCAATGAATATCTCTTTGCTATTTAGTTATTTTATTATACTCGGCAAAGTTTTGAAGTTTTTCCATATAGACTTCGTACACATTTTGTTAGATTTGTACCTAAGTATTTCAAATTTTTTGAATGTTAATGTAAATGGTATTTTGTTTTTAATTTCTAATTCCATTTGTTCATTGCTGGTATATAGGTAAGTGACTGTCATAGATTAACCTTGTAACTTGTTATAACTGCTCATTAGTTCCAGGCATTTTTATTGTTGTTGTCTATGATTTCAGATTCTCTACACATATAACCATGTCATCTGCAGACAAAGAAAGGTTTTCATCTTCCTGATCTGTATACCTTTTATTTCCTTGTCTTATTACATTAGCTACAACTTCTGGGATGGTGTTGAAAAGGAATGGTGAGAGGAGACCTCCTCGCCTTGTACCTGGTCTTTATAAGGAAGCTTTGAGTTTCTCACCATTAAGTATGATGTCCAGAGTCTAATAGTCTTGATGAGGGATAAAATTAGTGTCAGTGATATATTAGAGTCCTAGAGACTCCGAGGGCCAGAGTTTAAGGGATAGCATCCAAATCCATGTGATACTAGGAACTGCTTGCACAAGTAGAAACAAATAGAGACTGAAAGCATGTGAAGTATTTTGCATGACGTCAAATAGAAAAACAAAGAAAGGCTACCTGGCTGGCAAGAAACTGTATAGGTAAGTTTTTATAGTCACTTCCAAATGCAAAGGGTCTACAGATTTTCAAATGTCTCTTTTTGTTGTCAGGACTGACATCTCATGGCCTCATTCACTAATTTAGCATCTAAACTTATTTTGACAGAAAGAAATTTTCAGCTGAGAAATCAAATCCCTAGGCACAGAATTACATAACTTTTCTTAGTTCATGCACTGTCCTTTATTATTGTTTTCAGAAGCAGTAATGAAATTTTATTTCTTTGTACTTGACTTAAAGAAATCAAAATTCCCAAGAGGGGAAAAAAAAAAGTTAAAGAATCCAGCAGAGGGAGCTTAGAGTTGTCAAGTACCCTTAGGATTCTTTCCCCTTCTTTCTTTCTTCTTTCTTTCTTTCTTTCTTTCTTTCTTTCTTTCTTTCTTTCTTTTTCAGAAATCAACACCTCAAAGTATGTTTTGATTTCCATTTATTTTTACAGTAGTAAATATTTTATTACTTAAAAAGGGAAGCAGTGTTTGTTCTTAATTGTTTTTGATTAAATATGCTAATTACATTTTGGAATACTAATGACACACAGTACTAAATGTTTTAATAATGCAGTGAAATAAGCTGGCAAATATAACAACAAATTAACCTGAAATGGCTACATAGCTTTCCTCATTTTAAATTGTAATAATACAAAACAGAGAAAAAAAAGTCAAAATTGTGTCATCTAATGCAGAAAGGAAAAACTTTATTAAATAATTTTGGCATTTTAATGTAAAAGGATTCATTAAGAAGCTCATTTTTCTAGAGCAATGACCTAGGGAACAGTCAGCTGGTTGACTGTTTCTAATCTGTCAGAACTCGGGCCCCACAAATCAAAACAAAATCGGTTCCTTGGCAGTGGTCAGAGCCCCCCTTCCTTGCGTGGTCCTACCAGATCTACATTGACCCAGAACGTGGGACAATGCAGCCCATCACCTGGTGGACACCCCCAGCCCCAGGCAGTTCACCTAAAATCATGATGCAATTTTGCTTTATGTTAATCCAAGTAATGTCATTGTCATCAAGAAAGAGGTCAGGAAAAAAGTATTCGTTGTGATGTCTACTTGTATTTAGCAGAGACCCAGTGGGCACAGGGCTGAGCCTCGTAGAAGTGAGCCACGTGTGGTGTTCAGAGGAAAGAGAAGTCATGCCCTCCACAGGGAGCTCAAAGATGCACAGATTTGTGGGACCATTGTTAGAAAATGGCTTGAACCCCACAAAAAATGAGGTCCAGGCACTGTCTGTGGGAGAGTTTAGGAAGGCTGGGCGTGCTGTGTCTGACAGACCCATTCACAGTCCTTAGAGGGCTCCTGGCAGCCCCGATCTGAGAGGTGGGACAACTGAGGACCACCCAGGAGGCTGCTGGGAGCTCCATCAGCATCAGGGAGGGATGAGGGCCTATGATGGGGATGAGGGCCAGATATGGACAAAGGTAACAGCCTGGAAAGGTTGATTCAAGGCAACTAGGTAGAGACTTTGGTTCAAAGATTTGGCCATTGGGCACTAGGGAGCCACTGAATATTTTTAGGCTCAGGAGAGACTTGGCCAAACCTATATTTAAGAAGTTTCTGAATATTTTTAGGATACTTATTTAGGTGGCATGTGACACATCCTTGAACTACAGCAAGGGTTTTTCCCATAAAGAGCAAGATAATAAAATTCTAAGCATTTGCAGGACCCATATGGTCTCTGTCACACAGTGTTCTCCTTTTAATTGTTTTTACAATTGTCTACAAGTGTAAGAACCCAAGGACTGTAGGACACTAGGCCATGGAGGGCTGTAGCATCTTGACCCCACAAGAGTATGAGCTGTAAGATGTCATGGGAGGAGACTGTGCTGAAGTAAAATCATCAAGACCGGGTGGTCACCATGGTGATACCCTCCCCCTTTTAGCTCCAATGGCTATCTTGGGGGCCTTCCTCTATGCTCAGCACTGGTTCATATCCCACCTGGATTAGCCTTGGCTACTGCTCTGCCAGCAAGTTTGATTCAGAGGAAAATCCTACGAGGTAGATGACCTTGTTCTTCTGCTGTGTGACCTTGGGCAACTCATGGTACACCCTGAACCTCAGTACTCCCACCTGTAAAACACAGACAACAGCCACCTGATAGAAGCAATGTGAGGATTGCAGGAGGTGACGAATATAAGGCATTGAGGGCAGAGCTTGGATCTTAGCCATAACACTAGGGTAAGAGTAACAGACATCCAGCGACACCTTACAAGGGCTGTCCCTGAGGCCTCAGCCAGCCAGCCTGGCTGCCCTCCGCCAGCTTCTCCAGCAGTCCAGAAGATGATAGAGAAAGGCCAGCCTTACGCGAGTACTGAATGAGCTCCTGCAAGTTACACACATGGCCCGGACCTGGCTCATCATAAAAGCTACAAACGTGGAGTTCGCGTTCTTCTTCTTAGAAGTTTGTAATTTTTGCAGAATAACAATCTTTGGGTTTGGAATTTGGGCTCTTGACTTGGCTACCTAGGGCGACCAACGTATCTCCATCTGCCCAGAATGTTCCATGGGCTAGCACTACAGGTCCTGGATCCCAGGAAACGCTCAATCCCAGGCATACTGGATGGTCGGTTCCCCTAAACCGAGGTGGCCTCGTGGGGTGTTGAGATATGAATTGTGGTCAATGCCAAGTCCACAGTTCATTGACACCACCCAGTCCAGGACTGGGAGTCTGATGGGCCTCCTCTCCATGTCTGAGAAGATAGGGACAAAGTGTCAGGTGGCAGAACTTCAGTGATCAGTTTCTCCAAGGAGATTCTCCTCCCAGAGCCCCTCATGGCTCTGACCTGGGCTGGGCATGCCTCTTCCCCAGGTGAGTGCCCCACGCTCCATCATGACAGCTCTGATCTTATTCCAGATAAATATTCACTTCCATTCCTAATTTTGTATCCTTTTCTTTAAAAAGGCCTCCCAAATTGTCTCTATCCTAGGCCTCATAAAACCCGACTTACCTCTGGATCTTGGGTAGTGAGGCAAAATATTTGACTGTGGGAGTCAGTTCAGAGCCTGGCTTGGCCTGCTTACTTCAGGAGTCACAGATGCACTCACAGGGCAGTTTCCGTATAAGATAAGGCCCACAAAGGTCTCGAATGCAAAAGTAAGGACATTTTTGTTGGACATTAGGTTTCCCTTTTTCTTGTTAAAGCTCCTTCCACTTTTTCATTAAGCTCCCAATGAGAAAGACCAACCAGCTTGTCTCAGCCCCAATAAAGCCAGTCGTGAGCGTGGACGTCAGGCCGGCAGGGATGCTAGGACTCAGCCACAGGCTGGGCCCCTGCAGGAGGGAAAGGGCTCTGAGCAGGAAGGGCTGCTTGAAAGCCCCCATTCATAAGCTGCCGAACATCCCCGCCCCTTCCTCGTGACTCTGGGGCACCTGAGGTGTTTGCAAGGTGCCAAAAGAAAACACACACTCGGGCTGTTGTAATAAAACAGCCATTCTAGCAGCGTGCCCTCTGTGATTCGGTTACAAGGCAAACACTCCCACGGGCGTGGATGGCCCCGCAGGCCAGCACGCTTCTTCTCCTCTGCCTCCCATTCCTCAGGGTTCCCAGAGAGGAGAGGCCCTTCTAAACAGGGAGCGGTGATCCATGTTCTTAGCAGACCCCATGCACAGGCCAAGGGAGGCCAGGCCTCTCCAGGGTTGGGCCGGGGTGGCTGGACAGTGGGGGGTGTGGCAGGGGAGGTGAGTGGAAGGAATGAGGAGTTTCTATCCCAGGGAAGTTTGTGGGAGGATCTAAGGCGACCCAAGGACACCTTTGCCTCTGTGTCTCGTCCATGGTAGCCAAGAATAAACATCAAAGCAGCAAGTGTGGCTGCCCCAGGGCCTCAATTGCCCCACAGGTCAGGGTCTCTGTGAAGCAGAGCCCAAGATGGACTTAGGTATGCCTGAGGTTCATCGGGGAGCAACCCCAGTAAAGGGAAGGAAGAGTTCACAACTGGGAGGGAAGCCATCAGAGCTGACCGGAGCTGACTAGTTCTCTGTCCGCCCAGGGGCCTTCAGAGCAAGACTCCTCTGTGGGCAGAAAGGCCGGGCCCTTAGACTATTGCCTCGCTTGCTGGCTGACTGACACAGGCCTCTAGAAGAGCCTCCCCTTGACCTTAACGACGAGGCTGGCCCCGAAGGAAGAGCTGGAAGCTGCCGGCCACGCGCACACCTCACTGGCTGAGGGTCCTTCCTGGAAGGGGATGCCATGTGTCATGTCTGCCACGGACACAGCCTCTGAAAAATAGGTAAAGTGGTTTTAGGATTAGGAAAATAACACAACAATACCTGGCCCAGAAGAGACCCTCAGGACACACAGACGTTGTACTGAGTTTTCTGAAGAAATAAAGCCATCAGAAGGAGATAAATCCCAGGCGTTCCCGGGAAATATGGAACCTGCAACAGGGATTTCTTGCCGGTCAATTAATCAGAGGATCATCAATTTTAGATGAAGATCCTGGCTCAGTTCTCACTGCTGAGAGGCTCCTCAGGCAGTGATGGCCCATCCTGCCTGAGCACAGGCGGTGTGAGCCCCTCTGCGTCCAGTCCCCGCCAGCCCTCCCCCTGCCGGGGTGGGTTGGCGCTCCCTCTGACACCCCATCACAGCTGCCACGGGAGGCACCTCGCACGTGAACTCCAGATGTGCCGCTAGATCCATGGGGACAGAGACCTCTGCCACTGTCTTCACTGCTGCGTCCCCAGGGCCCTCCAGGTGCAGGCATCTGACAGCTATTTCTTGAACCGAACTGATGGCAACTGAAATTTGCAAACGGCTTTAGCTGTTTAGAACATCCCTGAGTCTGAGGCAGGACAGCGAAGGACCTTCAGATCCAGAGGCAGAGATCCTAAAACAGAATAACTGAAAACAGAAGAAATGCGTGTTAACCCAATCGAGGCTGTTTACCTGAAACTGGCCGTCGACATTGCACCTAACGGTGGAATGTGGAGGGCGTTCCGGCTACGGCCAGAACCACAAGCAATACCCATCCGAGAACACAGATTTGGGTCATGTTTTGTCCCCTTGTGATCCTAGCAACCAGCTAAGACAAGGAGAAGAAAACACAATATAAACATCAGGAAGAAAGTCTAAAATCTCACTATTTGTCTGCCTATGAGGAAGTCTAAAAATTGTCAGTTAAACTATTTTTGTTGAGATATCTTACCATTAATTTTGTACGCAGCCGCTTTCCTGATCTGCCTTAAGTGCCGATTGTAAATACAGGTTAACTCCGGGGCCCGTAAGCTGGACCGTCTCTCCTATGAACACACAGAAAAAACTCAACCTCTCCAAAATAGATATTTTAAACATAATGGGCCAACGATCTTTGCCTCTCACACGGACACCCCTTTTCAAAGTAGGGTGCGGAGAACGGGTGCTTTTCGTACTGTTGGTAACATACACATGTGTGTAACCTTTTGGAAAGGCTCCGGAATGTTATGCGGGGGGCTCTTTCGTAAGGCTGAGGCACCCCTACCTGGCCTGCCTGGGAGGGTGTCCGCAGTGTTTGTTAAATAGAAACAAACAGAAAACAGATTGTACAATAATACGATTGGCATGATTTCATTTTTGTTTAGAAGACATAATCTACGTCTACATAAACACATATATGCATGGTGCATATGCACGTGGGAGTAGATACTCTATTCATGTATATATAAGACACATTTATGAGGTCTGGATGGCTACATATTCACCCATCACTAGTTCTTATGTCTCGGTTGTGGGGGCTGGAAACCGTGCCTTTTTTATACAGTTTCCTGTTGTTCAAATAGCTCTGCGAGGACCACGTGCTCTTTTATTTTAAAATAAATATTAAAAAGCTAACTTCTCGATGCCGTCTGTTTCTGTTGTTGCCGTTATTCTGGTTTATTATGTATTTGCTTATTTTTAGGATTTGCCTTTTTCTCCAGCAAGTGGTCTCCGAGGGGAAGGTCCCCCGGAAGAGTTGGGGCAGTCATTAGTGCCCGAGTCAACTCTCCGGTGGGTGGGGGCAGGCAGAGAATTACCACTCGGGCCTGCTTGGACGCTGCTGTGTTTCCACACGTGCTTGTGGGTTCCCGCAGCAAGGACAGGGAGGGCTCAGTCAGCTCGGGACCTGATCAGGTCCCCTCGGCCCCTCCATGCGGGACTATGGCCTTGCTGCCAGGACTCTGTTCTTGGAGCAGTCCAGGAGCATCCTTGTCCTGAGACCTTGTGCCACCCAGGAGTCCCAGCTCTGGCCTGTTGGGTTGAAGGGCACTAAGGGTACTCTATTCCTAATCTGTAGAAATGTGGCCCAACCACTCTGCAAAAAGGAAGACTATTCTAACTCAAATGTCTTTTCTCCGTATTTCTGCCAGCAAAGGGTATACAGCTTTTCCCTTTGCCAATATTAAAAGTATAAAACCAGATCTCATCCCCTGACTTTTAGTGAATCTGAACACTTTTTGTCCATATTTTTATTGGGTTGTCTATTTCTTGTCAAATTTTAAGACCTCTTTATATATCTAAGATATATATAAGGTTATATTATAAATATTACTCATATTATTATAAGTAGTTACTTTATATCAATAATATTATTATATAAATCCATATTAATTAATACATCTTTACATATTTATATATTACATATTTATACATATTATATATAATACAGTATATGTATTCAATTTAATATATCTGGTTATGTAATAAATATTACTTATACTATTGTTCTTTATATCAATAATATATACACTATATTTATACTACATATTAGATAGTACATCTTTACATATTTATATATTACATATTTAATACATATTTAAGGTTATATAATAAATATTAACCTTATTCATTCTCTGCAAAATTTTACCAAATCTGCTTTTTGTTTATTGACTCTATTTATATCTTATTGTTACAATATTTAAAAATTTTATACAGTGCAATGGGTATTTCTTTTCTCAAAACTGTGGAGAGTCTTGCCTAAGAAACTCTTCACTTGTAAATTACTTGTAATCTCTTAGATTTTTTTGTAAGGCTTTTCTCGTTTTGGTTTTTTACATTACATATAATTGAAATAGATGACCGACTTAATTTACGTTCAGAGTATAGGCAGTGGAGGCATCTCCACATGATAAATAATACATTTATTTTCCTAAAATTGAAGGATAATCTTTGTAATATAGTAAATCATTATATACAGGAATCTGGTCTTTTCTACTTCAATTGATCAGCACTTACCCAGGGCTTAGTCAACATGGGCACACTTCCATGTACTTGAAAACTATTTACTTATCTATTGTTTGAAACACACAACTGCTTTATCACTGGTTCTCTGATCCGTTGCACGTATTTTTTGCCTGTTCCTATGTCCCCACTCAAAGTGATAGAGTAATTTATATGTTCTGGTATCTGATAAGGTAATTATCTCCCCCTCAAAATGTTTCTTTTTGACACTTGTTGATTATTATATATATATATTTTTTTGCTTTTCAACATTTTTGGAGGCTTAGCTTATATGTGATACAATGTATAAATCTAAGTTATACACCTGATACCTATTTACATTCGTAATCAGCAATATAGCCACCAACCAGATCAAGTCAAAGAATATCTCCATAATTCCAGAAGATTCCCCCATGGCCCCCCAATGCCAATGCCATCCCTAAGGGATAACCACAATCCTGACTTCTAGCATAATGGGTTTATCTGGCCTGTTCCTGAACTTCATATAAATGGAGTACAGAGCATGTGATTTTGGTGTCAGACTTCTTTCATACAATATCTTTCATACAATGCTTGTCAGAGTCACCTCTTATGTAGTCCTTTTTCCTTCCACTGTATGAACGTAGCACAACTCCATCACCCATTCTACTCCGGATGGACATTTGGGCTGTTTCCAGTTAGGGCTCTTACAAATCAAACTATGTTGAACCTTCTCATACATATCTTTTGGTGAATATAAACACTCACTTCGGTTGGGTATATACCTAAATGAATGACAGGGTCATGGAGTCTTTGTATACTCAGTTTTAGAAGATTTGGTCAAACTCTTTCCAAAATGGTAGCACCTTACACTCCCACCAGAAATGTAACAGATCTACAGTTGTTAGGCATACCCACCAGCACCTAGTATCAACATGCCTTTTTCATTTCAGCCATTCTAGAGAACGTATAGTTACGTCTCACATTAAAATTTTCATTTCTTGGGGTGCCTGGGTGGCTCAGTCGGTTAGGCGTCTGCCTCTCGGTTTTGGCTCAGGTCACGATCCCACAGTTTTGTGAGCTCAAGCCCCACATTGGGCTCTATGCTTGTGGTGCAGAGACGGCTTGGGATTCTCTTTCTCTGTCTCTCTCTCTCTCTTTCTCTGTCCCTCCCCCACTCACACTGTCTCTGCCTCTCTCAAAACTAAATAAAAAAATGGTTTTTCATTTCTCTAATTACAAGAGATATGATGCACATTTTTATATGTTGGTTGGCCATTTTAATGTGCACATTTATGAAAGTTCTATTCAAGTCTCTCGCCAATTTTCAAGTTTGTTCCTTTTTTTTTTAAGTTGAAATGCAGGAAATTCTTTAAATATTCTGGAGTCCTTTGTTAGACGCACTTTCTGCAAATATCAACCCTTCTGTTGTGGCTTCACACTTCATGGGATTGTTTGGTACACAGACGGTCTTACTTTAGTCAACTACAGTGTATCACCCTTTACTTTTACCGGGTGCTGGTTTCCAAGAGCAGCTGTAACAGAGTACCGCAAACCGGGTCACCCAGAACAATAGAAATTGGTTGTCTGCCATTTTGGAGGCTAGAAGCCCCATATCAACGTGTCAGCAGGGCCATGTTCCCTCTAAAACCTGTGGGAGAAGGATCCTTCCTTGCCTCTTCCAGCTTTCCCAGCCCCAGATGTCCCTTGGCTTCTGACAGCTAAATTGAATCTCTGCTTCCGCCTTCACATGCTATTTTCCCTGCGTCTCTCCGCACTGCCTTCCCTCTATGCATGTCTGTCTCAGTGTCCAAACTTCCCTTTTTTATAAGGATGCCAGTCATATTGGGTTAGGATTCACCCTAAGTACAATTTTAACTTGATTACGTCCACACAGATGTAAATAGACCCTATTTCAAAAAAAAAAAAAAAAAAGTCACATTCAGCATTTAGTCTATTATCCCTCTTGAATTATTTTTTGTGAATCTTGTCAGATAGTGGTCAAGGTCATTTTTATCTAGTGCGTTTATTGAAAAAGATCTTTCTTTCCCTTACTGAGTAGCAATAGAGACTACGTCACAAATGGGTCCATTTTTCTGTCTTTGTACAAATAACACGTTGTGGCCAGCACCGTAACTTTATAAGAAGTCCTCATATCTTAGAGTATAAATTCTCCACTTTTCTTCTTTTTGATGATCCTAGGTCCTTTGCATCTCAATAACTACATTATATAAATTATCACTTACCGTATTCTTTAATGTTTATCTTTATCTATATAAATTTTCACTTACCAATTTCCATACACGTGAAAAAAAAACCCACTGGCATTTTGATTGGAATTTCATTAAAACTGAAATCATATGGGGGAAAAAATGAATATAGTAACAACATTAAGTCAACTTAAACATATCTAGCCATTTATTTGGGACTTCTTGGATTTATTTCAGTAAAGCTTTATAATTTTCAGTGTGGCAGATTTGTATATATTTCAAAATTGTTATTGAGTATTTATATTTTTGATACTATTTTCAATGGTGTTTTTAAAATGTTTGTTTTTCATTTATTTGTCTCTAGCACATAGATACAGTTAATTTTGTATATTGGCCTCGTAGCCAGGAACGTTATTAAACTCACCTGTTGCTAATGATCTCTTGGGAGATGCTTTTGAAAGTTATATAAACACAATCATGTTATCTATACATGAAATTTTATTTTTCTCTTTTACAATTTTATGAGGATTTAAAATTTCTTTCTTGCCTTATTGAAGCAGGATCTTTAGTACAGCATAAAACTGGTGATATTGTACATCCTTGTCTTATTCTTGGCCTCAGAAGGGAATGATTCAATATTTTACCATTAAGTATAATGTTAGCTATAGGGTTTTTTTGGTCTGTTTGTTTAATTTTGTTTTATATGGGCCCTTTATCAAATTAAGGATTTCATTTTTAATTTGCTGATGTATCTTATCAGAAATAGCTATTTAACTTTACAAAATTCTTTTTATTCATCCATTGACATTAGTGTAGATTTTTCTCTTTTGTTCTGTTAATGTAGTGAATTACATTGATTATTGGTAATTAACTCGATTTCATATTTTATTGAATTTATGAGGAAAATCCCAGTTGGTTATGATATATTATTCTTATTATTCTTTTTATATATTGCTGGATTTGATTTGCTAATATTTATTTAGGATTTTTGCATATTTGTTCATGTGTAATATCATCTTGTGATTTTCTTTTCATGTAATGTCTTTGTCATGTTTGGCATCATGGTTACATTGATCTCATCAAACAACTATCTGTAAGACTTTGTTTAAGATATAACTAATTCCTCTCTTAAATATTTAGTAGAATTCAAAAGTAAATCTGTACGGGCTTAGAATTCTCCTTGTGGGAAAATTTTTTATTCTTGATACACTTTGTTTAAAAGATATAGCATTGGGGCGCCTGGGTGGCGCAGTCGGTTAAACGTCCAACTTCAGCCAGGTCACGATCTCGCGGTCCGTGAGTTCGAGCCCCGCGTCAGGCTCTGGGCTGATGGCTCGGAGCCTGGAGCCTGTTTCCGATTCTGTGTCTCCCTCTCTCTCTGCCCCTCCCCCGTTCATGCTCTGTCTCTCTCTGTCCCAAAAATAAAAAAAAAAATAAAAAAAATAAAAAAAAAGATATAGCATTATTGAGGTTTTCTATTTTTCGTGTGTGTCCATTTCTTTACATTGAATTTTTTTAATTACCCATTTTATCTAAATTCTCAAGCTTAATGGCATAAGGTTTTTAATCCACTTAATTTTCTCTTGGTTTCTATAAGATCCGTTCTCTTTTTCATTCTGGATATTGGTGTTTTATGTTTCTCTCTCTTTTTAATTTATGTCTTGCAAGGGATTATCAACTTTATTACTCTTTTCAAAGAATCAACATTTTATTCATTTCTCTATTGTGTATTTGTTTTATATTCTATTGATTTCTGCTTTCACTATTATTGTTTACTTCTTCTACTTTATTTGGGATTAATTTGCTGTTCTTTTTCCAACTTCTTGAACTGGAAGCTAAGAGCACTGAGTTTAAGCTTATATAGATATACATATATTGATACAGTTGTATGCATATAAAATATATACATATGTTTGTGTATATTCTTGTCTTTCTTAGTTTCTGGTGTCATTTATTCTTAAAGTTATATACTATTTGTAGTCATGTTTTTTCAAACTTCAAAGCGTTTAAAGATTCTCTAATTTTTTTCTGATATTGAGTTTAATATAACTGCCCAGTGGCCAAAGAACATAGACTGTAAGATTTCAGTCTTTTGGAATTTGTTAACTCTTGCTTCCTGGCTCAGAATCTGGTCGATTTTGCTAAGTGGGAGGTAAGCTATGTGAGATTTAGTGTTCTATAGTTTTATTCAGTGTAGAGGGTTTGTTGTGTGTCTCAAATCTTCTATATGCTTAACTATCTTTCTAGTGGCCTTTCAGTCAGTGAATGAGGGCTAAAAATTATTCTAATGCCATTGCATTTTTTTCCTTTTAGGTCTGTGTATTTCAAAGTTATTCTAATGGGGCAATTTGCAGGATTGTCACATCTTTCTGTTGAATTAGGTGTTATTCCTCACCTCAAAGTCCAAGTATCTGGTACTTGGCACACAAGCTATACTGCTTAGTATTTCTATGGAATTCTTGCGTCTGCTATGTCCCTTTAAGCTTTTCTGTGTCTTTATGTATCAACTATCTCTGTAAACAACACTGAGAAAAAAGGGAACAGCAACTCTACCTCTTCAACGTAAGGTACGTGCAGGGGAGGAAATTAAGCATCAAAAATCACCCTTTCGGGAATGCCGAGGATGAAGCGATGTTGTAGGAAAAGACTGAGTGTGTTTCAGGTCAGGCGGGAAGGGGAGACGCTGGGCATGTGGGACAACTCGTCTACCATGGATGGGGTTTTCCAAGGGCAGAGCGCATAGTTCCTTAGAGGACCATGGGATCAGAAACTAAGAGAGCCCAGGATAATACTGAAATGGGAATACAGGAAAGGAAGGAGGCTGGTTCCTGGTGGGGGGTCCCGAGGTTCCAAACAGTATTGGTGTCATTTTCTAGAGTGTGAGCCAAGCTGGGCATGTGCTTCATTGACTAACCGATATCCCCCTTAGCCTTCTCTCTTCTCGGTGGGATTGTCATTTGTCTTTGTCAGCTCCTCGTTCGGATTCATTCTTATTGTTGGCACCCTTTAAGTGCTATGGTATCCCGATGGTGAAATGGAAGTGCTTTCAGCCCTTGTGAGCCAACAAGGCAACAGCAGGTCTCTGATGCCTGTCCCCCTCTGCAAAAAGGAGGGAGACACCTTACTGGCTCTTACTCTTCCAGACTCAGGGGCAGAGAGACCCCCGCCTGCAGAGAGAGCGGAGCATTTTCCCGGACATACGTGCAATGAATGAGTGAAGCAGGGCTGATGATGAATCCGGGCTGATAATGACTTACCTCGAGGCCATTGACACAATCGTCCAAAGTTTTCCCAGAATTCTCTTGCTCCAGTTCTTCCTCTAACAAGGGGATGCACACTGTCTCGAACTTCAAAAGGAGAAAGCCCCGTGTCGCTCCACCTACCAGGAATCCCCCAGCTACCTGTGAGCCCTGAGGTCATACCCTCCCCAGGAAAGCCAGGTAGGCTGGAGCTGAGTGGAGGGATAGAAAGCCATATTCAGGTTGCGGACTCCATAAATCCATGTGTAATTTCTAAATTGCATTGACCCCCTTGTGACTAAAAAACAGCTCATATAAATTACTTGAGAATAGGGATTTTCTATTCCCTACGATTTCATTACATAAAACATTGCTAAAGCCATTAGTGATTGTGTTACAATTTGTTCAGTTTGCGTTCCCTTGGGAAGTGCCCACAGCTGACACAGGTTTGGATGTTGTTGGCCACTCTCATACACTTCTCTTGACCTCCCACCCGGCCTTGGGTTTCCTGTCTTTGGACACCCTGGCATCATGTTTCTCAGGGACTAGGGTAAAGTGAGGCCCACACTACCTGTTTGGCAGGTGTCGGTCCTCAGAGCCAACTCCATGACCCCCTCAGATGCCTATGGGTCTTGTTCTGCTCCTGACTCATGTACGGGGAAGGTCTGTGTCGCACTGGGACGTGGGGACTAGCTGTGTCGCACTGGGACATGAGGACAAGCAATCCACTTCTCTGGCTCACATGAAAGGACATAACTGGCTGGAAGCTACAGAAAGGCTTCCCAGCAGGTGTATTCCTGCGACCTTGAGAAGATCACATGACCTCGTGATTGAAGATTATCATTGATTTTCCTGGATTCATTCCTTGAGATTCGTGGATGGATTCTAAATGTGGCCTTTGCATTTCCCGGTAAGTGGCATTAGATTTGTGACCTAAAAATGTCCCAGGCAATGCCTGAGGTGCAGAGTTCCTACCTGAAGGCTCAGCACAGATGCCCCCCCTCCAACAACCCTCTCCAGATATGGGTGTTTAAATTTAAGTTAATTACAATTAAATAAATTAAAAATGCAGTTCCTTATTGTACTGGCTACACGTCAAGTGTTCCACAACCACGTGTGGAGAGTAGTAGGCAGGGATGAGCACTGGCCAGCACAGAGAAGAACCTTCCATCAGGGCAGAAATTTCTGTTCCCAGTGTGGCCCTAGACAGAAGACATCGCTCCTTCCCGCACACCAGCAGGACGTTTTCGTCCTGCCTTTGTCGTAGCAGTAATCACTGTGTGAGATGTCTACCTGTCTGTCTGATTGTCTTCCTCCGAGTTGGGAGAAAAAGAAATCTGGAGGGCCAGGCCTTGTGCCCCTTCTTTGAGACTGCACAGCATAATCAGCCAATGAAAACCAGAGAAGGGAAATTCTGATTCAGCTCCCCCAACCCAGCAGAAGAGAGAAAACAAAGCAACTGGAGTAAACTGAGGTCGATGGGAAACTGCTGTAAGAAGCTGCCCTGAGCTTACACACTTTTTAAAGATTTTAATTAAAGCCACGCCGGTTGACTGGCCTCCCTAACTTGGGTGAGTTAAACCACCTGCGTGGTCTGAGAGGGAAGTAGAAATGTTAGGATCCGCTGGGTGAGTTTTAAAACGGAGACACGAAGATTTTACAATTTTTACGAGAAATTTATTTGTAAGGAAAACTAAAACAAAAATGAAAACTAAAACCTATTTTGGGGGTATATATGAGTTTGCTAGAGTTACCCCCGAGTGTCACAAACGGAGTGGCTTAAAACAACAAAAACGTATATTCCCCCAGTTCTGGAAGCCAGGATGACACGAATGAAAGCTCTAGAGGAGGCCTTCCCTGCCTCTTCCAGATGCAGGTGTCTTATGCCTGTGGCCCCACCCTTCTTCTAATCCTTGCCTCTCTTGTCACATGGTCTTCTCTCCTGTCTCTTGTAGGGACACTTGTCATTGGATCCAGGGTCCCCTAGGGTTACCCAGGATAATCTCCTCTTGAGATCCTGACCCCAATGACATCTGCAAAGACCCTTTTTCCAAATAAGGTCACACTTGCAGGTGCCAAAGATTAAGACATGGGTGTAAACTTGGGTGGGGGGGACCACCATTCAACACTCTACTATCTGGCTCATATAAGGAAATAAAATACTTCTCAGTTCCATCAAAATATTTGGAAAGCCCATGCCAGGGACTATGATTCGGAAAGAATGATCACAGAGAGCATGGCTGGTGGCAGCCTGGAGTGTCCCAGAGGAGGTGAAGGCTGAGGGTCTGCCACTAAGAGGCACCATCAGGTCCTGGCCCACAGACAACGGGGTCTAGAGGAAAGTTGGTCTGGAGAAAGGCAGGAACACACCTCCGCTTCTTTCTGACTGGCTTTTCGTGTCTGCCTGAGGGAGAGTCCCCCTCCGGGGCTCCATCCATCCTCTTCCAGCTTCCGGGTCCTCTGCCAGCTCTCAGACCCAGAATGATGAATGAGCAGGAGTTCTCGTCGGCACGGGACAGTCGGAGAATATTCATTTCATTCCACTTCTGACCTTTTTGCTATTCTGCAAACCCACAAGGTCTGGGCTGCATAATAATATCTGAGGATCAGAAATGACTGTTTAGAGTGTCATCCAATTCATGTTTACTTGACCTTATGGTTTTAGAGCCCATATTAATCTTAATTGCACTGTTAAAATATAGTAAATATCTTTATACAAATTAAGTGATAATAGAAATTTGCAGAGGTTTTTTCTTTTAATGAATTAATCTTAAAATAAGCTGATTATACAAATCTTTCACCAAGCAATGACTAATCCAGAATACAAACATTACTTTGATAAGATACATTCAAACAAACATTTTTGTGGCAAATATTAGCAGAATAACTGAGGGATGGCTTTCAGTGACTGCCATCTGTGAACATAAAGAGAGGTGGCCAGATGTGCCCCATGCTGACGAGTGCATTCTAGAACCTTCCAGGCCCTTCTGGATTCGCAGTCAGCTATTGATGACTTCAGATAAAGTAAACTGAAGCATCTTGGAGAAGAATATCACAAGGACGTTTTGTGAAATTCGTGTGTTGAGGAAGAGCTGGAAAAATAGTTCGTGTTAAACATGGTGCTATTAAGCTATGTTTTCATTTGACAGAAAATGCATTTATTCAACCACTGCTCAGTCTTCCCACTACCTAACAGACAGACACTGTTTCTCCTGAACCACTGGTATAATTTTAGCTTCACAAAGTAACTCATAAACTGACCTTATTTACTTCTTTGCTTTGGCCAACAGGAAGCTCAACACCAAACGTACATGACATTTTTAATAAAATTCCAGAATCACATGATATGCGTTCCTTTTTAAAAATTAGTATTTATAATACACATGTAAAATATGAAGCATCATAATAAAAGTTAGACTCATGAACCACACCAAAATTAAACCAAAGTCTTTGCCCCTGCCTTCTATCTCCTCCTTCACAATTCCCCTGCCCCCAGAAGCTACCTCCTCCCTGAATTTTATATCTATTACCCCTTGTCTTTGTTTCTTTAAATAGTGATATCACATATGTTATGCATGCCTGTACAATATATTGCTTGCTTATTTTTGAGTCTTAGAAAATCATATTATATCCTCCAGATTTTTCGAGAACTTTTTTATTGTATTTGTAGCACTTCCTCATACTGTTGCATGTAGCCTAATTTCCATTGTTTTATAATTCTCCATTTTTAAGACAATTGTCCAATTTAAGATAATTTCTTGGTCTTTTTCCTTGTTGATAAATTTAGGGTAATTTCTGGTTATGCTAGTAGGAGCAATGTTTTTTTGAATATTCATGTGCTTGCCTCCTGGCATATAAATGCAAAAGTTTCTGCCATGTATCTAAGTGTCAAATTATTTGGTTGACTATTCATATTTATAAAATAATGTCCAATTATATTCCAAAGTGGTTGCTACAAATTATACGTGGTCCAGCAGTAAAGAAAAAACCCTACTGATTCATGACCTTACCAACATTGGGTGTTATCGAACTTTAAAATTTTTGCCCAACCACTGGATGGAAAAGAACCTCACTGGGAGTTTTGCGTCTCTAGTTTTCTGATTTGTAATCAGGTTGACCTTTATCTCACATGTTTGGTTGCTTTTGTGTTTCCTTTCCAGGAAAATGCTCCTTCCCATCTTTTGCATGGTTTGCTATTGAATCTGCCTTTCTTCTCCTTAGTGATTTATAGGAATCCTTCCGTATTCCAGGTATAAATTATTTTTCAGATATATGCATTGTGAATGTTTTTTCCCAGTTTATGGCTTGAAATTCACATCCTTCCTGTGTATTTTGATGAATTAAGTTCCTAATGAATTATAGTTTGAAATATCAATCTTTTCCTCTATGGCATTTGTATTTTATGTCTTCTATTTATTTCTTTTCTTTCCTTTTATTTAAATCCTTTTCTACCTCCAGGTCACAAATGTGAAAAGGAAAACTAAAGCAACTTTCAGAAGACAAGGGACTATCCTCAAGTCTTAAAGCCACCTGGAATTGGTTTTTGAGTAGGCTGTGAGACAGGGATCAAGTTTCCTTCTTTTCCATGAAAACAACAGTTGGCCCATGATTGTTTTACTAAATAGTTCCTTCTTTCCTCACTGATCTAGAATGCCCACCATAGATCACCCTGGCTCCAGTCTCCATGTTGCTGGGTGTCAGTTTCTGATTCTCTATTATACTCCATTGGCTATTTGAAAATTTGAGTATTCGGCTCATGAGAGTGCCACTTTTTATGACACTTTTTCACCAGATAGAAATCTGATGGGGCAAGTCTCAGCACTCCCTTTCAGCCATCTTGTGTATATAAAATAAGAATATATTCTATGTATATACTTGTCAATTTCTAGATAAAATCAAAATAACATGGGATGACGGGGTGGCTCAGTCCACTGAACATCTGACTTTTGATTTTGGCTCAGGTCATGATCCCCAGGTCATGGGATAGAGCCCTGGCATTGGGTTCCATGTTGAGTGTGTAGCCTGCTTGAAATTCTCTCTCTCTCTCTCTCTCTCTCTCTCTCTCTCTCTCCCTCCCTTCCTTCCTCCCTCTGCCCCTCTTCCCCACTTCCCCACTCATGGTCTCTCTGTCTCAAAATAAAATTAGAACTTTAAAAAATAAATTAATTAAATTAAATAACCTATTAACATTTATTTTTAGAATTGTATTGAAACTTGGGGCGCCTGGGTGGCTCAGTCGGTTAGGCGTTCGACTTCAGCTCAGGTCATGATCTCGCGGTCCGTGAGTTCGAGCCCCACATCGGGCTCTGGGCTGATGGCTCAGAGCCTGGAGCCTGCTTCAGATTCTGTGTCTCCCTCTCTCTCTGCCCCTCCCCCGTTCATGCTGTGTCTCTCTCTGGCTCAAAAATAAATAAAACATTAAAAAAAAAAAGAATTGTATTGAAACTAGAGTACAATCTGTGAATAATTTCTCTTTATCTTATTGAGTCTTTCAATATAAACACTTGCTATAATTCTACATTAATTTAGATATCTTGTCATGTATTCATTTCAAGCTTTGGTTTCTCTCCTTATTTGGCCTGCTTTTTAACATCCTTCCAGATTCCTCAGATAGTTGCTATATTCATTCTCTCAAGTCTTTCAGTAGTAACCAGTGTGAGGGATAGGGCAGAGTACGATTATTCTATAGTTATCAAATTTTGAAGCAGATATTATACACATAGCTCCTGGCTTCTGTAAGAAGGACAAGGGACAATGCAAGTGAACAGAAGTTAGGGCCGTAAGACAGGTAAGACATTGCAGTTACTAGGTGAAAGGTCATGGTGACCAGGACTCAGGATGTCACAGCGAACACTCAGGTATGACCAGAACTGGAATACATTTTGAAAATCTATTCAGTAAGACTGAGTTGAGTGTTTGACTTTGGTTTCAGGTCATGATCTCACTGTTTGTGGGTTCAAGCCCTACATCGGGGTCTCTGCTATCAGCAAGAGCCCGCTTCAGATCCTCTGTCCCCTTCTCTCTTTGCCCCTCCTCCTCCTCTCTCTATAAACCAAAGAAAAATGATCCATAGTATCCATGGATGTTAAGAAGACAAAGAAATTGAGGATGTTTGCTGTGTTATTGAACAGAGGAATCGGGTAGTTGGTATTGCTATTTGCTGTCGGTACTTGCTGAGATCAGGACAATTGGAGGAGGGGGAGGGGTATAGATATGCTCTGACAGCACTAAGTTTGAGACACCTCTGACATGGGGAGGATGGATATGAAACGGACGAAGGAAATCTAATCTCTGAAGTCTGATCCAGGACAGAGAAAATGAGAACTGGAAAGCGTGAGTGTGTATGTGGTGCTTAAAGCCAGTAAGTAACCCGGCGGGAAAGCAGAGAAGAAGGGCAGACAGAGAAGAGGAACAAAGACTGCTGAGAAGTTTGGCCAAGAAGGAAGAGGCAGCCGGGAGAGTAAGAATGAGAAGCCGACAAAGCAGGAGAAAACCCGAGAGAGTTGTTGTCAAAAAAACACGAAGGGAAACATTCCAGGAAAAAGGAAGTGATAAAATTGCCTGCTGCAGATCGGTCAAATTAAAAGAAAACATTCGCCGCCGACTTGGGCAATGAAATGGCCACTTCCATGCATGCAGGGGTGCACGTTTGGAGAGGTGGGGGAGAAGGCAGGGTCAGGGTGGGGCAAGGGAGAACCAGCATCTTACGTACGGTAGCGTGTTGTGTAGGCACCTCGTGTGCGCAGCAAGGATCCAAATGAGAAATCACAACGACAACTGACATCCAGGGTCTGAAATCCAGGAGAGGTTGTACATCTCCTTGTAATGCATACTTGGTTCTCTGAGTTGAGAGAAGATTCTGATATGCTGACCAGACAGGTGGAACACGTAGAAATCAGGAGCATACAGAACGTTGGGTTATCTCTTCGCTTACTAGCGGTCAAGTATTTCTCTTGAGTGTGGGTCGACCGGATTGAGCTCCCGAGTCACAGCATGGTTACAGCCTAAGATGCAAACTTCAAAAGTAAAAGTTCCAAGATTCTGAGAAATGTTTGCTTCAAAATCACTGAGGCTTTAAGATGAATACAGAACGGCTACCAAACCAATTTTGTTTTAATTGGAAGTGTAATACGTGCACAAGGAGGAAAAAAGGTCAAGTAGCACAGAAAGGTATAAAATAAAAACCTGATCTGCTGTCAACTCTTCACCACTGTCAACAGTTTATTTCACACCCATAGCATGTCCTTTATGTTTATATAAATGACATCAATACACTACTCTTTAACTTAGTTTCACTTTATAAAATATCATAAAGATCATTCCGTGTCATCACGTGCACACCTAACTCATTTTCCGCTCATTTTCTACCTAACTTGTCAATTTCAGGTCCCTTCTTGATTTGGATTTTTTTTTTCCCTTCTACAAACTCTCCTGCGCCTCTCTTGGTGTTGTGGGTAAATATATCTACGTGATGAACTCCTCATAATGGATATGCATTTTACAGTTTTAACAAACGCCACCAACCTGCCTCCAAAACGTTTTCAGTTTTCAGTTTTCAGCAAGTACTCTCACTTGCAGAGAATAAAAGTACCCATTTTGCCACAAACGAACCCATACTGACATGATCAATTACATCAGGGGTCTCAGCTTTTACCTTTTCTGGACCATGACCTGTGTCCTGTGGCTTCACAGGCCTTCTCACTGAAGGGGGAGCAGCGCTCCGCACAGACTGGGACTTGGCTGTGGGCTTGCTTTGGCATAAGGGGACAGGCCTTAAAAGACACCGTCCCTCCAGGGGGCACTTGCTGCAGATGTGCTGATGTGTGCGATGGTCAGAGAGAAACTCTGTGTCCCCCCTGGCCGGTCCTGCCCTGTGGGGCCCCTGCCGTTTCTGCCAGATTGGTGGCTCCCGCCCAAGGCCCTGGGACTATTCTGTTTTCTCTTAGACACCTTGCTCAAAAGCAGACGCCCCCTCATTTCCTTATTCTGCCACTTGAACAGATGGAGCCTACCTCCCTCTGCCTCTTCCTCTGAAATCAGGCAGGGAGATTCTTCTGGCCTCTGATGGTAGAGATGATCATCGGGTCATGGTTTATTAAGCAGACTCAGGGGTTTTAGCTGCAGACCCCTCTGCTTTCTTTCCCCACCCAGCCTCCTCCTCCGGGCCACATGGGGAGGGCAGGGCAGAGCCTCAGGGCCTAGCTTGGCTTTCATTTGCCCCACAGCCTCCCCAGGACCTCAGCGGGGGTCAGGCTGGGCCTGGGTCGGGGAGCCGTTCAGGGAGCAGAGAGGGCCCACGCAGGCCCTCACCCCACCCTTGGCACTCACCGGCTGTGCTCGCTCCCTAACCCTGCTGATGTCCAAGGCGTGTTTTAAAATCACCCTCCATTTTCTCCCTGTGGGCTTCCCGGTGCCCACAGATGTTCTTTGTCCTTCACGACAATCTCGGATGCTCCAAGGCCAGCCTTTCGAAAGGGGAGGCAGTGGTTGTCGGTGCAAAAGTATATTTGAAGCCCGACGCGAAACAGAGCAGAAGCAGATTATCGGTCAGGAAACAGAAAATCCCGAAATTAGTCTCTGTATTTACATACTCGAAAAGAGTAATAAGAAAACTCCCCCTACAGGCGTTTTGTGGTTAATGCAAAGTAAACAGACAAATGTCCTGCAAAATATTTGCTCATCTATTAAGACCATCCAGCGTATTTTCATTTGACTTCCTACGCACAAAACCATTTCCTCTGGCATCCAGAAACTTCCTTCTCCCGAGGAGACGGATCCTATGACAGGAACACCCCTCCCCCTCTCGTCCCCGGGCCCCAACCGCCCAGCTCAACAGCAATGCCACAGGGGCTGTTTTTGCAAAGAGATGAAATTATCCTGTACATTTTTATTCCTATTCTCATAAATTCACTGGGCCAAAGAAAAGAGTTTTAATAGGGGAATATTTGATTCCTCCCGACTTGAACATGAGGAATAAAAGAACGCGAGATGCCACATAAAAATCAGCTGTCGCCACAGCCCTCCTTGACCTTGGGAACAAACACATAATCGATAAATAACTAAGAGGCCGGCGGCTGGCTGCAACCCAGAGCTGAACTTCTTGTCTTTTTGCAAGGCTGCTCTGTTTATGTCATCACCTTAAAATTCTCACACCAGCTTGTATTTTAGGACCTGCACGCAATGGTTGTTTAAATATTTGGTTCCAAATTAGAAGGAAAGCCTGCCAGAAAATCACTTCGATTAAATAAAGTGGTGTTTTATGGGAATCCCTCCCAGCTGCCGCGGGAGAAGAAATGCTCGGCTCGCTGTCCACGTTGGTCATGGGCATTCGAAGCGAAATTGGCTGTCCAGCTATGGTCCCGGCGAGACAGGAAGGTCCCTGCCGCGGCGACCCCAGGGGGCTAGAAGGTGGGTTCGGGGTAACCTCCTGGTCACAAAAGAGCATTGTTCCTTCTGGCATGCTTGTTAGTTTGCAGCGAACATCAGGAGTCCAAAAGTTGAAAAAGCTCTTGGTTTTTGTGAATGTATTCTCAAACCACTAATTATTTCCTGCTGTCTTGAGGTGCTAAATGCATAAACACATGGCGTCCTCGGCTTAAGAAATTAGGGCTTCATTTGTCTTCCAGACGAATCGGTGTGAAGGCCGATTCCATACAGGATAAACAAGGAGTCGGGTGTCCCCAGGCCAGGGCATCCGAGGTTCTGAGCACACGCCTCAGATGCGTGGGGATAGGCTTTCTTCCCCTTCGGGCAGCGGGAGAGGGGCTTAAGTCTGGTCTCTTCCACGAGGCCCTTGACTCAGTAGCTCTGGAACACCCGCGATGCTCTAACCCGTGTGAATTTTGCCACATGGCAAAATGGTTTTTTGTTTTGACAGATAAAAACTCAGGCCCCATAGGTCTTGTGTGGACACAAGACGTACAAAAATATTTTGTCTGTTTGGCTCAACGAACATTCTCCTCTCCAGAGAGAGGCTCCGTACCTTCTGAAGCTCTATAGCAGTGTGCCCTAAATTACATTAATGTTTCAGTTATTCTACATTAAATGTCAACACTTCAGAGTTAAATGTCAACACTTCATGGTTAATCATGTAGGGATCTCCCCAGAATCTGTCCTAGCTTCCGAGGGACTGCAGACCCTTTCCCCTGACCCAGACCCCCACACCCGGGCAGACGAGGCGGGATTAAGCCGGGCTAATTTCACTGAAGGAAAACAAGAAAGCAGCCACGTCCCCCAGGTTCGCACACGAGGCCCTGGATCCTGGACAGACGTGGGTCGTGGATGCCGATAACTGGACTACGCACGGTGCCAGGGCGTGACAGCATCCTCAGTGACAGCTGGTGGCCCAGTAGGGCGCCCGGGGGCCGTGCCAGCCCAACGTCCCAGGACATTAGCCATCACACAGGGTGCCAGGAGCCCAGCCACCTGGCCCAAGGCTCATGTCCACGCGGCCAGAGGTGGACGTCATAACCCGGACACTTTCAGTAGAACTTTTCTGCTGCACCAGCCTCGAGGCAGACACACTCCTCCTCAGGGAGACACAGGCCTCGCCTCCCCATTTGTTCTTCTGCTCTCGCTCAGGCAGGGAGGGGTGCACGTTGTCACTCCCAGTCTCAGACTGGACAAAGGGGAGTGGGGGAGGCAACCTGGGTGACGGTCAGGACATGGGGTGTAGTTTCTCACTTACCTCCGACCCAAGATGCGCCAAGAAGACAAACAAAACAACGCTCAACAGCACCAGTCAGTCACCAGGCAAATAAAAATCAAAACTTCGAGGAGGTACCACCTCACACCCATTAGACTAGCTATTATCAGGAAAGTAAAAGATGCTTTAAAAATCTAAAAACAGGACACAACACAGTTACCAGGATGTGGAGAATCTGGAACCCCGAAGCATTGCTCATGGGAACGCAAAATGGCACAGTCACTGTGAAAAGTGGTCTGGCGATACCTGGAAAAGCTGAATGTAGAATCATCATACGATCCAGGACTTGCCCTTCTAGGTATGTGCACAATGCTCACAGCAGCATCACTGACAACAGCCGAAGGATGGAAACTACCCACGTGCCCGTCGATGGAAGGACGGATAAAAATACATGGTGTCTGGACACGATGGGATATGATGCAGCCAGAACCTTGAAAACACGCTGAGTGAAATAAACTAGAGTCAAAAGTGCAAACGTTCTGTGACTCCACTCGAATGAGGCACCTAGAATAGACACACCCACCATGACAGGAAACAGAATGGTGTCACCAGGGATGCGGGAGGGAGAGAAGGGGCATCCGTATTTAATGGGGACAGACTTGTGGTTTGAGACGCTGAAAATGTCCTCAGCAGTGGTGATGATCACACAACATTGTCAATGTCCTTAATGCCACTGGATGGCACACTTAAAAATGCTTAACAGGGGCACCTGGGTGGCTCGGTCGGTTAAGCGGCCGACTTCAGCTCAGGTCACGATCTCGCGGTCCGTGAGTTTGAGCCCCGCGTCGGGCTCTGGGCTGATAGCTCAGAGCCTGGAACCTGCTTCCGATTCTGTGTCTTCCTCTCTCTCTGCCCCTCCCCCGTTCATGCTCTGTCTCTCTCTGTCTCAAAAATAAATAAAATGTTAAAAAAAAAAAATTAAAAAAAAAAAAAGCTTAACATGGAAGGGGCGCCTGGGTGGCTCGGTCGGTTAAGCATCCGACTTCGGCTCGGGTCACGATCTCGCGGTCTGTGAGTTCGAGCCCCGCGTCGGGCTCTGGGCTGATAGCTCAGAGCCTGGAGCCTGCTTCCGATTCTGTGTCTTCCTCTCTCTCTGCCCCTCCCCCGTTCATGCTCTGTCTCTCTCTGTCTCAAAAATAAATAAAAAAGGGGCGCCTGGGTGGCGCAGTCGGTTAAGCGTCCGACTTCAGCCAGGTCACGATCTCGCGGTCCGTGAGTTCGAGCCCCGCATCAGGCTCTGAGCTGATGGCTCGGAGCCTGGAGCCTGTTTCCGATTCTGTGTCTCCCTCTCTCTCTGCCCCTCCCCCGTTCATGCTCTGTCTCTCTCTGTCCCAAAAATAAATTAAAAAATGTTAAAAAAAAAATAAAAATAAATAAATAAATAAATAAATAAATAAATAAAATGTTAAAAAAAAAAATTAAAAAAAAAAAAGCTTAACATGGAAGGGGCGCCTGGGTGGCTCGGTCGGTTAAGCATCCGACTTCGGCTCGGGTCATGATCTCGCGGTCCGTGAGTTCGAGCCCCGCGTCGGGCTCTGTGCTGACAGCTCAGAGCCTGGAGCCTGTTTCCGATTCTGTGTCTCCCTCTCTCTGACCCTCCCCCGTTCATGCTCTGTGTCTCTCTGTCTCAAAAATAAACGTTAAAAAAAAATTAAAAACTGCTTAACATGGGAGACTGCATGCTATATATATTTTATGACAATAAAAAAATTAAATTAAAAAAAAAGGGAAATGATCCACAGCAAAGTTAACGTGTGTCCGCAGAGGGCTCGGCTGACCAAAGGGCCTGGTCCCTCACTCAAAACCCATCTCCCTTGGCCTCAACTTCTTTCTCGTTCTGGCCCCACTCCCGAGTGCAGCAACATCATAAAGCGTCTCGGATTTGAAGGAGGGAAATAAAGTTTCCGTGGAAACAAAGCCACGTGTCCGACACCGGGGGAGGCCCTGACTGGACATGCCCTCCGAAGAAGCACATTCCCCTGAGGAAAATGCTATGGTCTGCATCTCCTTGGAGGTCCTGGAACAGACATGTATATGCCCAGAGATGTATCAGGCTAAGGACGGTGTTTGCTCCCATTTCATATTAGATGTCACCATCCTGCTTCTCCCCCTAAAAAATAGATACATAGGATTACTACCAACTTAAAATCAGCTTTTTTTTTCCTTACTAAAAATTCAGTATGAAACAATGGTAATAGATTTCCCCTTGATTCCGGGACTTGTAGAAAACAGAAATGCCAATAAAAGAAAACCACATGAAATATACACAATAGATCAATTGAACCAAAGTGGCTAGATTCTATGCAGTTAGTCTGGGCAAGGTTTATCTGGTTTTTCATGAAATATTCCCTTTCCCTGAAAAATGCAATTATGGCTATAAAATCATTTATTGGCCACTGTTCAGGGCATCTCCAATCACACGTCATAGTTTATGAAGTGCCATGAAAAGCAAAGAGAGGTGCTTTACCGAGTGGTAAAGGCCGATTTTATTCAATCACATCCTAAAGTATAGGGTGTACTTTTCTTCCGGAAACCCTTTTAGCATATCTTTTTATTTAGCCATTATTCTCAGCGGACATTGTAGATCTCCCCAGTAAATGAAACTGTTTGTCACATTTCAGTTACGCCAACGAGGATGAAAACAGTCCTCCGCGGACATCCGGAAAAAGACGAGTCTGAGGCGGGAATAGCCAGCAAAGTTCTGCCGGAGCCTTTCTCCAGTTTGTTTTGCAAACGTGGCCTTGGGATGTTATCCTGCCCTTCCTTCTCCACGGATGCCCTGCTGCTGGGTCACTTGGCATCAGCAGTGACCCCACGCCCCGGCCGAAGGGCACACTGTCTCAGTACGAGATCTGGAGTTTCATTCTTGACAACATGGATACACCTGCTTCCTCCTCCTCGCTCCTCTGCCTCCCCCTCTGATCCAGCACGGGGATCCATATCCAGGCTGCCCATGGCCGGCCATTCAGCCAGGCCCCCTGAACTTGGCCTTCACCAGCCCTGGCCTGTCTCGCAGGACTCTCTTTTCTCTCGTAGGTGGGGTTCTCCCTACTGTGGTCTCTCTCCATACCTGCCACCAAGCCTGTACCCCCTGCTTTTTCCTCTCCACTCTACCTACTGGAACTACCTCTCATTGACAGGTGCTTCCCTTTGGATCTTTTCCCTGCTTCCCAGCCCAGTGGAATAGCATCTCTCCAGAGGAGAACTCCATCTCCCACCCCAGAACCCGTACTGTCTACACCGCCCATCTGGCCTTAATGCACGTGAAAGCAATCACAGCTACAAGGCAGGTGAGGAGGCTTTAGTTCCTCAACTAGGCTACAAACAGTTAGAAGGAAGGGATTGTGTAATATCTTCATTCCATTTCCACCCAGGATTTACCTTTGCAAATTCTCAACACATACAAGCTCACTGAGTGTGAGAATCCCGTGTTGTTTGAGCTACGAGGTGCTCATTCCTCCTGGATTTGTCTCCCGCTGTCTAGAAATAATAAACAAAGGTGGCTTTCCAATCACCATCTGCTACTCTTGGGTGTACATGGTCGAAGTTAGCTCTGGAGCCCCAAAGTCATCAAGGCATTCGTGGGCCCAGTCATTAATGCAGTCATCATCTAAACACAAGAATACACGGTGAGGTGCTTTTTACTCTTCGTGCCATGCAATGCCTGATTTGAACTCCCTTGTCTCAGGATGAGGCCAAAGCTCCATTTCTGGTTTTCAAACACTCCCCAGCACGTACTGATGAGAGCTTTGGCGTTTGCAGAGCTCTTCCATGAACTTAGGCACATCCACCCAAGAGACAAATATAGGCAAACGGTGGTAAGTCCTGGATTGAGGTTGGCAGAGGAAGCCCAGAGCATGGAAATAGAGCTCGGAGGCCCCGGAGACGTTCCAAGCCCCCCTCAGGTTCCTGAGGGAGGAGACGGAGTCCCCAGAGGTCCCACTTCTGGATACTGAAAGTGTCCCAGAATGGAGACAGAAAGTCCCCTGTGGCCCTTGGAAGGGGGATGGAGAATTCTCACCGTCACTACCCTCAAAATCTGGTTGGCAAGTGGCAGCCAGAGCCCTTCCTTTAATGCAACCCGACATTTTTGACAATTAAGCATGAGGAGTTCTACTGGTTTGTGTGTGTATGTGTGTGTGTGTGTGTGTGTGTGTGTAGGACAGGTGTGAGTCTTTGTATATGACCCGTAAGTATGACAATATAATAATAATATAACATATCAGATGAGCACAGGAAATTGAAATGACATGGGGTACTTCACATAATAAACATATCTTACATCACATAAATCATCTGTGCTCATCTACTAAGAGTGAATTATTCCATTGTGGGAGATTATACCAAATAATCTCTCGTTTCTTCTCATTGTTCCCTGTATCTCTGATTACATCTAACCATCAATTTGAAATGCATGTATTTGTATTGTGGCCTTCTCAATCACTTTAGTGAGCGATTTATCTATTTTTTCCCATTTTTCTTGTAAAGAATCAGCTGGATACATGTTTCAGTGTTTCCGCTTTCTTCCCGCTCCCTAATTTTTCCTAATACTCAGATTCTTTCATTTTTTCCTTTTCTCACAACTAGTTTTATCCTACTTTCTGCAGAAAACAATTCCTTGAAGTGTTCATTCCTAATTCATTCATCCTTAATCCTTTTCTGTCCAGTATTAGAAGGGAAGAAAACACGACTCAGCCTCTAAATGTAACTTTGGACATTATCTGATGTTTCCTAGGACGAGGTACCCTCATTACAATCATGTTTTATAAGGTACATAATCGTAATTTTCTGTTTTCTCATTGACCGATGAGTTGTTTTAGAGATCTCATTTTAGATTTTAATTTTTGTAATTTTTTTTTTTTTGAGAGAGAGACAGAGCGTGAGCAGGGGAAGGACAGAGAGAGGGAGACAGAATGTGAAGCAGGCTCCAGGCTCTGAGCTGGCAGCACAGAGCCCGATGTGGGGTTCTGACCCACGAGCTGTGAGACCATGACCTGAGCCGAAGTCAGACGCTCAACCCACTGAGCCATTCAGGCGCCCCTACAGATCTTGTTTGTTTGTTTGTTTTTAATTTTCCATTTGGTGCTTCTTGCTTAGGAGAACAACCATTCATACTTGTAGCTTTGAATTCAGTTGGACTGTATATCTTTTTGCTCATAGTTACCTGTTACACGTTTGAGTCCGAAAGATTTATTTGTTTCAGGTATGTCATTAGTGTTCACATGATTATTGTTTTGCTCCAATCTGAGAGTGTTTTTCTTTTTTATAGGCATACTAAGGCCACGTACCTTTACTTCTCACCGTTTTAAGTGCTCGCTCTAAGGCTTTCTTGATTTTGTTTTGTTTTGTGACTATTGTTGTCCCGGATGTTATAAGATGCGGGGCTTCTCTGGTTTTTGATTTTTCTGCCTCTGGATATGTGTGTGGTAGGACCTGTCCTTGACTTGAGTAGCGATAACTTTTACGATTGAAACAACTTTCTTAAACCTGTATTTCTCAATTTCTTGATGGCAGAAGTGAAGAAATACTGGATGTGTTGTCAGCGCTGAAGGGGAGGTCACGTGCCCCCACGCTTTGTCCTGCCCCCCACGCCCACCACTTCCTGTCCCACGTGTGTGCAAATTCAGGGTTTGGGGCTCAATTTCTGTAGCTGCATCATTATTTCTTCATATTCTGTAGTTTTCCTCTCAAGAATTACAATATTTTGGATTTAGTTTGTAATCCTATTGACAAGAGTGATTTCGTTTTGGTTTCGTAGTTTAGAAACCCACCTGTTCACGCCAGTCCCTTCACACTACGACTAACTCCATTTAGGAGTTTTTGACTCTATTCATTGAATAAGATTACCTCTTCTACTCACATTTTCAGAATTGTTGACTCTGTAAATATTTATTGAATCAATAATTTATCCACCTCATGAGTTCATACATATTTAAGCTTCCCTCCCCCCCATTTCTTCATACATAAGCAACTATATGCCTGGGTTTAGCATTTGGGGTCCACGTGTCATTCTTTCCAAAAGACTGAGTCTGTCCTTTTATTGTCAATGGGCCAGCCTGCTCTTTTTGTGTTTTATTTAGGGGCTGTTTCTTCTGTGGTCTCTTTCACAGGCGAATTGATTTCTTTTCTCTCTTTCTCTAGGTGTTTCATGGAAATCTCTTTTATACTTTGAGTTCGTTGACTTTACAATGTCTCAGCATCCACCGCGTTTTCCAATCCCTCCTGTTACACCCAAGCGAGCGTCTCTAACCAGAAGCTTCTACTTCTTTGCTGCCTTTTTTCAGATCTACTGATTATTCAGAATTTGCACCTCTTTCATCTTCCATATTCACAGTCTGCACCCCAAATGAACGCAGCCCCTCGGCCTCCTTCTGCAGTGGGCTGGCCCTACCCAGCACATCCCCCACCTCATCAACCTGCCTTCCTCTGGTGCTGCTTTCGCTCACTCGCGCCTATATCAAGCTTCCAGTTTATGCCAGAATATTTAATTTTTCTTAAATTTACTTACTGGATCAAGCAGCTGCCCATTCTCTTTTCTGGTCTTATCTTATCTTTTATCTCTACTCACCGGGTCAGGGTTTTGTTAATGTCCTTGAGCAGGCAAAGCTATAAATATTTTCAATTTTCTTCTATTTATTGAGCTACACCTTATTTCCAAGTGCACTCTTTATCTTTCCAATTCAGCTTACATCCTTGTCTTTTTCTTTTTCTGACTAATTTATGTCTGTATTTATTATCAGCACTCATCACGATACATGTACCCCTGACCTCCCTAGGTACGGCACCCGCCCCCCACCCACCTCCCCTCCTCTCCACCAGTTTGTTCTGTGTATTTCAGAATTTGTCTACTTCTTTGTTTGTCCATTTGTTTTGCTTCTTAACTTCCACGTGTAAGTGAAATCATATGGTATTTGTCTTTCTCTGACTGACTTACTTTGCTTAGCATCATACCCTCTAGATCCATCCGTGTTGTTGCACGTGACAGCATCGCATTCTTTTATATGGCTGAGTAGTATTCCGTACGAGCCAATAATTCCATGATACTGAGTATTTGCCCAAAGAAAACAAAGGAACTACTTAAAAAAGATACATGTATCCCTATGTTTATTGCAGCATTATTTACAAGAGCCAAAATACTGAAGCAACCCAAATGTCCATCTGTAGATGAATGGATAAAGATGTGGTAGGGGTTCCTGGGTGGTGCAGTCAGTTAAGCGTCCGACTTCAGCCAGGTCACGATCTCGCGGTCCGTGAGTTCGAGCCCCGCGTCAAGCTCTGGGCTGATGGCTCGGAGCCTGGAGCCTGTTTCCGATTCTGTGTCTCCCTCTCTCTCTGCCCCTCCCCCGTTCATGCTCTGTCTCTCTCTGTCCCAAAAATAAATTAAAAACGTTGAAAAAAAAAATTAAAAAAAAAAAAAAAAGATGTGGTGTGTGTATAAACGTGTGGTGTGTGTATATATATATATATATATATACTGTGTGTATATATATATATACATGTGTGTATATATATACATATACATACACACATACTGTGTGTGTGTATATATATGTGTGTGTGTATATATACACATATATATCAGTGTGTGTATATATATATACACGTACATATCAGTGTGTGTATATATACATATATGTACATATATATACATATGTATGTGTATATACACACACATATATGTATACATATGTATGTATATATACACACACAATAGAATATTGTCTTTTTCACTGCAGAATTTTTACATGAGCTTTGTGCTATTTTATTGCTGTATATTCTTCTTTAAGTAAGATCATTCTCTTTGGTTGTGTTCTTTATCCATATATAAGTTGCCAAAACTCCTTGACACCCTTCTTATTAACCACGATACTGTTTTAATCCATCCCTTATAAACCATCAAATCTGGCCTCCCACCACTGCTTCTATTACTGATAGCTACCCTGGTGCTTGAGAGAGCTGGTGAGGAAACCATGGCCATGGGTAATCATAGTGGAAAATTTTGGTCTCTATACTCTCCCTGTGAATTCATTAGCCACCCTGCACCTGGAATCACATTCTCCAAGTTAAGGCTTATCCTACTATGATAAGGGAATGTGTCCTTGGTTTGTGACTATCACTGTGTTTGAGGGTAAATTTTGTCTTTTGGGGGGGAAATTATACGAAAGAGAAGGGCTCCATCCAGGCTATTTGGTTGCTGTTGTTATTGTTTTTGTTGTAACCTTGCATAGCTTCTCAGACACCTTTCTTTGGGTGTGCTTTTCCATGACCAAGTCCCTGCTAGATTATTTCTCTCCTCTCACAGAATTAACGAGGTCAGAGAGGACAAAAACAGTGTCACACAATGGCTCTTGAATACCCACTAACTTGGAATGTTTGTTGGTGAGTAGCAACAACAAAGCAAATCAAACAAACAAATCTCCCATATTTTCCTCAGCCCCCCATACTGTCGATCTCCGGCCTTGTAAACTGGTGAGTGCCCGTAGATTTTTAGGAACTCTCTCCATCCACCTCCCACCACACTGCCCAGCTTTTGACGAAAGGACAGTTGCAAGCCGATTCCCATGCGAGTGTTTACCTCTGATGCCAGTTGTGCTCTAGAAATTTATGGTATGAGATTCATGGCATTTTTAAAAATCAGTAAATATTATAAATGGAAAAAAATAAACGTGTGAGTCTTCCTTGTTAGACCTGCTAACATTTTATTTCTTACTACTTGCTGTCGGACCACACATTGCCAGGGATGACAGTGATCTCCACGGCTGAGGGTGGCCCCAGTTGCCCATTGGCCAGCCAAGGAGTGAAGGATTGTTAACCCTGGAACGTGTTCGTTGGAGAGTTTGAAACATGGCGCTGAGCTCAAGGGCTCGTGATACCCAGGCCTTGGGGTTTTTGACAGTCCTAGTTCCTTGGTGCCATGTTTCCCAAGAAAAAAGGCCTGAATGTGTGCTGATTCCCAGAGATAAGCACAGGGCATGACATATTTTACGTATTTAACAAGGACTAATTTAACGGAGGTGACTAGTTGGAGGAGGTGAGGGGCAAGAACAAAGTGTTGGTGGCAGAGACCCAGCCTAAGTCTCCATATTCCTTAACTGTGATGGCGGCTGCGTGAGCACTTCTGACTTTGATGTCGGGAAAGCTTTCTCAGTCAGAATGCTGATGGCCTGGAACGAGAAGCAGAGACAGTCGCATTTGCAGTGAGTCAGGAGAGTGAAGGAGACAGGAGCCCAGAGAGTCCACACTGGCACGTGGGCATTCACAGGACCCACATGTGTGTGCAGGCACGGGTGTGCGGGGCCAGGGGTTCTGCACATCGAGCCTGCCCAGGTCCCACTGAGGCCATCGGCTTTCCCGACTTCCTGGAACTGCCTCCCATCACTCTCCAAGGGGCCACCTGCACTCTTCGGCCAGGCGGAGTCACCTGGAGGACTTCTGGCTGCCATACCATCTCCCAGCCCTTCTCTCTCAGGCCTACCTGGGAAGCTGCTCCCTGTAACTATCTTTTTAATGTTTATTTATTTTTAAGAGAGGGAGAGAGAGAGAGAGAGAGAGAGAGAGAGAGAGAATCTCAAGCAGGCTCCACACTGTCAGCACAGAGCCGGATTCAGGGCTTGATCTCAGGAACTGTGAGATCATGACCTGAGCTGAAATCCAGAGTCGGATGTTTAACTGACTGAGCCGCCCAGGTGCCCACAATAATAAGCTGATGTTATGAATATGTCAGATTTTTAAAATAAATAATGTCCATTTCCATAATGAATTTGAGAGACACGATTGAACCCATTTTATCTCACCATGCAGGTAAGAAGACAAGGGCCAAATACTGTGTCTGGAGACCGTGGAGGGGAGAAAGGACCGACGGATGTGAGACCTCTTGCTCTCGTGTTTTCCTTTGATGGCCTGGAAGGTTCCTTCTTACGAGGCTAACTTCTTAGCATACGCCTCCCAGCAGGATCCATGCTGTGTTAACATATGAGGCTTTGTTGAGCAGAAGTTTCTCTTACGTGAAAGCAGGATCATTTTTCTAAAAAAGAAAAAAGACCGTAGTGGCGTAAATTTTGGATCTGCCTTAACACAGGTCCACCACTAAGACCCTCTGGTGAATATGCTTGCCCTTCTAGATCTCCTGTGCTCTCAGCCCCATGTTAGCAGGAGTCAGAGAGCACAGAGTTGGCAATGTCACTGGTAGGTGCCCAACAACTGGGGTTCCACAAACTCTGCATTGCAAGAATGGAGACCACCGAACTGCAGCCCCCAAATCATACCATGAATCCTGCACCCGAAACCCAGAGCGCACTGCTTTCACGACTCAAGGCTGAGCCCTCATACCCACCAGCAAGCATTGAACCCCCTCTGAGCGGTGATGCACACGGACCCCAAAATTCATGTCCACACAGGACCTCAGAATTAGACTTTCTTTGGAAGTAGGGTCTTTGCAGATGTAAGTGGTTAAGATGGGACCATCCCAGATCACCCCTAAGTTCAGGGCCTGGGTCTTTGTAAGAATGCCGTGTGAAGACCGAAGCAGGAATTGGAGTGACATGTCTATGAGCCAAGGACACCAACAATAGCAGGCAACGACCAGAAGCGAGAAGAGGCAGGAAGGAATCTCCCTCTGGGCCTCCCGAAGGAACCAACCTTGTCAACATCTTGCTTCTGGACCTCCGGCCTCCAGAACTGCAAGGGAGCAGATCTCTGTGTTTGAAGACCCCCGGTGTGTGGTTCTTTGTTACAGCAGTGCTGGGAGACTAGTACAGATGGGCGATCGATTATGTCTTCTGTCCCTTCCGATTAAAAGGGTATGTGAGGTTATGCACCTGCTGTGGTATCTGTAGCTAAGTCTAACAATTTTTACACTGTGCCTATCAAAACTGGTCCTTCCCTCCCCCCCAAAACAACATTTTTTCCCCTAACACAACAAATCCTGCCATTTAATTCTTGAAAAATGAGACAACGGACAGATGTCCCCAGGGGGCCCAGTCTGCGGGTACAGAAGCAGCTCCTCACACCAGTCTAGGACCTACTGGAAAAGAGAAGACACCTCTTTCTGTTCCTGGGCTTAAAACGCAAGCACACTAATTCAGGCAAGTCAGTGGTCTGAGGCGCTGCCCGCCCCAGCTCCACGAGGGGCACTGGGCGCCACAGCACAGACGTGGGTAGACACTGCTGCCTTGGCTTCCGGCAGGCCCTTCCCCAACGCTCTCCTCCCTGCCTCCCTGGCCTGCGGGGTTACCAGGGTCATTGCCTCCTGTGAAACTCATGCTTTGCATAAGAAAAGAAATACTTTCATTTCTAGATCTTTCAGCAGCTGAGTAAGTGAAATCAAAGCCCCAGTTGGTGGCCCTTGATCCTGGAGGAGCCAGAGTCAGAAGGTGCCTGGATTGCGGTGTGGCCGCGGGCCCCTCAAGGCTCCCCCTCCCACCCCCCGTCCCCCAGCCGGGAGAGAACCGCGGCACGAGGTCCCAGGGAAGCAGGTCTCCCCGTCGTGATCATACGAGTCAGTTGACATTTGAGGGATGCAGAGTTTTCCGTAAAATCCTGGATGGTGGTCTGGCTGAGGGAAGGGGTCAGTGGCAGCATCCGCCCACAATGGCTGGCTCGAGATGCAAAGGCTGTTGTCCGTGAACTTCAGAGCATTCTGCAGACTCATCAGTCCCCTTGGGACTGAAGCCATCGGTGCGAGTCGGAGTTCAAGTTTTAAAGTTAAAGTAACAGAAGTCTTTATGTTGCTGAAGTTCAGGACCCCAAGTCTTTCAGGCCGTCCTCAGCCCCAGGTTCCTGTTAACCAGCTGGCCTCTCAACGCATCTCCAGGCCACTCTCCCACCAGGGCTCCAGAAAGTGCGGGGTTCCCCGTGCACCCCCACGGGCAGAATGGACCCAGGAGTCCTGCCTCTTGCCGTCCCCTCTAGCCACTTTCCCCACCTTGCCAGGAAGCCCCCACGTACCCTGTCTGTGAGGATTCGGGTCAAGTTGTCAAGCTTCTCTAGAGGCCTGAAGGCTTCCCCAGGGACACGCAGTAAAGTGGGCCACTGTCCCATGGTCTAGAGTGTCGGCCATCGTCCACGATCTAGAGTGCCATCCCTGCCCCCAGGTACAAGTGTCATATCCCTGTCCCCATGTTCCAGAGTATTGCCACTGTCCCCTCCACGCTCTGGAGTGCCATCACACCTGGATGCTAAGCCCAAGGAAGGGGAGACGGCCAGAGCCCTTTTATCAGCCATCCTTGCCTACACACATCTGCTTTCTTCTTCGACGCACGTCCAACTTAGTGTCACCTTTCATCCCTGGGTGACAAAGACTTCCTGCACCCACATCCTGAGACGACTCCACACTGGGGCTGTGGTGAAACTACGCGATCCGACCCCCTGTGTGGCAACTAAAGGAGTTTCGGAAAGCCTCTTCCTCCCCGTAATGCGTGTCTTGCAAAAACACTTGTCTGCCAGGGACTCGCAAATCCTTCACCAGTCAAAACGGACAAAAGTGGCTTTGTCTTCCTCGCTGGTCCGGCTGCCTGCCCGTCCCTCGCGACACCAGAGCCTACTGCCTCAGTAGGCGAGGAGCCTGAGGACAACAGGATTGAGAGGTTATGAAAATACATCTGCAAATATTCTTTAAAATATTGTCCCCATTCCGTGGCGAGTGTGCAGGTGCTGGGGAGCCGGGCCAGCATTGTCTCGAGTCAGGCAGGGCATTGAGATGCCTTCGTTGCCGAGGTGCTTTGGCCCTCTGTCCACACCCGGCATCTGATGGGACCTGACCCAGCAAACGGGAAGAGCATGGAGTCAGAGAGCAACCACAGAAAAGGTAGGGATGAAGGAGAGAGAGACAGATAGGAGACTCCTCCATGTCCAGAAACCTCTAGAACTATAAAAAAAAAAAAAAGCACGTGTGCTGTTTATCTGAACCCAGATGAACAGCGTCAAACATTTACTGCCCTAGTCCTCTTCTCTGGAAATTTGCCTTGAGGAGGCTGTGTGATGGGTCCTGTCAGCCCCGCTGCCGGAACAGAGCCCAGGTGCAAGCAGGTGCACATCTCCGACAGCCGTTCGGTCCTCCCTGAAGGATGTCTGCACGCAAGGCAAGGCTAGTCCTCAAGAGCCTCCAAGAAGTAGAGAGCGTTTCAGCATTGGGAATACAGTTGAACAATTAAATGTTAAGAAAAGAAGACAGCTAACACTCTTTTGTGTTCACGGGACTAAAACTGTGCTTTTTAAGCCACACACGTACTTGAAGGCCTCGTGCGTGGAGCCCTTGAAAACAGCAAGGCCTCATCTGAGATGTCGCTTCATTCACGGTTTTTTCTTTAAAGGATTTTAGGTAACGGCTGCACCTCAAGGCTGTGAAATAATTTAATTGTTCCTGACGTCATTGATTTTCTTCTTAATAAATGAGGTTCCATGATTTATTCGGTGGTATCACATGTAATGGAAAACTTTGCGAAGGATTTACTTGGACGGTAATGGTGTTTTTATTGTGTCCGTTCCCTTGAAGATCATTTTTCTTTGACAGCCAGCAGGAGGTCTGAGTTCTCCGAGTGAAGATTTTTCATTTCTTGAAAACATCACCAAAGTCTGGTGGCCGGGCTTCAGTGGAAAGGCAGCATCTTCCAGAAAGGATTTGGCGTTTGCGAAGTTCTAAGCCAGAGGGGGTTAAATTAGACAAAGTCACTTGCCCTTTTCAACAAAACAAAAGCCCAGGAGGTCTGCAAATGTAATCCATAGCCTCCCCATATGACCCTCTGCTTTCCTGCCAGAAGTGGATTGTCACAGAGAAGCACGGTCAGCCAGTGTCTTTGAGTCAAGAAATCGAGAAAGCTGGAACTAAAAATATTCTTCATCTGCTAAATGTCCAAAGGCAGCCTCTTCCCCCCACCTTTTTTTTTTTTTTTTTTTAATATTGTTTTGGCTGTTGTTGTGGGAGTTAGTCAATAAGGAAAAGAAATTACTGGTGAACTTGATCCTGAAGGGTTTGGCCAGGCTGGTTGGATGGATAAGCAGGCTGGTGGCCAAGAAGACCAGTCCTCTGAAAACAGGGCGGATGTGGTTCTGACTGCCTGGGAAGTGGATTTAGATCCATGGTAAGGTCGGTGTGTGGCCCCATCCGGCCATGCTGCTCCCATCCTGTGACCTCTCCCCTCACCAACATCTCCTTTCCCAAGACCTGGGTCTTCAGAGGTTCCATGCTGTGGGCGTTTCCTCCTGCGGACTTGACTGTCTCACAGTCTTGGGTGGAGTCAAGGCTGATGGGCACCAGCCCTGCTGACATGGAGACCTTTACCAGGCTCCGCTCTGTTGTCTCTTCCCCACCTGGAAGTTTCCTCCAGGTTAAGCATGCCCTTAAGAGACATTACTGCCATGGACACACCTGAGTTCCCCTTCAGACTCCCCTGGTCACAGGAGGGCCACTCTGTGACCCACCGGGTCCGCCTGATTGGGTCAGAGGATGTGTTCAACTTAAACCTGGCACCAGAGGGCCTCCCTGCCCTGGCTGCAGTGACACACGCCTGTCCATTGTCACAAGCCTTCAGCCCCATTTAATCTTCTCTTCTCCCCTGACCCCTGCTTTTGCTTTGGCCAACCCAACTCCTTCCACCTCCTTCCCCGAGATCTCCGCGTGGTGCAAGGGCACCTTCGGTAGCAGGGCTGTTTCTGCCTGGGAAGCCTAATTAATCAGCCCACCAATTAGCGGCAAAAAAGCAAACCCCATAGTTCAGGTTTAGTTTATGTGTTTTCTTCTCATGTGACAGTGACTGGGAAAATCAGAGGCGTATGATCTGGTGGAGTCGCCCGAATGACAGGAACCTTTCCAGAAGGCTCTGGGCTACGTTACTCATGTTTCTGCTTGCTCATCACCCCCACAGCCATTAACGTTCCCTTCAAAAACACCGCCTCTGCACCCTGTGGCTGAACTTTTCACTCGTCTTTGATGAGGACAGTTCTGACCTATAGGCAATCACCGCCTTTGTTCCTCAGAATGTTTCTAAGGCCGTAGCCCGCTGTTAGGTTGGTTAGCCACTTTGTGCAAACACTGGTCTTGAGGGCATTCCTGGGTGAGTGGTGCTCTGCTCAGTCATGTGTGGCATGAGGCACACAGAGGGGACCCTCTAGGCTAACTGGGAGCTGCCGTGGCCTCCACCAGGGCTGCGGTCCCAGAGAAGTCAGGAAACCTCATGCACGGGCCAGGGTCCGGGAGGAAGCTGAAGGCGTACTGTGTGGGTGGCTTTGGGGGAAACGTCCCCCTGTGGTCCCAAATATCCCACCATCCCAGGAAAGCTTCTAAATGACAAGACTTCTCCAAAGCAAGACGAGGCAGTGCCACCTGCCTGACAGGGTCCACATGAGCTACGCATTGCTTTGTTTAAATGTGCTTTGTGGACACACAGGTTGCAGAGACTGTAGGAAGTTCAGGGCAGGAATTGGAAATATTCTCAATGTCTGCCTTAACAAAACACTGGGCCTACAGGCCAATGGACACCCCGTTGCTATAATAAAAGCCAAGAACAAGCACCAGCCAGTTATAATTTGTTTGTAACAAAATAGGAATACAGCCCCCACCCCCCTCAATTCTTGGTGTCAGGTCAAGTTTGTTTCCGGAGTCCCACAGAAGAAATAGTAAACACTTTGTGAAACATTTAGAAATCGGTAATAAACTTTGGAACAGCGGGTTGTTGATGTATTACTCCCAAAGTTTTCCAGAGTTAAGGGACCAACTTGGGAAGAAGAAAATGGCTTTCCTTAGAAGCTTTCCCCAGATGTTTCTCTCTGGGGATGACCAGGTCTGGGTCGGGCGAGCTGAGTGTCAGAAGCTGATTGTGACGATTGGATTCTGCAGGGAGAGAAGCCAAGTTATTGCAACTTTATATGCATTCAGATGAAAGCAGGTAATAATAATGGCTTACTGTAAAATGAAAACAACACTAATGATTGTATTCATTAGCAAAACGATATTTGCTGGACCAGCCGCAGCAGTCATTGAATTGCGGGCAATAATAGGAATGCGAAATTAATTTCATTGAAGGAATTGAAGAATGATTTATTTACAGTGAATATCCATTCTATTTGAAACTTCACTGACTCCATTAAAAAAAAATACAGCTGTATCCTTCTCAGAATGTGCAGCTCAAAACTAACATTCCACGATGTCGTTATTTTGTTTTTATTTTTTTAAGCCTACATAAATAAATCCCTACCATAGTGCCAACTGCACTTTCATATGAGGATGTTTTGCAAACATGTGAGAAATGATAGTTTAAGCTACGTGACTTTCCTCTGCTTTGATTGGTCCGGTAGCTGTGTGTTGACACTTGTACCCCACCGGGTGCAATTTACAGAGAAAAGTGAGCAACTCTGAAGTGTGGAGCACGATGGGTGGTTTTGCATGTGTGCACCCGTGTAGCCACAACCCATGTATGGACCATGCAGCATCCCAGGGAATTGCTCGCCCCTTGAGCAACACCTACCCCGAAGGGCCACTATTTTCATTTCACCAAAATGGATTTGTTTTGCCTGAGTTTAAGCTTTTTATAAATGGAATCATACCCTTTTGTATTCTTTTTGTTTCTGGCTCCCTTCCCTCCGCAAAGCAGTCCTGAGATGCATCAATGTGTTGTCATGTATGGGTAGCTCATTCTATTTTTATTGTCCCATTTCAGTTTTTACATCATTCGCTTTGATTCTGTACGTGATCGACTTTGTGACTAATTGCCATTGAGTAAATTGGCAGTGAACTTGTTCATCTCTGGTAAGAGCTGAGTATCGTGGCTGAAAGGAGCCGAAGACGGGAAGTCAGGCGACATCGCACGCCAGGGGAACTAGGGTGATTCGCTTGACTTCTCTAACCTTGGCCCCTGTCTATGTAGGGTGACCATGGATGCTGGTCCAACAACTTTGAAGGGTCCCAAGGCAGATGAATGATGAGGAGGCCCTGGGGACTGCCAGAGGCACCGAGGACGGAGCGTCGGACAGCAGGTTCCGGTGGGCCATCCAATTTCTAAGCTCTGCAATTGTGCCCTACACAAAATCATACTTACCGCTGATTTTTTTTTTAAATCCGATCTGAGATCTGGTCGCAAACCTTAACTTTCATTTCTTGCTGCAAACATGCGTAATTGTCAGCCTCCATGTTGTGACACACCACACACACTCACAGAAAGACATCCTCTGCCCTGTTCATTGATGTAGTTCCGTGTCTCCTCAAAGAGCTTATTATTTTAGGGAAGTTCTCCTGGGGACATGGGCTCCAGCAGCCTGTCCTCTGTATTTATTTATTAATTAGTTAGTTGGCTGCATGGGACATCGTGCCCTTTTCTAATGCATTGTTTTTTAAGGACTTGAGCTGATTATCTAAATAAACAGTGCTCCTTAAATTTTCCCTCAAGTAGAATTGCTAATCCCACCTTCTGGTTTTGCTAAAATAGTGTACGACCCATCTCCCTCTGAAAAGTCGCACTTTTTCATTACTTCCTCAAGGACTGGCCGAGATTGGGCATGGATGAAACGCCCAAATCCAATCTCCTAGCTCCAAGTGTCCCAGAGAGAAATTCAAGGGAAAAAAGAAAAGAAAACCTGCTTGCTCCACGGAGAATAGGTGCTCACAGATTTAAGGAAGTGCCCATCAGGTATTAGCTGCAATCCAGAACTACTTCTAGAACAGAAAATGCAACGTGAAAGTCTACTTGGCCAGTTAAACATCTTGAAGGGGAAATAACCTGCAGGTGTATCCCTGAACTTCTCTCTCAGGGGGGAAGAGTCAGAGGTGATGAAATACTGTACATATCATCAAAATACAGCAAGGCCACCTAAGATAGACAGCGTTCTCTAACTCACGGTCGTAATAAAAACCAAAGGGGGAGAGAATCCACCCCCCCCCAGACGAGATCATTTATGTTCGTTACAAAAAGAAGTGTGGCTCTGTCCCATGAGCATTTGGGCTGAACACTGATCTCAGACCTGTAGCCTCTAGGACTGCAAGAGAATACATTTCTGTCGTTTTGAGCCACCAAGTTCTTGGTAACTTGTTATGGAAGCCACAGGAAACCAATACACAGAATGCCCAGACCACAGGAAGAGCTCCAGTCAAACCCCAGAGACTCTCACGCAGGCGACACCAGCAGGGTGGCCCTGCCCCCGGCCAGTGCCCTGTGCCCAGTGCAGAGAGATTCTAATTCCTGACTGTGGCCTGCGGTGCTGGACAGCAAGTGGCAGAGGGGAACGTGCTGGGGACAGACAGAGCTCAGCGGTTATTACCAGCATGTGCACGCTACAAGCTGGAGTGCTCTCCCAAGTCCTAACAGGGGTGGGATAACTTCAGGTCACCAGTGTTGATGCAGGAAGCAGAGGACAATGAGCCAAGGATTCACCTTGAGGGCTAATGAGGAACAGACCTTATACTGGGTATTTGCCGTATGGATATCACCACGTTTCGTCCTCATGAAAAGCCCCAATGGGCCCTTTGCTTCCACTCCTGGTTAGAGATGAGGGGGCTGAGCTTGACAGGGGAGATCATTGGCTAAGACGGCACCCACCCCCCGGCGTGAGGACAGGTCTCCTGCCCGACATGCCACATTGTGCCATGTCGGTCTGCCTCCGAGACCATCAGGAAGTAAGAGTCCCAGAGCTACTGCGTTGCCTTGTTAGTGTGGACTGACGTCCCGTGGATTGCATGGCGGTTCCAGTGAGAAAACTTTAGAGTGTGCCTTGAGCCTTCCTTCACCCTGGAGGGTGAAAGGTGGCAGCAAAGCCAGCCCAGAGAGAAACCCAGCTCTGGCACATCAGGGTGACTGTTGAAGCCCGTGAGCTGCTCCTGGATGCACACAAATACCTTTGTGAATCGGTCCTACCTGATCCCTGACATGTTCCCAAAGGGTCCACATAGGTTCAACATCACAGAATTCTGCTTCTAATAAAAAATTCTAAATAAAACTCTTGGATACAAAAAATTGAAAATAGAACTACCTCGCAACCCAGCAATTATACTAGGTATTGATCCAAACGATACAAAAATGCTGATTCGAAGGGGCACATGCACCCCAATGTTTATAGCTGCGCTAACCACAATAGCCAAACTATGGAAAGAGCCCAAATGTCCACTGACTGAGGAATGGGTAAAGAAGATGCGGTTTAGATGTACAATGGAGTATTACTCGACATGAAGTCTTGCCATTGGCAACAACGTGGATGGAACTAGAATGTATTATGCTCAGTGAAATAAGTCAGTCAGAGAAAGATATTATGATTTCACTTATATGTGGAATTTGAGAAATTCAACAGATGGACACAGGGGAAGGGAAAGAAAAAGAAGATAAAAGCAGAGGAGTCAAACCACAAAAGACTCTTAAATACAGAGAACAATCGGAGGGGTGCTGGAGGGGAGGTGGGTGGGGGGATGGGCCAAATGGGGGATGGGCACAAAGGAGGGCACTTGCTGGGATGAGCACTGGGTCTTGTATGTAAGAGATGAATCACTTGGTTCTGCTCCTGAAGCCAAGACAACACTACACGTTAACTAACTTGAATTTTAAAAATAATAATAGTAATTAAAAAAAATAAACGTGAATTAGATTATAAAACAAACTAAACTCGTGAATACATTTATGAGTTTCCCCAAGAGTCAGCCTCATGTGTGACCCTCCATCCACTATGTACAACGTCCAGGGATGGCAAGAAAGTAGCCTTGTCCACGTACATGCGGTCACGCGCTGGGACCACTGGTAACTTAAGACTGTTTGTGACAATTTCCACATATCTATTGACCGGATTGAAACGTCTTATGCATTTCTAGGGGCTGATTTACATAATCTGGGTTTAAGAAAGGTGGACAAAGTGCAGGAAGAGAGAAAGCCAAGCCTGCATGTTCCCATCACGTGGGGGAGACTCTCCCAAATGGCTTGCCTGAGCCCCAGCACGGGACTTTGGCAAAACCGGCCTAAGAGAGTGCCGAACGTCGGTGTGACTGCAGCCGGGGTTGAACCCCGTGGGCCACAGAGGGACACACAGCTCAGATCAGGACACAGAAAACTTCAAAGGCAGGAAGGAAGACCAGCGTGAGTGAAACGCAGCTGGCTAACCACGTTGAGATATTGAATTCAACTGAGCAATGAGTGTAACCTGCACGGGCACAAGTTAGGAAATAGAATTTAGCTGTGAGTGCTGCAAACACGTGGGAAGGTGCCAGTAAAGGCGTGGAAACCAGATGTCGAAGTGACTTTGGTGGTCAGAAGATGACACCGTTGGACTTGCCTTTGTCATAACCTCAGGCAGGTATGGAGACAGGCTTGATAGAATCAGCTCAACCTTCTAGAACTTTCCACCAGTCACCCGTGTTATTCTCTCAAGAGTTGAATTGCTGGACTCATGAGGCACAGTATCCAAGAGGAAAGGTGTTACTGATTAAATTTCCAAATAAATCAGCGCATTCCTATTTTTTAAAGGTTTATTTGTTTATTTTGAGAGAGTGTGTGTGTGTGTGTGTGTGAGACAGAGATAGAGAGAGAGAGAGAGAGAGAGCAAATCCCAAGCAGACCCCATGCTGTCAGTGCAGAGCTCAACATGGGGCTCGATCCCATGAATTGTGAGAGCATGACCTGAGCCAAAATCAAGAGTCTGACGGTCAACCGACTGAGTCACCCAGGCGCCCCTGCATTCATACTTGATTAATGAAGATTAAAATCTAAAACAACCTGAGCATACTGGATATGGCCATCTATCAGGCAATAAGATGATGAGAAACTACTGAGTTGCTACCAAATATTGAAACACAAAGTTTGTAATAACCTGAAATTCTTATAACTCCAAACAGTATGGATCTTGACATCTGACTTCCTTAAGAACAAAAGACATTGTCAAGCCCCAACCAAGATGGAGGGTCGGAAGAGGTGGCCCAGGGGCCTCCGTGAGGTTCGGCGAGCCCGGATCTTCTTCGCTTTGCAGGGCACGGTTCACAGGTCCAGCCGTCTTCAGCTGGAACAGGGTGCTGCTTGGTTTCCCAGGCTTCCCGGCCCTCCTGCGCTCTCTTTTACCCCCAAGGACCATCCCGGCAGCCATCACCGGAAGTGATTTCTGAGCCTCTCCATCATCACTCCAGCAGGAAAACTCATTGCAATGAAATGAAAGCCGCTGGCCCGATTTTGCAGCTCCTGTCCGGACTTAGCCTCGTCCTTCCGAGGCCTGACCACATCTTCCTGTTCTTGCTGGCGGGATCCACCGGTACAGGTCTGCATTTCTCAGTGAAAGCTGGAAATGTGAGCAAAACACCAGCAGCTGGAGGCTAGCTTTGGTGTGCTTTCAGCCCAGCCAGCAGAGGAAATACTGTTTTGTTTTGTTTTACCAGAAACCCATCTTCGTGGCACTATGAAATCCAAGTCAGGAGCTGGACTTCTAAGGGTTTTAATAGACGACCCTGTGGCGTCAGAGTCCAGGGCATTTAGTAAACTCCAGGTCAGTCCTGGAGTCCCGAGGCATCCCTGCCCCCAAACGACAGAATTCATCATGCATTTGCACAGAGTTACAGGTACGGGTTTTATTCTTCGTAATGATATCATAAAATAGCAAAAAATACAGACTTTAAGCACAGTCTTGGGAACACATGCATTGCAGTGATGGCAGGGAAGCAGTCTTCTGTTTCTTGTGAAATGCTTTGTCTTGAATTAAAAAACGAAAGACTCGAGTGTCCTTCTCTGCCAGTGCAACATTACACGTCATATTTAAGATATCGTAGGAATTTATTGGAAAAATAGGAAACCGCAGTTGTAGAACTTTCCGTAATTGGAGGCACCCAACCCCGTGTAGCCTCACAGCCTCGCGGTGCTCATCCGCTTGCTAAGAAGCCTCCGGGGGACCCTCTCCCTGGGACCCACTCGCTGCTGTCACTTTCCCTTTGCTCTTGTTGTCACTAACTTTGCTTAATGACCTTGTTCTCTGGGACGAGCCATTTCTCCAGCGGAGAAACAGGCCTAGGTCTCCGAGGTTGGAGTTGGGGGAATTTGCTCTCTGGCTGAGACCCCAGAGTGCAGGAGCTGAGCTCCACGTGGTGTGATGGGACCAAATGTTCAGTACACTTTTTTTTCTAAATGGATGTTCAATATTTTAAGTGGCACATCAGTTACTCTGGGGTACTCTTATCCAGTTCACTCCATCAGCTTCAATAAATGCCAAATTAAAAAGAAAAAAAAAGGAAAAAAGAAATAGCATGCATGTCACTATGTGTATGTGGCAGAGAATTCAAACTTCTGAATGAAAAACAAAGGAAATTAACAAGGCAGTGGAACAGAAAACACCCAGAAACCAAAGTCAGCAGGGCTCTCCCCAAAAGCCCACACTTAACCACTTCCTTTGGCCACGTTGCTACCTCTGGTAATGCCCCCGCCTGCCCTTGGCTATGCCTTCATATCGTGGCACCTTTTTGGTAGGCAAAATAATGCCCCCCGAAGGTTTCCACGTTCTGTCCCTAAAACCTTACTTTACTCGGCCAGATGGAAGGGGTTTTGCAGATGTGACTAAGTGAAGGACACTGAGGAGGGGAATTATCCTGGGTGACCCTGGTGGGCCCAGCATCATCACAATGGTCTTTGTAAGTGGAGAGGGGAGGCAGGAGGATCAGAGTCAGGGATGGAGACTGAAGCAGAGGTTGGAGTGATGCGGGCACCAGCCAAGGAAGGCAGGCAGCTTCGAGAAGCTCAAAAAGGCAAGGAAAGATACTCCCCGAGAGCCTCCAGAAGGAACACAGCCCTGCCAACAGCTTGATTATAGGCATGTGGGACCAATTTCCTGGTTCTGACCTTCAGAACTATTCGTGTCCGTGTGGGCTGTTTCCAGCCCCTGCGCTCGTGGGAGCTGTTAGAGCAGCCGCCGGTACGCCTACGGCCTCCTGTGCAGCCCATCTCAGAAACCTGCCCCCATCCATTTACTCACCATGAGTGCTACAGTGACCAGAGCTAACTCGGGTCATCACACGATGGAACCCGCGTGTGTCTGAGACCAGAGCTCCGTGGGGCAGTGCCCAGGTGAGGGTACAGCCTCTGTGTTGAGGCCCCTGAGTCCATACAGGGCACAACTAACTTACCTTGGCCAGCCTGGTGTCTATGCCGTTTCAGCCTGTGCAAGGTATGAAAGAAAGTTCTAGAACCACTGGTGCCCTCAGGGAACTTCCCATCCTGGCTGGAGAAAGAAGGCGGGGATGTGTGAATGAGGGCCAGCTGCTGGAAGGGGCAGAACACAGGAGCCAGGTTCCTGCTCTGGAAGGGAGCACGCAGACACTGATGGGGCTCAGAGCGTGCTGGGGGAGGGGGAGGGCTGCGGGCAGTGCTCCTGCAGGACGGTTCTATCCCCTCACTGGTCCTTAGAGAGAGGGGGTCCCCCTGGCTGGCTGCAGCACACACCCCGCCCAGCCTCTCTCTGCTTGGCATGAGCTGGAAAGGGAGCTCTCATTTCCAGAAACATCCCAATGGGCAGCCTCCGGGGCTGGGCTGCCTGGATGCCATCAGCCACGCAGGTCTTTTGGACTTTTCCAACGGGCGTCTCCGGGCAGGGAGGGCTTTCCCCCCAGCCAGGGCCACACAAGGTTTCCAAGAGCTACCTGTCACGTTTTCAGAGAAAGACCCACGACTGCAGAAAGAAACGGTGAGTCAATAGATTTCATCATGCGTGGGACGTCTTGGGGCTACAAGACGTGAGCGGGATGCCCGTCGGTTGGAATCTGCATGCCAGAAGGACCAGCCCGGCCACGTCTCTTCACCTGGTAGCATTTTCTACCGGAAGGCAGAGAGCCGAGCTGTGGGAGAGGCAAGAACAGACCTCTGGTGGCCTCAGAGGACACTCTCCTTACCTCTGCTTAGAGCTGGTCCTCAGAAACACCTCAGGGAGCCAGTGTTTCCATAGCCCGGTCTGTTCCCTCCCCACCCCCACCCGGTGGTGCCCCCTGGAGACGAATCTGATTGCCAGCGCTTCGCTGTGGGCTCTGAAGTTCAGCCCCCGTCATAGATTGTGTCTCCGCGGCCTGTTGGAGGAGGGGGGCAGGGCGGCTTCACGTGTGGGCTCCTGGTAATGCCGCAGCGTGGACGGGAAGTCCGTGTCCACACCGCGAATGAGAAAGGGGGAGAGGCAGGGGGAGGCAGAGCAAGCTGGAGGAACCCGCGGCCGCTGTCGCCCAGGGTCCAGAGCGAGTGGTCCGCTTGAAAACCGCGCCTGGTTTGTCCTCGAAGTAAAATAACAGCAACAAAAATGACGAATTCTCGTGCCGAAAGTGGGTCAAGAGTCAAGAAGGGACGGTCACACCCCAAATTACCTGGCAAAAGAGACTCCGAAGCAACCGCCATTAGATTTCTCCTCTCGGATGCCCCCCCCACCCGCCTCGAACTCTCAGGAGGCCGCCCCTGCACCCAGGATGTGAGCCTCAGCTTGGAAGCCACAGTGGGCTGTCTGAGCAGGGAGCTGGGACTTTCCCAGGCCTCCAGGACCCTCGAGTCGCAGAAGCTCACTGGGCATTATAAGGTTTGCAAGAGGCAAGGCCGATCATCCAGGGGCACGTGCTACACACAGGGCATCAGGAACGAACACTTAACGTTCAGCCTTTGATGTTTTCCAAACGGTCTACAAGGGGGCTGTCAGCGCAAAGACTTACTTTATTACGTTTCAGATGTAACTGGGAAATCTCGTTCGGGGCCACCGTTTGGAGGTTAAAACAGCCCAGGCTGATTTTCTGTAACAGGGGAAACGAATTGATCCCAGCAAACGTGGCACAAGGAAGTACTGTGAGCAGCCACAGAGAAAGAAGGGAGAGCCGTCGGGGGCCCCTGGGTGCACTGGGGCCGCCCCACCCCGAGCCTGGTGCCCCCCTCCACACTGACGCGCAGGTGGGTCTCCTCCCTTGGCCGGGCCTCTCCTTGCTTGCAAAATGAGGGCTCCAGACTAGCGCTGGGCTCTAGAGGCAGAGGGAGAAGGATGTGTGGAGAACACAGAATCTTCTCCTCGCTGCGGTGAGCAAAAACTCGGGTTTCTATAGAGACAGGCAAATATTTGGATTCAAAGACAACCGTGTTTAGCCCCCTGCAAGGTGTGGCCCAAGCGTCCCATGTGTGGGGTCGTGTAAATCGTGGTGCACCTTCCTGGCTGGCTGATGATTTGAAATGGTCTGGAGAGAAAGCCCGTCTCCCTCCTCACACAGAGCTCAGGGTGTTGTGGTATGAAGAGGCCAAGAATGGGGCTGGAGGCTGGGCCATACCTGTGCATGCATGTGCGTGTGTGTGTGTGTGTGTGTGTGTGCAAGGTACATGTGTGTGACTGTGCTGACGCACATGTGTGTATGCGTGTACAGGTGTGGTTTCTATGTTTGCATCTGTGCGCACATGTGTTCACATGTGTCGGTACGTGTGTGTGCACGTGTGTGTTTGCACACGCATGTGTGTATGTGTACACACAAGCACTGTGTCCAGGGAGCGTCACCCCACCTCCAGCCCCTTCTTTGTTCTCAGGTCTCCCTGGAGGGGCAGGGCTCTCCACACAGACCCGGTGCTTCCTCAGTGGTCAGCATCCAGCCCAGCCAGAGAGCCCTCCAAAGCTACCGTATTATTAAGAAGTCCACCAGCCGGGGGCACCTGGGTGGCTCCGTTTGTTGAGCATCCGACTCTTGGTTTCAGCTCACATCATGATCTTGTGGTTCATGAGTTCGAGCCCCGCATCAGGCTCTGTGCTGATGGCACCCAGCCTCCTTGAGATTCTCTCTCTCCTTCTTGCCCTGCCCCTCCTCTGCTTGTTCCCTCTTTCTCTCTCTCAAAATAAATAAATTAACTTACACAAAAATAAATCAACCAGCTCCTGGCACGTTCCCTTCAAGGAAGAGAAAAAAAGAACCTGGCTGGAGACTGCTCGGCTCCCCAGGATGAGACCCTGTTAGGGCACGCGTGAGTCCATCTTGCCACAGGCACCTGTTTTCACGTTGGCACACACATGAGGCTCAGACTAACAACGAGAGAAACCTAACCCTTGGCAAAGTCCACGTTGAAGGGTTGATGCAGAAAGTTCCCTCCAAGGGGTCGGGGGGCAACAGCCTTATTAGTCTTTACATGGAGGGAAAAGGGAAGCCGGACCACAAACACTCGTGCCCACTGCAGGGGGAAGGCAGGAGGCATCAGCCTTCTGGGGATCTGCGGGCTGCTGTGCACAATTGCAGGGATGGGGCAAGTGTCTAGGCGGGGGCTGACCCGGGGCAGAATGCAGGGCATCACAGACTGCGGTTTCGACCTGACCCTCTAGGCAGAGAAGGGGCCTGACTTGGGCGGACCCTGCGGGAGCCGGGCTGGGTCCGACGGCCAGCAGGGCCCTAACTGTGCCCTTGCTCACAGGGACCTGCCTGTGAGTCACTCCCTTCTCTGAGACTCAGTTTCCTTGTTGGTGAGGTGGAGATAAAAAACCGCAAGGAGTGGGAAAGATCCGACGGCGGGGATCCCCGAGAAACTTCCAGCAAGGCTCCTTCTGAGAAGGAACTATCCGCAAAGCCTGGCATTATGCTGGCACCAGAGCCGGGGGCCACCCTCAGGGCCTGTTTGAGGGGGAGCAGAGCCCAGCCCCATCCTGACCCCACGGCCCCGCTCAGTTCCTGGAAAAGTCAGCCAGTGGAAAGAAACATCAGAAATAGATTGGCCATCACGGGGGTGGGGAGACAGCTGGCCACGCTGGGGGATGAAATCATGCACCCTGCTCCTGGGCAGCGGCGGCCCGCTCACTTCTCCTGCACTCTGTGCAGAGACACGCCCGAGGGGGGATGTGAAGAGGGTGAGGAGGAGGAACCTGACACCCTTTGGGGGGAGGAGCTCACACGTGGTACCGGACGGGATGGCACAGCGTCTCCATGATGTGCCCCAAAGCCGTCTGTTCTTTGCTCCTCTAGAAACGCTTGCTACCTCTAAGTTTATCTCACTTTCTGCCTCCAAATTGCCGTCCTAAACACCATTACTAAGAAACTTGATGAAGCTCTTGGGCAACTGTCAAAGAAGCAGGGAGACCGTCACCAAGAGCCGTGGGGCCCTGGGTGGGAGGCCGCCCCCCCGAATCAGAACTGCCGCAGAGGCCCGCACAGCCCCTCACCGGCAGGGACCCCCCGTGTCCAGAGCAGACGACACATTGGCTATGCCACCGGCCAGACCGTATGCACCTGATGCACGTGCAGGGCCAGGCCGGGCCGAGCGAGACCTGTCAGCGGGCCGTTTCCCGCGGGGACAGAGAGAAGCAGGGCCCGCCCCTCCTCTGGGTCCTGCAGGGCAGGGGACCCTCCTGGACACGCACAGAATGCACCAGAATCCCAAGGAGCCTCGCTCACGTGCACGTGCAACATGACCGTCCAAGCAGGACCGGACAGCAGCACCTGAGCCTGACCTAACACAAAGAAGGATCTGGAAGACATTTAACAAACCCCATAGCCCCGAGGACGTTGTCTTAACCAACAGCTCAGCACAGAATGGGTTTCATCTCGCTCCTCGAAGCCCAGGAGAGCAGAAACTTGCCGGCGAGGTCCTGAAGGGAAGAGGAAGGGATTTGTAAACCAGTAATTACCAGAGAGGGATATGCGCTCGGCATTTCGCTAAATTCACAATCGACTGGAAGAATCAAAAGAGTCGCCTGAGGTAAAAGTCTACGTTTGAGGTGTGAATTTAACTGACAAAAATCAAATGGAAGATTATGGTGTGCAATTTAGTTGTGCCAGAGCTTAAATTTTCAAGGAAAGCTTTCTTTCTGAGGAAAAAAACAAAAAACAAAAAACAAAAAAACCACTAAGAGTCAACGGGAGGTGGGGGTGCCTGGATGGCTCAGTCGGTGAAGCATCGGACTTCGGCTCAGGTCATGATCTCACGGTTTGTGAGTTCAAGCCCCACGTCGGGCTCTGTGCTGACCGCTCAGAGCCTGGAGCCTGTTTCGGATTCTGTGTCTCCCTCTCTCTCTCTCTCTGCCTTTCTCTTTCTCAAAAATGAATAAACATTAATATTTTTTTTAAAAAAAGTCTCAAAGTGAGGTGAAGTAAGTGAACACACAGCCTCCCTGGTTCCTGCTCCTCTGGAGAAGGGTCTGCCGTTGCAGAGCGGGGCACAAAAGAAGGGGTCCCCACTCGAGAGCGCCTTTCAATATCGAATCGACGTCATGGACCGCCTTGACCAGAAGAAAATGTCTCGGTGAACCGTGAGCAAGACATCTTGATTCCGGTCTTGTCACGATGGCCCTGAAAGCTAGACATAAATCATCAAAACACCCTTTGAACGCTGGTCCATTAAGGGCTTCAAAGAGAATTTGGAATGCCACAGAAAAAGTGGGAAATCACCCAAGACCAAGACCCGTGACACGCAGGCTGGGCGCTTGCCTCGCTAGACTTCCCGCTTCATCGTGAGATCGCGCACTTAGTGCGGGGCGGGCCCGTCACTCACACACCCGAGGAAGGGGTGTTCCGTGAACATCAGCCGGAGACACACCTCTACCCCCCTAGCAGCTCCCCTCGGTATCCCACCCACATCCCCAAACAGCCGGAGGGGGTGCGTCTCCTCCCGATCCCAGACTCTGTTTCCAGCTCTTGGCACAAGCCGAACCCCACGTGGCTGGGCTCACCTGAGGCTCCCAGCAAATCTACATGAAATTGGCTATAGGTTGGTGGTCTTGCCCCCAGGCTGCTCTCCTGCATTCGGTGAGTTAGTCCCTTCTCTAGGAGAGAGGCACACACAGAGAGCAGGGCCACGAGAAAATCACAAGGAGACTGGCTTCTGTTCCTCCAGTTTCCTGCAGGGCTGCTGGGCTCAAGGGCTTAGGACAGTGCTCCTGGCAGTGGGGCCTCTCTGGAAAGGTGTTTGTGACCTCAGGACACGTCTGGGGCGCCAAGGACAAGGTGAGAGGCTCGGAAGCCGGAAGCAGAGTTGGCCTGGCAGACTCTGCTCGAGGAGAAGGAGCGGGAATGAGAGGCCTGATGGAAAATGTACAGAAATTAACAGATGCCTTCGCATGAGATTTTTGCCTCTGCTTTTCTCTCCTTGCCACTGGCAATGGGGAACAAGAGACCCGGTTCTGCTTGGCTGTCTGATGCCAGATGCACCGGACTGAAACCCAGAGCAGGCAGTCGGGGAGATGCCAGGAGGGGGGCGTCTAGCCTGGGAAGAGCCCAGCGCCGTGAAGCCAGACCCACATCGCGTCCTGCTCCCCAAGCCCATCCCCCTTCCGAATTGCCAAGTGGCTGGCCCAAGTCAGAAACCCCAGCGGATATGGTGACAGATCCCACGTGTCCACGCAGACATGCACAGGAGCTGTTACACCGTGCATCCAGGTCTTAATTTGATGGGAGATAAAGGAAGCAATGGGGAGGCATGGTCTCTAAACTCTCAGTCCATCACTGCCCACCAGCTACCCGCAGGTCTCAGAAAAATAACATCAAAGATGTGATCTGAATATTCACACGCACACAATAGGCAAATTGCCACCACCATCATCATCATCATCATTATCATCATCATCACCATCAACATTCTGCAAATTGTCTTTCCCCCCATATCCTGGGGTGTAGCTTGGAATAAAAGATAAATAATAATACAGTGACCTATTACCAGCGAGATCTACACATTGACTAGTTTCCAGCATTAATGAACTGGGAAGTTTAGGATTATTAAGCATCTAGTTAATACTGTGAGTGTTGCCACTCATGTATTAGAAAATGTTAAACTATGAGAATAAAATAAGCCTCCAGCAAACTGATACTGAATATAAGTGCACCGTTCAATGATTTAGAGAGCCATTCAAGACTCAGCTGTGGATTAAAAATGGAAAGAAAACCAGGGTCGGAGAGGATCGAGTAGATAAAAACCATTCTGGAAGCAACTAGGCGACGTGTCTGAGGGACTCAGAAATACCCTCACCTTTTGATCCAGTAATTTAATCTGTAAGAATCGTGCCTCCGGAAATAATAAAAATGCGTGAGCCAGGTTGCCCAAGGATGCTTGTGACAGCATCATTTAGAACAGTGGAAAGTCAGCAATAACTTGTGTCCAGCAATTAGGGAGACTTTTGTTATTTTTATTAAATGGAATACTATATCGCCATTAACAACCATGCTGTCAAAATATTTTTAGAATTACATTCATAATATATTTAAAAATGTGCTTACTATGTGTATAATGTAATCCCAGTGTTGTTACAGGGATAGCTTTTTTTTCTATGTGCCTGTGTGCCATATAGAGACTATGAGTTAGCATAGCTTTTTCCTTCTTCATCACAATTTTTGTATTTCTCAACTTGCCATGGTGATCATGTATTATTTTGGAAGAATAACTTATTTTGTTCATGGCATATTTTTTATTTTTAATTGTGAAATATTTAAAATCTATTTAAAAGGGAAAAAAAAAGCAATAAAGATGCCCACACACTGACCTCCTTCCTAGTTTAACATAATATGATCCTATTTTTCCATATTTAATGCATGTAACATATTTGTACTGAAACATATTTGAAACAAATTTTTACAGCTTCAGCTACAGCCACGCCCCAACCTGACCGTTACAGTGAAGTGAATGTGAGCCTCACATAGGCTTTTATGCTGTTACTACCATTTATTTTCCCATCAATGATGTGCACTTTTCGATGAGTCTTTTAACCATTTACATAAAAGTTATTATTTGTAGTTTTTTAAAAAATCACTTGAGTTTTTTTTTAAGCTTGATTTTGCGTGTTGCTTGTTCACACTGAGGCGTGTGAATCTGGTTCATTAATTTTTGACTCGTGTATGGTTTTCCTTCGTGTGCGCAAACCACGATTCGCTCCCTTGTTTCCCTGTGGATGGAGAGCCAGACTTTTTTGCTGATACAGCGATAAAAAAGAACACCCTTTCGATGTCTCCTTGGACTCATGATGAGAGAGAGTTTCTTTGGAAAGCTGCCTGGAAGCAGAGGGGCTGGGCTGGACGGTGGAGACACCTGCACTTCCCCAGGTGTTACGGAATCACTCTGTCAAGTGCATGTAAAGAGGCCTCCCAAAGACGTCCTCGTCCTAATCCACAAAACCTTCAAACGTGTTACGTTCCACGACAAGGGGGAATGAAGTTTGTTAATAAGCTGACTTTGATAAAAAAAGAGATTGCGCCGGGTTATCCAGGCGGGCCTGTGCAACCACCAGGGTCCTTTCAACACAGAGATGGGGCCGGACAGTCAGTGTCAAAGTGATGTGTTGTGAGAAAGAACCCGCGCGCCATTGCTGGCTTTGCAGGTGGAGGAAGGTGCCCGGGAGCAAAGGAATGTAGGGCCAGAAGCCGCGAGGGGCAACAGAGCCCATTCTCTCCTAGAGGCTCCTGCCCAGGCTGATCCTAGCGGGGTGAGACCCGCTCCAGACTTTTGGCCCCCAGAAGCGTCAGATAACAATGCTGTGCGGTTGGAAGTCCCTAGGTGAGCGGTAACTCCTCTTGGCAGAGACGGGAAGCCCGTCCCCTCCTTCACCCCAGCAATACTTGCTAGATCAATAGTTTTCCTATATACGGAAAATAATCAGATAGGAAATCAAATCCACTTTCCCCACATCCTTGCAAACACAGAGAGATATGCAACTTAGCAGCATTTTCCCCGCTAATGGGTAGGAAGACATCTCACTGCAGGCCTACGCTGCATCACATGGTCACCTGAGTCATTTTCCTCCGATATTCGTATTTTCCCAATTTATACTTTTTGCCCATTTTTCCATTGGGTGGTTCATCTTTTCCTTGTTAACTTTTAGGGTTTATTACTTTCTTTAATGTTTTTTAAAATGTGTATTTATTTTTGAGAGAGAGAGAGAGAGAGAGACCCAGAGTGACTGGGAAAGGGACAGAGAGAGGAAGACACAGAATCTGAAGCAGGCTCCAGGTTTTGAGCCATCAGCATAGAGCCCGACACGGGGCTCGAACTCACAAACTGTGACATCGTGACCTGAGCCAAAGTTGGACATTCAACCGACTGAGCCACCCAGGCGCCCCAGTTTGTGGGATGTCTTGATATGTCCCGGACACCGATCATTTGGAAAGTATACATTACTGTAATCATTTCCTAGGGCTGCCGTGACAAAACAATACAAACTTTGTGGCTTAAAACAACAGAAACTTGCCCTTACGGTCCTGGAGGCAACAAGTGCAAAGTCAAGGCTCAGGGCCACACTGCCTCCAAACCCTTCCCAGCCTCTGCAAGCTCTGGGCAGCTCCAGGTACCCCCTGCTTGTAACAGCATCACCACACAATCTCTGCCTCTGTCTTCACACGGCCTCTCCTCCTTGCATCTGTGTTCAAATCCCCCTCTGTTTACAAGGACCGCAGTCGTATGGGATTAGAGCCCTGCCCTCCTCCAGTCTGAACTCAGCTTAACTAATGACATGTGAAAAGACCTTATCTCCAGACAAAGTACATTCTGAGGTACTAGGGGGTTAGGGCTTGGACATCTCTGCTTCGGATGGGGACACGAGTCAACCCATAACAGTTGCAAACACCTTTTACCAAATTATAGCTTATCTTTCACATTTTTTATGAAATCGTTTGTCGAACAAAAATTTCATTTTAACACACCCACATTTACCAATTTTCTTTCATTGTAAATTTTTTTGTATTTTTTTAATAAAACCCTTCTACCTTCCAGATGTCAAAAAAGAATTCGTCTATAACCATTTAAAAAAAAAAAAAGCAGTGCCACAAATATGCCTCATATCACTCAAAAGAATGACAAAGGTCCAGAAGGTTTTACTTCTATAGTTCATAAGATCGGAAGGACAGGCAATTCATATCTTATTCAAAGTATTCTAGGAAACAGAAATAGAAAGAAAAATCTCAGCTCATTTATGAATAACCTTGAAACCAGCATTAGCAAATAACACTCGAGGAGAAGAAAATTGAACTGTCTTGTTTATTAACAGACTCGAAATCCTAAGTACAGTATTAACCAATGAATACTGTAATGTATCAAAAACATGTCTTGGCTAAGTAGGATTTATCCCAGAAATATAAGATAAGAATGATTTAGTTTTATCAAAGTTGTTACTGTTATTCACCTCACAAACAAATCATCGAAGGAAAACCATATATATATATATATATATGTATATTCATTTCACTAGAAGCTGGAAGCAGAACTTAGAAGTCAATAAAATTGCAAAGCCCTTCAAAATTCAAAAATACAAACTTGTAACAGATTAAGAACTGAATGCCAAACAGCCAACCAAAATCGTATGGCAAAATTGATGCTGAAGCCTGAGATGTTACCCTGCAATCTTGCCTTGGCATTAACTTTATAAAGAATTCTTCTTTTGTAGTTTCTCTTCAACACCCTAAAAGAGATTAAGCAGCTTGAGCAGTTTCTTCATCAATAAAATAGAAAAGACAGCAATTTCCTTCTCTTGGACCTCCTGCACGTTGGCAAAATATCGCCTGCGATACATTTGGCAAAATAGAGATTCTGTCTCACCACTGCCAGGTCCCGGCACCCAGTACAGTGCCAGGTACACAGTAGGTACTCTGTACAACTGTTTTACTGGGGCCATCGATGCCTCCCGTGGCTGGGAAGCTGGTAGTCTTGATTTGCTCCTTATACACTGATTGAGTGCCACCTCTGGGCCAGACAATGTACCAAGCCCTGGGACACTTTTGTTTCCCACAAGCTTATTTGCTACTAAAAACAAAATCAGAGAGTCATGTCACATTGTTTTGAAAATATCAATGCAATAGAGAGGTAATAGACAAAAGACAGAAAGGAGGAGGTAAAGTTATGGTTATTTGCAAACAGTGACTATATACCCGAAAAAGCCAAGGCAAACAGCTGTTAAAACCAATAGAAGTAGGAAGAGAATTTAGTCCAGAGGCTAGTGAAAATTGCCATATAAAATCAATAGTTTTCCTATATATGGAAAATAATCAGATAGGAAATCAAAGGGGGGAGGGGGAAACAGCTTCTTTGATATTAGCAAGTAAGTGACCAATAAAATAAAACACCATTTGAAAGACATACAAGAAGTCTTGAGCAAATTTAAACACATATTTGGTACTTGGCTATAGGAAGATTCAATACCATAAAGTTACAGTTATTGTGGGACGCCTGGGGGGCTCAGTCCGTTAAGCATCCGACTCTCGATTTCAACTCCGGTCATGATCTCACGTTTCATGAGTCTGAGCCCCACATTGGGCTCTGCACTGAGTGTGGAACCTGCTTGGGATTCTCTCTCTCTTTCTCTCTCTCTCTGCCCTTCCCCCCTGCTCCCTCTCTCAAAATAAATAAATACACTTTAAAAAAATCCTTAAAAAAATAAAGTTATCCGTTCTCACCAACTTAATCCATAAATGCCCAATAAGATATTTTGTGGGGAAGATAAGAAGTTATTCCAAAGTTCTTTTAAAAAGACCAAAATACTATAAATACTATAAAAGCCAGAGAAATTCTCAAAAAAATAAATCACTATATACTCATTGTAGCAGATATTAATGTGCATGTGAAAGCTTCAAAACTTCAGGTAGTTAAGTGCTGACTCAGAAGGAGACAATGGAATTAAGAGGAGAGATTTTAAAAGGCCAAGTATAAACAAAATACATCTGGGAATTTTAAATGGGATAAAGGTGGAATTTTAAATCCATAAGGATGAGATCAGAGATCAGACATTTGGAATTTCTACCTCTCTTTCTTGACCAAAATTATTTCCAGATAAATCAGATAAATCTAAATGTAAAAATGAAAGTATAAAACCATTAGAAGAAAAAAAACTGAGGGCCGTTTTATTTTTAGCATTACATTGAAGTGGGCAAGCCCTTAGCAAAACACAAAACCCAAGAAGCCAGAAAGGACATGTGTGATCTGGTTACGCACATATTTAATAACAAAAACTTTAAAACATTGTATTGTAAAACAAATAAAGAAAAAATGATGAGGCACAGATATTTAATTAAGAAAAAAATTTTGTAATGTGACTGTAAAGTGCTGTACAAAATATCAGAATAAAAAATGGCAATCTGTTAGAACAGTGACAGGAGATCCAGATAGAAAAGAGAACTAATACACATGACCAGTAAAATCTGAGAAGACTCTCTCCTTACCTTGTAATGAAAGCAATGCAGATTGAAAAGGCCTTCAGAAAACAATCCTTACCTATCCAGGCCAGGAGGGCGGGAACCAGGTACCCGGCCCTGGGCTGCCCTGATAGAATTTCAAGGGATTATGAAATAGGATTATTATTCTCAAATGATATTAACTGATCACTTCCACGTCAGGGAATTTGTTCTACAGATAAAGTTCACAAAGAGATGTATTCATGGATGCTCAAAGAGGCAAAAAAACTGGGAGAAGCCTGAATGCTGATGCATCCTGACAAATATATACACTGTCCCCTCTAATGTCATAAAAAAAAAAACAAAAACACAGAGGAAGCTTCCAACATCCCCAGGTTATGAAGTTCGCAAACAATTCAAGTTTCAAAGGATACTGTGGCCCGATCGCAGGCCTATGTTTCTCCGAAAAGGCGCAAAACAATCTGTGTGTGTGTTTGTGAAAGAAAACAAAGTTTCTGGGAGTTTACCCAAGAAACAAAATGCTGAAGAGTGATTACCCGTGCAGAGCAGGACTGGAGGTTATCGAGAAGGCGTTTCTATTTTAATTTGGTTGGGGGGCGGGTTCCGGGTTGGCTTTTTTAACCAGGTCTACGTATTGTGTTTATAATATAAAAGAGTAATGAAGCAATTTTAAAGCTGGAAGATAGAATAAAGAAAAGATTTATTAAAGCCTTGGAAAAAAGTGATCTTGGGGATACCATTTCTCTAATTAAAAGCATACTTTTTGTTCCTAAGCCGTTAGCATTTCCTGTTCAGCTCAGATTCTTATTTTCAAATGTCTTTCTTTATCTAGCTGTGCCTTGAAGTGGACATTCTGCATGTTTCCTTTTGAGCACCCTGCAGTAGATTATGTTCCATTTCCTGATCCTCTTGAGATAGAGACCCTGTGCACAGAAGGGAAAGCAGTAAGGCAGGGAAGCCTCTGGGAGGACCCTCAACTGTGGACATTCATTCTCTCCCTGCCTTCGGACGCTTATCAGTGTTTCCAGATACGAACGTCTCTGGGAAATGTCTGCTCTCACCTTACCATTTCTGTCTCCAGTTTATTGACAGTAACCCACAACTGGTGCTGACTTATCCAAAACCCAGACAAATATGTGCAGAGAGAAAGAGAGAGCTCCCTAATGAATTTTCCCCAGAACGCTCCATTAGAAAATTTAGGAAGAAGCCGAGTTTATTTCAGCATACACGTGTGTTTTGTGTTTTATGCTTTAGTGGTGTTTTTATTTTGAATTCTCGCTCCTAATTTTATCAAAATTGAGCATTGGAGGTTTTTAGATCAGACCTGGCCTCAGTGTAGAAGAGGCTGTTATCTAGGTAAGGACCATTTGGTCATGGAGGTTTCTGTTTGGTCCAAAATCCTTTTTTACTCCGGTCACTGCTCTATCTCTGGAACAGTCTATGTTCTCTACACCATTCAGTTAATATTCATTGAGTCCTACCATATGTCAGTCAATGTGATACAAATAGGGCATTTTATAATAGATAAAAATAGTTTGTGTCTTCAAACTCCTTTTTTAAAAGAACACCCCAAAAAGCTATTTTCAGTTTGCCTCTTCTGCAAAATGAAGGTGCGGCTTCTTTCTATAAGCAGTTTGGCCTTAGATGAGGGTCCTTCCATGAGGTAATGAGTATACAAATGATCCAGAGTTCACTTGCAAATAATTCAGGGAGTAGCATATTAGTAGATTCCAAAGGTCAAATACAGCGTACTCTCCGGATGATAAAGTGATGGATTTGTGACTATTGATGAGCACAGGGAAAGCAACAAAATTTTTGTACTTCTTTGCTAGAATACAGACAAATGTAGACATGGGCTTAGTCTGAAATGTTTGCAGAATAATGCTTTCTAATGTCATTACCAAGATTATGGGATTGGGCTTCTCCAGGCTTTATCCCAAAAGGACTTTGCAGTCACCCAAAATTGCATTTCCCCCGCAATGAGCTCTTCACCAGCAGCTCTGAAGCTGCCTTTTTTTTTTTCCTTTTCACAACTATTGCAAGGATTTTTATCGTTTTCCCCATTTAGTTTAAAAAAAAAAAAAAAGGAGCGGCAGTGGGAAAGATCAAGCACTCTAAATTTTAGCATAAATGTCAAGGTGAAAAGAATGTCAAACCCTAAGAAACTCTCTGGGAAAGCCTGGGAAGATGCTTATTTTATTCAACGAGAACCTATGCTCCCAAACCAAGTTTCAGATCATAAACGATTAATGTCGTCTTAAATACGGGGTCGCTGAAACACATCGCCAGAGAGTGAAGCGTTCACAACATTTAATTTGGCCTCTAAACCCAAACAGCCTTTCTAAAGTTTCAGTTTAAGTGCAGAGTGTTGTGTTGCCCCTGCCAAGGACAGACGCACAGTAAAAGGCATTTTTAATTGATTCTTCGTTCTCTTTTTATTGTTATTTCAGAGGCTCCAGGAAGAGCAAGTCAGGTGATGTGGGAGGGAGAAAAACAGAGAAGCAGCTGGGAAGGCACAATGAGGTGTTCACATTCCCTCTGTGTCTTCAAGTAGCCAGTTGGAAAGGCGTAAATTCTATTAATATCTTCTATATTTCTCACAATCTAAATGTTTGAAATCTCACAGTAAAAAACGCCGGGTGCTTAGCACCCAGAAACCCTCCAAGTCTTTGAAGCTCTGTTGATACAATTGTAACTTAAAATGCAGAGTTGTACACAGGGAGAGGGCCAGTAACCCAGACCCTGAATGGGAGGTTCGAATTAATCAAATGTATCTTGCTTATGTTGAGACTTGAACACAGTCCCTATCCGATGTTATTCTTTTATGTTTTTTAAGTGTTTATTTACTGAAAGAAAGAAAGAGAGCACGAGTGGGAGAGAGGCAGAGAGAGAGGGAGAGAATCCCAAGCAGGCTACATACTGTCAGTGTGGAGCCCAACATGGGGCTCAAACCCACCAACTGTGAGATCATGACCTGAGCCAAAATCAAGAGTCAGACGCTTAACTGACTGAGCCGCCCAGATGCCCCAGTTTCTTTTATATTTTTTTAATTTGTTGTTTTTACATTTATTTACTTTTGAAAGACAGAGTAACAGCTCGGGGAGGGGCAGAGAGAGAGAATGAGACACAGAATCCAAAGCAGGCTCCAGGCTCCGAGCTGTCAGCACAGAGCCCGACGCGGGGCTCGAACTCACAAGCTGTGAGATCATGACCTGAGCCAAAGACAGACGCTCAACCGACTGAGCCACCCAGGTGCCCCGAGCTCACTTTCTTTATTTCTACCTTCCTTCCCACTGCCTCTTCTAGAGGCTACAGTTGTAATTTTAATAATATATCTAAATTCTGAAAATTTAACTTGAGGTGATATCTATTGAACACTATTGTAGGAAAATCAGGACATTAGAATAGCATCACTTTTATCTATTTCCCTTTGTCCCAACCTCTGACTTTTGTTATTTTGTACATTGTCAATATTTCAATAATTGCACTCTGTCCTGTAACTATAATTGCTATGCATGATTTACTTATAATTATATTGGTCAAATTTTAGTGTACACAGAAAATAAGTTAAGACTTTTATTAAAAGATGCTGGTAGCCATATTGGAGTAACTGTACCAAACCAGTCCAGTAGCCATAACCATGAGGATGGACAAAAATAGATGAGGCAATTGTTTCCAGGTACTGAACAACTGAACACATCAGACCAGAATCCCTGGGAAATACAAATCGAAACCACACTGAGATATGACCTCACTCCAGTCAGAGTGGCTAAAAGGAACAACTCAGGAAACAACAGATGTTGGCGACGACGTGGAGAAGCAGGAACCCTCTTGCACTGTTGGTGGGAATGCAAACTGGTGCAGCTGCTCTGGAAAACAGTGTGGACGTTCCTCAAAAAGTTAAAAATAGAATCACCCTACGAGCAATAGCACTACCAGGAATTTACCCAAGGGATACAGGAGTGCTGATGCATAGGGCCACGTGTACCCCAATAGCCAAATTATGGAAAGAGCCTAAATGTCCATCAACTGATGAATGGATAAAGAAGATGTGGTTTATATATACAACGGAATACTACTTGACAATGAGAAAGAATGAAATTATGCCATTTGCCGCAATGTGGATGGAACTGGAAGGTATTATGTTGAGTGAAATAAGTCAGTCAGAGGACAGATATCATATGTTTTCACTCATATGTGGATCCTGAGAAACTTAACAGAAGGCCATGGGGGAAGGGAAGGGAGAAAAAAATACAGACAGAGAAGGGGGAAGGCAAACCATAAGAGACTCTTAAATACAGAGAACAAACTGAGGATAGATGGAGGGGTAGGGGAGAGGGGGAAATGGGGGATGGGCATTGAGGAGGGCACTTGTCGGGATGAGCACTGGGTGTTGTATGTAAGCGATGACCCACGGGAATCTACTCCAAAAACCAAGAGCACACTTTACACACTGTATGTTAGCCAATTTGACAATAGATTATATTTAAAGAGAGAGAGAGAAAGAGAGAGAGAAAAGAATCCCTGAGAGAAACGATCATGATGTGAGCCCCACAATTTTCTTTTTTTTTCCCCCAAAGGACAGTTGTCATCCATGATCCAGAGTTTAACAATCCCACTGAGTTTAGGAAACATTCACCAAAGTTCAGGGCAGCTCAAGTGACTCAAATCTGTACAGAAGGAACCCCAGCATCCATGTTGGAAACCCTTGCAAGTCTGAGGCTAGGGCTGTGCTATGCACTTGAGGGGTAAGACTACCTGAGCCCACCAAATAGCAAATGAAACAGGGCTGAACACAGCACAGAAATATGAGAGGTCAAGCACCGGGGAGAGAACAGCAGTACTGAGGACACCGGAGTGGGGCCCTGCCTCAGTGGACAGGCTCCATGGATACCTCTTGAATGCCATAGGCATGCAACTGAATGCTCACTGGGGCCTCACCCTAGGAGTAAAGACTGCATCCTAGAATAAGAGTTGTTCTAGAAAGCCCTAACAAAGAGTAAAAACAAACTCAGATATTATCTGCAAGGAGACAGTGTTTCGATACTCAATTCTGTTAGCCTGGTTTGGGAAACACTTTAGGCTCCACGGTCCTGCACAGACACAACATAAAACCAAGCCTACAAAAGTCAACACGATCAGCCTATATTTGAACTTCCTGCTAAGAACAAGAACCAAGTTTCTTCGGGGATACATAACAGAATCCAGAGTCACTGTAACAAATAATTTCCACTGTCCAGCTTTCAAAAAAAAAAAAAAAAAAAAAACCAGCAGATGTATGAATAGGTAGGAACATTTGAATTCAGTCAATAGAAACTAACTTGAGATAGCCCATATGTTAATTTCAGGCAATAAAATCTTTAAAACAGCTAGTATACATATATATATATATATATATATATATATACATATATATACATGTATATATATATATGTATATATATGTATATATATGTGTGTATATATATGTTCAAAGAATCAAATTTAAAAAACAGTCAGCTAATGAAAAAAATGCTATCTTCATGATTGAAAGAATAACTATAGGCAGATAAATGTAAACTATAAAAAGGAGCCAAATGGAAATTATACACCTTAAAAGTAAATACTGAAATGAAAAACTCACTGGCTAGGCCTGACAGAAGCTCGGAGATAGTAGAGGAAAGAGTCAGTGAGTATGTGGTACAATCAGGAGAAATACCCAGTCTGAACCACAGAAAGAGAAAACATATTGAAGAAAAATAAACAGAGTCTTAGAGATCTTCGGGACGACATTAGATGCCCTCAGTGCCCGAGAAAGAGAAGAGAGTATGAATGAGGCAGAAAAAAAAAAAAATAGTTGAAGGTATAATGGCTGGAAATTCCAGAAATTTCACAAAAGAGCCTTCATTTACATATTTAAGTTCGGTGAACTTCAAGCAGGATAAATATGGAGAAAACTACAATAAGATAGATCATAGTTATACGGCTAAAAATTAAAGACAAAGAAAAAATATTGAAAACAACCACAGAAAAGTAGCTTATATAGAGCAGAACAAGGGTAAGAAAAATAACTGATTTCCCACAGGAAACAATGGAGGCCAAAAGACAATGAGATAAAATGGCTTCGAGAACTGAAGTAAACACAGGAGAGCCTGGGTGGCTCAGTCGGTTGAGCGCTGACCTCTTAATTTCAGCTCAGGTCACGATTTCAAGGTTCATGAGTTTAAGTGCTATGCCAGGCTCTGTGCTGACAGTGCAGAGCCTGCTTAGGATTCTCTGTCTCCCTCTCTCACTGCCCCTCCTCTACTCACTCTCTTTCAAAAATAAATAAGTAAACATTAAGAAAAAAAAAGAATTGAGGTAAACATTGTTAACCTCTACTACATCTACTGAAAATATCCTTCAAAACCAAAAATGAAATAGCAGTGTGTTCGTTCAGATAAACAAAATCTGAAAGAATTCGTCCTCAGCAATCTGTCCTACAATACACACTAAAAGATCTTTAGGCCAAAGGAGCCAGGTGGAAGGTTGGATCTACAGGAAAGAAACAAGAAGACAAAAATGCTAAACAGATGGGCGAATATTTAAAACGTATGCTTCCTTACTTCTTACAATCTTCTTAAAAGCAGAATGAACACTTAAGTCCCAAATAAAAACATTGTAAGATGAAGCCATAATGTATATATCAATAAAAGATATGACAGAAATTTCACAAAGTGTGGGGGTAGGGTAGAATTATGCTATTAGGCAGTGGTTCCATTTGTAAACTGTAAAGTATGAAGGTTGTAGCAGGAAGTAGCAAGTGTCAGGTGTCTCATGAAATGATAGAAATGTAAAGTGGGAAATAAGACATGTCAGATGTTAAGGATGAAATGTGACGTGTGAAGAAGTACAGTCGTAGATTCTAAATAGATAAGTTTAGCAGGTGTGTTACTAGTAACACACATACGAAGAAGAAGAAGAAGAAGAAGAAGAAGAAGAAGAAGAAGAAGAAGAAGAAGAAGAAAGAAGAAGAAGAAGAAGAAAGAAGAAGAAGAAGGAGGAGGAGGATGACGAGGAGGAGGAGGAGAAGGAGGAGGAGGAGGAGAAGGAGAAAAAGGAGAACTATAGCTAAGAAGCCAATAAGGAAATAAAATTAAATAATAAAAAATAGTTGATTTACACAAAAGAAGGCATAAAAGGAACAAAAAATGAACAACAATCACAACAAAAAGAAAACAAAGGAAGATGATAGACTTAGCTGAAACCACATCAATAATTACATTAAAATTAAGTGAACTAAAAACCTCTAATTAAAAGGCAGAGGTTATAGGGGCACCTGGGTGGCTCAGTTGGTTAAGCATCCGACTCTTGATTTTGGCTCAGCTCATGATCTCTTGGTTTGTGAATTTGAGCCCCTCTTGGAGCTCCACACTGACAACACGGAGCCTAATTGGGCTTCTATCTCTCTTCCCCTCCCCTACTTGTTCTCTCTCTCTCTCTCTCTCTCTCTCTCTCTCTCTCTCAAAATAAATAAACTCAAAAAAAGATAAAGAAAGGCATTACACAATAAAAAGGAGACGATGCTCAGTTTCTTCATCTGCAAGACACAAAAATCCCAAATATGTTGCAACTAAGAACAAAACATTAAAATTCATAAATGAAAGGGCAGAAATAAAGGGAGAAATACACCAGTCCCATTCATAATCAGAGAGTACGTGTCCCTGAATTCCTACTACTTAAAGAAAACCAAGCCATGGATTATCTTTAACTGTATTTTAGGGGTCACTTCATTGATGTTCCCTAATATTTCATTATATACCACCTTATATTTCATTAGTAGTTCTCTAGTAGTTTATTTTCCTCAACAAATGTCTGCAGCCAGGACTATGGCACATGGGATGGAAGAGAGTTCATTCACGGACTCAAGCCAAACATTTCTTTGTGACGCACGTTTCTGGGGACAAAAGGTAGCTGCTTGCATCAGTCATGACACTTGAAGGAGCTGTTGTTGATGAGATTGAAGTCTAAATCTGATGACTGACAACCTGGGTTTTGATGTGTCATTTTTCTCTAAGCTTTGTTTGTTTGTTTCCAGAAATGCCTGAAAAAGAGCAGATGACACGTTTTTACACAGTAAATGAAGTGCCTTGAATTACTTCATGTGATAAAATGATGGCATTTCTCAAAGCAGTTCCAAGGGGTGACCTCTGTCAGGCATGCTCTCCCTCTGCAAACTTTGTCCCACGGCTGGTGATGGCGCCCTTCTATGATGTTCTACTCTCAGAAATACGAATGGTCATAGTAATTAGAATGTGGCCCTAGCGTTCCAGACTCACACATACTTCCTCATCTTTCGTTGTTTCTCAGGTCATTTTTAACTGATGGACTAGCCATTAGCACATAGGCGGCCTTATTTATTACAGTATCCTGTGCTGTGAACGGGTATAACACAGGTGACCCAGACATTTTCAGCTGCTTATCTTTGCCACCATCTCCAGATGTCTCAGTATGACATACATTTCAACGGTGAAAAACCTGACAAAACATTTTCCCCTAACCCAACCCATTCACCTCTCTGGTCGCCTCTACATGGCAATCGTATATACATTAAACAAACAATTTAAATACGTATTTAAGTTCCCATCGAAATGTCTGGTATAAATTTGTACCAAGAACCGTATAAAGAACTTTAAAGTTGTTTCTTCGACTTGTTTTTTTTTCATCAACATTTATAATTTATACCTTCGGGCCAGCTTGTGTTATTATTTTCTGGTATTAATTTTATCATACCTTGTCCTAAAATCCCCTTGACTGCCTGCATTTAAAGGTGTGAAGAAAATATAATAAAGGTTGTCTTTCTAAGGAACTTAAAAGGCAAAACACTTTTTAAATCATGCTATGAGGAGACACACAGAGAAAGGCTCTGATTAAATCCACTTTCAGCTGAAAATTTCTAAGCATTGTATTAATGACCTTGAAGATTGTCCAGCAGAAATATCTTGTGGGTATGAATTTCTTCAAAGGTTGAAATATAGGTCAGAACTCTCCAGAGGCTCCTGTGATATCAAATAAAAAGCTTAATCAATTTGTAGAAGCAAAAGGGTGGACATGCTTTAGAGCACCAGAAATTGATACTCTGAAATCTACAATTATTGGAACTGAAAGTAACTAACTTACGGTCTGATAAGATTTCTTTCTACCTGTGTCTCCCCGGCTTGAGCAGACATGAAAGGAAAAACAAATTTCAGTGGATGTGAAATCAACAAGACTTTGTAAATGCATCAGAATTTCCATGCTGTAAACACATCATCTTAGCTGGCCAAAGGTTGAATTCCTTACCCTGATAAGTGCATTGGCATAGAATTTCTTTCAGCTATCATTGACTATTGGCTCCTGCAATGTGACTTTAAAGCTTAGACCTAAATGGAACCGGAGTTGGGTCTACAGCCTAGAGGTCTATAAACCTAAGGCTGGATAGCGAGCACACGCCCAGGCGTCCACCTGTATGCAATGCATGTACGTTGTTCACTGTTGTAATTGGTCAGGTATCTTCAGACAAAGAAAAATGGTTTCCCAGACTAAAGAAACACCTACATTTGTCTATGTATTCCTCATTTTCATTATGGCACAGGAGGGTACCACCAGCACACAGCCACCAGGACTGACACCTGCTTCGGCCGCCAGGTGAGTAATGGTATTTGTTGAATTCTACTCTGTGGGATTCAACAATGAGACTCATAAGAATGGAGACTGTGTGCCTAATGAGCAGAAGACGGGGTGTAGATCAATGGGCTCCTGATGATCTTGAAAGTTTACAGAATCATTTGAGAAGTATCCCATGTCTTATGATGACAGGCTAAGCTTTGTACCTCCCAGGCAAAGCTCCAAATTGAAAGAGTAGATTTGAACTGATGTCAAAGCCCTTAACTGAAAGCATGGCTTCACTTTGCTTTCTTTTGTTTTTTTCCCAAAGCCCTGTGAGCATGTTCTGTCCAGATAGTCTTGCTGACTCAGTCCTGATTGAAAATGTCGGGCAGTGGAGCCTCAAGGAGATTGGGAGGGACTTCTAGTGGGACCAAGGTTCTGGGGGTGGTTTTAGGGAGATACACCCTGTCCTCTAGAGAAGTTGCATTCGTTAAACTACGGCTGTCCTAGGAAGACAAAAGCAGCTTCCCAGTAACCCCGTGTGGTCCAGGACAAGGTCAGCAAGCCCATTCTTCTGCCCTCCTCCACGTTGGAAAATACTGAGACCACAATGATGCCACCTGAAATTACAGTATCCCTTTGGTATGAACTCAGGTCAGTGACGAAACTGGAGACGATGTAAGCAGAAAGCATGCAATCGGAAAACAAAATGCAAAGTAGGATCATTTTTTTCCTAAAATTAGGGCAGAGACCATTTTCTGATTGGCAACTCCCGGTTGCCCAAATCAAAAACATTTAAGATCTACCTAACCAATTTGTGTCTGTAACCATCGTTTACACCCACTGATGTTTATACAATATATATTATTTATGTCCACCGGATTTTATGTTGTTAGTGTTTTTTTTTAATTTTAATATATTTCCAATTGTCCTAATTATTCTCATGCCCCAAGCAGGAATACCAAAAGCACAATAATCAAAACAAAACAAAACAAAACAAAAACCTAACAGTTAGATTTTGAAGAAAAATACTTCAAGTGACTCTTTTGGAAGTCGCCAATAATATAAAGAGTTGAAACAGTAATAATGAGAATGGAATTTTTGTTAATTTTTTCTTGATTAACAACTTAAGAAACTATTTTTTAATGTTTATTTATTTTGAGAGAGAGAGAGAGAGAGAGCATACGTGCAAGTGGAGGGGGGGCAGAAAGAGAGGGAGAGAGGGAATCCCAAGAGGGTTCCTAACTGTCAGCACCAAGCCTGACTCAGGACTCCATGTCATGAACTGTGAGATCATGACCTGAGCCAAAATCAAGATTCGGACCCTCAACCAACTGAGTTACCCAGGCGCCCCAGAAACTAATTTTTAAGCTTATCTCCTAAGAGAGAATTGTCTTCGTTTTTGGAGATCAAACCTATCTGAAAGATCTGATCCAGCCAAAACATATACACATTACCAAGAGATGTATTTCTTGAGTCTGTTTCATAACTAGCAAAGATGAAAAGAAACATCTTCTAGAAAGAGGACTGACATTGTGTGGATGAGGGCATATTTGAGAAAAGGACATCAAGTTGTAAAGAGTATCGTTTGCTTCAGTGAAGCAAATCTCCTGTTGGCTCACCCACTATTCCTCTGTAGATGTGGAAACAGCCATTACGTTGAGATGCTTCTGTTTGTGGTAGCTCACCCAAACACCGTTCCTTTTCAACTCCAATGACGGTTGGTTGGCCCATAGGATGCTTTATTAAAAGAAACTGATGTTTCCAGGTTGTGGTCACTTTTTCATGCTGTAGACTCAGAAAGAATTAAATGAAATTTCGCTTTCCTTGCCCTGCTCCCAAGCCCGCTGGGGAGAGCAGACAGGTTTCATTTTCTGGGCACAGTTCTCAAACTGTCTCCGGTAAAGTAGAGTAAACGAAAAATGAATTACTAGATAAAAATTTTAAAAGCAGAGATATGGAATATATGAAACCATAATTTTAATTATGAAAGTCCATGAGCTTTAATAATTCGGCTTCCAAACACTGCTTCCCTATTTCTGGACTTTCTTCTTTGTGGACCAGAGACAAACATCCCATGAGCTGCCCCCTGTTCTCAGACACTGCCCTGGAAGTCAGGATCCCTTTGGCCAAGGTGACAGCCAAAGCTTTTCTGTCTTTCAGGACCACACTGAAGACAGCCCTTAACCAGGCACTGATCTGGATGGCCAAGGCCATTGGCAGAAACAGTCAGATAACTCTAGTGGTGAAAGAAAGGGATGCATTTTCTTTCTAGACAAATGAGTTAGAAAGTTTTCACCCTCCATTGGCTTCCCCACAGCTGCAAACTGGAGCACAGGGTTTGGGATTCTCGCAGACTTTGAGCTCCAGAAGCTTGTGTGAGAGAGGGAAAACCCAGGAAGATGCAGGGGAATGGGTGGGTGAGAAGGGCAAGGCTCGGCATGTCAGAACGACTCCCAGAGGACACCACTGCTGTCCACGGGCACTATGGAGCCCGCTCACGGGAAAGGTCACGGTCAGGAGTGGCATGGGCTCTCAGAGGCCAAGCACTGGTGAGAACTGACTGCCATAATGAAGGGCTTCTCCTGGCTTTCCTTGGACTGTCCTAATACAGTCCATGGCCAAAGGGGTCAACAAAAACATTTCCAGATTATCCGTTAACATCATGGATGAGATGTGAGCAGGACTTAATATTTAGATTAAGAAAAACATTAATGTTTTTAATTAGTTTTCTACAAAACTAAAATTGTAGGGTATTTCATACTCACACGGTCACTTTGGACCATCAAAGGGAAGCTGCTTCATTTGCTGTAGCCTGTCAAAAGCTTTAGATAATTAAAATGCAAAATGCCTATCCAGGTTCTTTTTACAAACCAGCTTTTAAAGAATATTTGCTGAGTGATTGAACCGATCCCGTACATTTAATGTTCAGATGTTCAAAGGCATATAAAAATGGGAAAAAGTCTGTCCATGACGGAAGAGAGGAAAGGATACCATGCACACCCTAGAGACTTTGAGGAATTTCTGTGAGGTGTGGTTCAGGGTCTGGGGAGGAAGCAGAGGGCATCGTTCCTCCAGCCTGACCCTCTGACAAGTGTGGACACTTGAAATATGGTGGCCTCCAGGTCTCCAGAACCCACACAGTCCCTTGAGGTGACAGCAGGGAGGTGACGGACCAGAATCTGTGGCGGCTCTAACTTTCAGGGCAGGGACCCGCTACCATGGTCCTAATAAGAGAAACTGCACAGTTAGCTGGGCCACATCCCTATTTCCCAACCCCAGGCTACCCAAGAGACAGGGAAAAGAGGTTCTTGGGAATGGTGAAGGGGAAGTAATTCTGGAGCGAAAGCTTCCGGTTGATCAAAGTTCTGGTCCTTCTTGCTGGCAAAGCTGAACATCAGTACATCTAAGAAACGCTCATTACTGTTTACCTGGGCCTCCAATACATTCATAGGGTCCAGCACTAAAACAACATGCAGTGAACAATCTACTGGGTACATGAAAAGATGGTGAATTTCAAAAGAAATAGACCCGTCTGAAAAATCATCACAAACATTTGCCTGCGAAACTGAGATACTCAGGAAATAGCAGGATAGTTGAGAGAACATCATTTTTCTCTTGCCGGGTAACGAATCACTACAAATTTAGTGGCCTAAAAGAGTGCACATTTATTATCTCCAGGTTTCTGTGGATCAGGAGTCTGAGCACAGCCTAACGGGGTCCTCTGCCCAGGGTCTCCAGAGGCTGTGAACCCCATGCTGTCCTGGGACGTGTTCTCATCCGGAGACCCAACTGGTACAGAATCTGCTTCCATCCTCACTAGGCTTATTGACCGAGATCATTCCCATGTGGCTTAATTGAGGGTTTCATGTCTTCCTAGCCGTGGCTCCAAGATTTCCAGTAACTCCCTGCTTTATAGCCCCTTTTCAATGGCTGTTAACCACGTGGCTGACTGCTGCTTAGGGTCAGCAGTGAGAATCTCTCTCATGCATGTGAACATGAGAAATATGTACACGCACATGCTCACACACAAGCACTCGGGAGTAGCATCTCTTCTCCTTGACCATGTGACGTAACCCAATCATGACAGTGACATCCCATCTCCTTTGACATATTCTATAGTAGAAGCAGGTCATAGTTCCTGCCCACATTCAAAGGGAAATGATTTTATGGGGGGTGAATGTGGGGCATCCTGGGGTCTGTCCAACACAGAGTGTCTAGTTCCTTCTCACTGCTGAGAAGAACATGAATCTATGAAAAGGGAATGAAGAAAAGGCATGTGTGTGTGTGTGTGTGTGTGTGTGTGTGTGTGATGTTTTTAAATAAAGGAACTAACAAAGAACACACTGGAAAATCCAGAGAACACTCTATGATTTATTCACTGTTTTTATTTTCCCAGATTCCAAGGCTAGATACAAAGTAGGAATGTGGTGGGTGAACAGAAAGATGGCACACGGAGGAAGTCTCTGGAGACTTTGCCATGTATGTTTAGGAATCCCAGAAGCGCACACAGAAAGACTTATTAGTAAAGAGTTTCTCTTTGCTGAAGAACATTTTCTTTCCCTTAACTGTATGTTTTTATAGATAATGAACTCCCCAGCATGAAAATAATAATTATAATAGCAATCCATGATCCACATAGATGTACTAATTATGAACATTTTAAATATTCCTGTCATCTACACGGGGGGGGGGGGGGAGGGGGGAGAAAATTACTTACACTCTTATCATTTCTAATAATAAATCAATCTCATGCCCAAAGACACTAAATGCTAGAACAAACAGAGCATCATCTACAAAGTTTTGAGGGAAATTATGTTGGTACCTAAACCACCCTTTAAATGACTTATCAGTTATATATACCCCTATGTGCCTGTTCTAAAGGAGAATCACTCAGAGTTGAACTTCAGCCAGCCAAAAAATAAATCAAAATCATCATTTCAGGAAAAGGGAATTCATTGTGGAAAAAAAAAAAACAGTAGGGAGGAAGAAAACCACAAAAATTCAAGAACTGATGTCCAAATTCGTTTTTAACATGACAATGAAACTAAATGCACATGTCAAAAATGTCTTAGAGGTGGAAAACCCATATTAAGTAATGTAATAACAATGACAGAGGTAATTATCTGCGTGAAAAAGTCCAACTATTTTAACAAAAACGGAGGGGTTGGTAGACAAAAGGCGTAAAGGGAAGTGTGATAGGTTTTTTTATCCCATGGGTTGGAGACAAGTGTCAAGACATGCTGTTCACAACCAAAGAAACAAAATAACTAAGAATCAGTAAGAAATTTGTGAAATCTGTGCTGTGTTCCTGTATAAGAGACTCAGAACACTAAATAAATCAACCCTTCCTCCAAATTAATCTATAAATTTTAGGTAATTCTAATAAAATTCCCAACAGGAATATATTGAAAGTGATAAAATAATCCTAAAGTGCACTTGAAAAAAATAATTCTATTAAGGGTAATAAGAAGAATGAGGGGCCTTGCCTAGACAAACATCAGTGACCATTAAATGACAACATTTTACTCGCACATAGAGAGACAGATACACAGAACGGAAGAGAACATCTTGAAACAGACCAAAGAATACAGTAGTGACATCTCAAATCAAGATGAAATAAATCGTATTGGAGGAAATGAGTATTCATTTAGGAAAAGTAAATAAATTAGATTCGGGCCTCAGATAAATTCCAAAGGGATTTAAATTTATCATAAAATCAAAAATAGAAGAAAGTACATTATAAAAACATCTGTACCATATATGGATGGGGGAACCCGTGTGAGGATGACACCAGGAAAGAAAGAAAGAAAGAAAGAAAGAAAGAAAGAAAGAAAGAAAGAAAGAAAGAAAGAAACTAGAGAGGAAAATATTGGTACGTTAACTGTAATTGTTGGTATCAGAAAGTGTTGAGAAAGATTAAAATGCTAACAATAAATTGAGAAAATTTGGATGCTACAATATACAAGCAGAGCTTTTACAAACTGATAACAAAAAAAAAAAAAAATTAAATTAAAAGCCCCAGTGGAGAAATGGGACAAAAGAAGAGGGCATTTGCCAAGATGAAACATAACTCCCAAATAAACCCACAATATTCAAAACTGGAAATTTGAACACAGTAAAACATTCACCACCACTGTCACCTCCTCGATGAACAAATGTTCACAACAGTTAGAAGGATGAATGGATGGATGGACAGAGGGACAGACAGACCCCTGGTGAGGATGAGGACAACAACATTCTCATGCGCTGCCATTGGCAGGGTGAATCGATACGACCTTTGTGGAAGACATTTTGGCAAGAAAAATACAAAGCAATTTCACTCCTGGCAATTTACCCCGTGCAAAAAATCACGGACATACACACATAGATGTAGTCAAAGTGATTTTCCTCAAAGGGATATTTGTAAGAACGAACATGTCCTGGTTAAGAAAAAACCCAAACGATCAAACAATATGGGGATTGCTTAAGGAAAGACATCGGAAGCCTCACACGTGAGACAAATGTCATAAGGCAGGCATGCAATCTATCTTCTTGTAAAATCAAAAAGTGTATTTACATAGAAAAACACGGTATATGTTTAACTCCTTTCAGTGAGCACCGCGTGTCTTCTTGAAAGGCCGTTAAGTGTCTAACTCTCACCAATGTGTTAAGGAAAACAGCCGGAGGGGGAGAGAGTGCACCACTGTTTCCCTCCATAACTGAGAGAGCAGCTCCGGAGTTTTGGTCTTTGGTGAATATCGCTCGCTGCCTTTTGCAATCAACATTCTGAACACGTGGGTGAACTTGCAACGAGCAGGAAAGATCCTGGGTGTACTCAGGAAATCCGGAGTGACCTACCCCTCTAATTCATGGGAGTGCCACCTGGACGTTAATCCAACCTCGCTCTGATTTTTCAGCATATGGCTAAACTATTACAAAGACGTGGTGACCAAGAAAAAGCACAGTTTGTGAATGTTGCACGGATGGGTCATGCTTGGCTGGTAACACCAACTGGCAGAATGAGTGCAATTTTTAAAATATGAAATACAAATTTTTATCAAAGGAGAAGTAAAACATTATAGCTCTGGGTTCATTAAACCCGGCTCACATTCTGGGATTCCAAAAATAAAGCCCTGGCTATTTAAAATTGCAGTTTGACGAAATTACTCTAGAGCAAGCCCTGGAGACTGGGGTAGAAGGTGGATGCAGGGCTGTTCCCTCCGCCGTGCTCCAGTGGGGTCCAGATGAAGGCTCCTTCGTCCTCCCCACCCCAGGGAAACAGACAGTGGGGCTGGCCCCTTCCCCTTGCCCACCCTGGGACCCCCCACCCTACCACTCAGGATTCTGCCCCGTTCTCCCAGCTGGAAATGAGTAACTGGGATGTGCTTGGGTCATAGCCTGAGTGACCTTCGGGTGTAGGTGACCCATCCACCAGGTCCACACTGCCTCTTTGGGATTTGCACTTTGGGCAGCCCCTGCCTGGGGCGCGGGCCGGTGTGGACTCCCGTGGCAGATGTGACCACAGGATGTGGCCCTTGCCAGCTGGGGGTGTGCAGGTGGGTGCTGTCTCTCCTGAACCTCACTACCGTCAGGATTAGGTGGCCATTAGAGCAGTCCCTTTCTCACAGGGCTGCTTGAATTTGTCACTCAGCACAAGTGCTTGGCCCAGAATTAGGGGGACCGGGGGTGGGAACCATGATTATTACAAGCTGCTGTAGATGCTGAAAAGAGGAAGCTGTAATGCTCAAAAAAGGACAAGAGCCGTGCCATTCAGGGTGGGCTCCCTCCCTCCTTCCTTTTCCCTATCTTCCTGGAATCTTTCCGGAGAGGTGTTTTCCCCTGCTCCATCAACTGTCCTGTCGACTGCCATATTGTCCCTTGTCTGCTTCTGCTTCCCTCGCTCCGTTCCCTCTTCTGATACACGCTTTGAGGGCTCCCCAGCTCAAAGTGAACACAGCCTACACTTTTGGCTCTTGACTTTCCTTCACCACCAAAGCCCTGGAGGGGCCCTTTCACCCCGGCCTCCCCACAAGCCACCACGTCTAGATGCCCCCAGAGTCACCTGGACCTCGCTCTCCCAGAAGTCTCTCCCGAGTGCTTTCCAAATGTATCTTTTTAACTCTGCATTAATACAAAGAAAATGAAGATCGCTTTAAAGATTCATTAAAAAATAAAAGGATATATTTTGCTTTAAGTATAGAGTTTAGCTGTAGATATTGATCAAATTCATGGGCGAAATGAACATTATATTTGTCCTACTCACCCCATATTCATTATTTTTTATTGATCAATAGAATTCAGTTTTCTACGAGATAGAAAATTACATCACCAATAAAATCGGAATAGCCGCATTTAAAATTAGCCTTGTGAATAAAGAGAAACATGTTGCCAAATAACAAAAATTATTTTTATTATTCTGCTCTCCTTTAGGTGGGTGCTGGTGACAGCGAATGACATCAGCCTTCCTTTGGATTCTCCAGCCCCCAATTCTTACTCCCCACTCTTTGTGTGAAATCAGACAACTGGCTATTTTTAGACCAAGTTTCTTTCCTTTTCTTTTTGGTGGGAGATGGGGCTACGATTAAATAAAAAATAAAATTAGCCGAATGGTACAAGGCAAGCTTTGCACCACCGTGTTCTAGGAGCAATAAAAGATTTCTCCACTGAGAACAAGTTCTTATTCACCTAGAACTGATCTTATAATTCAAACACACTCTGGCTGTGAAATCATGCCAACAAAGTCCTTACGAGCGATATCGTCTTAAATGCAGGCAGTGAAAACCAGGAAGATATTGCTAATAACGGCACTGCATTAATTAATTGCTATAAAAATTTGCAAAATAAAAAGAACATTGGGAACAAAGCGATATAATATTTACCAGTGCTGAAAATTAGAAATAAATATTCAACATGCCCTTTTTGAGTCATACAAGCAAGCAGTTTTGAATAATAAGGCAGGACAAAGTCTTTTACGCAGGAAAAGCTAATGATTTCTGCATTTTGCTGCTGGTAAGGAATTGAAGGATGGCTGATTTGAATCTTCCTTCAATCTCCCATCAATAAAACACAGACAAGGCAGAGGCGAAAGCTGATCTGGGGGAGTCATGCTTTTATAATTGCTTTTTACCCTCAGGCATTTGAAATCCAGAGGGTCATGAGTCCTTGGGAGAAAGCGGAGTGTAGCCCAGAGCCCAGTCAAAACCCTGAGAAACAAATTAATTTGTTTGTGGGGCTCAGGTCTAATTTGTGGAAAGAGAACGCCGCGTGGCACTTTATAATGTTATAGCCTAATTAAAGATGGATCTATCTAAAATATTTATGCAAACTTTACCAAACCCAAAGATTTTAATCTCATTTGAGAGGTTAGCTGACTTGTGGGACCGAAAACAATTCCTAAAACAAGCTTCTGGACCAGGAATCTGGAAGGCAAACTATTAAAAAAAAAAAAAAAAAAAAAAAAAAAAAAAAAGATAGGTATCACAAATTTTAACTCGTTTTGGTACCTATCAGTCCTTTTAATTAAGGAGACCTAATCTCATGCCACATTTTCTGACTCAGCTTGGTTACTGGATAAGTCCAGATTTCTTTATTCAAATGTACTATAACCTCCTTTTTTTTTTTTTTTTTTTAATTCTACTTTACTCCATGATGGGAAATAGAAGTGAAAATTTGCATTTCTTAGGATTTTGCAATCTGCCAGTATAAGCCTACCTGGGACTGGTTCAGCCCGGAGCCCTGCCGTGGAGGCCTCTAATAAGCGGATAGCAGGGGAAGCTGGAAGGAAGCCACACAGCCAGGAAAAAAACAGTGAACAAAACATAGTATGACCAGAGCGCTGTGGTTTGGGGGCTCGTCCTCCCTCAATGTATTACTATCGTATTGCAAATGAATATTTCACTGGGACTCCAGATGAGGCCGTTCAGATAAAACCTTTCCGGGGCTGCCTTAACTCTCATCATTTTACCAATTAAAGAAATAAAGAGATCGAAATCAAAGTAAACACAACCACAACAGAAATGTGCTTTCAAATAGCTATTATTTGCTGAACCCACCCTGACAGAAGCATTCCTAACCTGGGCGGGATGTACTATCCTTTTCGAGCGTGGCTTCCATGGGCACGTTCACGGACAAGATCCCTCTCCGTCCAGGGGGGCCCACCCACCCTGCCCGGTCGGCTCATTTTGGCAGAAGCCGCTCTTTCCCAAGATGGGTTCACAGACCCCAGCTGCACCTGCTGTGCCTGCTGGCCTCGGGGCCTGACATAGACTTGAGAAGCACTTCCTGCTGAGTCCGGAGAGCCCTGGCCAGCTCTGAGCCTGGAGTGGGTGTGGCCATGATCCCAGGACAGAATTCCCGGAGCAGGAGAGGCTCTGGGGCCGGGGATAGTTCCACAAACTTCGGGCCTTTGTGGCCAGGACCTCAGAGCTCCTCCTGGACAGAAATTTTTAGACTCTTTAATTTTTTATATATTTGGCAAAAATAAATAGAACACGAAATTTGCCATCGTAAGTGTACCATCTGTGACATTCATCCCATTCACAATGTTGTGCAACCATTCCCAGGATCTATTCCCAACACCCTTCCACTGCCCCCATCAGAAACTACCACCAGGGAGGAATTACTCCAGATTCCTTCCATCTCAGCCCCTGGCAGCCTCCAATCTACTTTCTGTCTCTGTGAATTCTGGGTACACCCTTTTCATGCCTCAAGTTTCTTCTTCCAGAATTTGCTTGTCAAGGAGAGGGAGGGTGGGTAGTTGAGAGGGCACCCATCACAAAGGAGAGGGTAGAGAAGGAGTTGGAGTGGGGGTGCCTGGTATCTGGGACCTCTCTGGACCACTGGAGGAAGGGACTGCCCACGGCTACCATGGCTCCAAACAGACAGACAGAGGTCTCCAACCTCAAAAGCCAAGCTGGGAAGGACCTGGTAAGGGTGTGAATGTAGCGGCGGAAGAGGCAATTCTGAGATATTTCCATCTTTCTAGAAACTTCGGTAACGCATGATGCAAGTATCGCGCCGAAGCCACGCAGGGGCAGTCACCTGGCAGGTGAGTCCCAAATCTGGGTAAGGGAAGAGCTGCCCACACACAGCAAGGTCCTCCCCGTGCCAGGCTTGCAGCTGAAGAAAGCAGTTTCTGCATATCTGGCAGCAGGTTCCAAGGGCTGCGTCTTTCCGTTGGTGACCTGGAAATTCAGTCTACCTCTGCTTAAAAGATTGGCTCTGAAAGCGAATGAGGAAAGTTTTCAAGGAAAGAAGGAATAAATGAATTAATTTCCATTAAGTTCACACTTAGACTCTAGGCAGGCAAGTACCAAAGGCCACCTGGGTCCATGTCCAGAGCAGCACCTGCGTGACCTCTCTTAGCTTTAGAAGCACCTGACCCCTTCCTGCCCGGGAAGTGCCACCCGTGTAATTAGGCGACGTTTTCCAGGCAAAGTAGACTTTCCTGTTGGGCTCTGTATCCTGAAGCTGGATGTGTAAGAAAACGGCTACAATATGTAGTTCTTGTTTGAGAACTACATCTGACCCATTCTAGGGGTCCCCAGTGCTCCATAAAATGTTCGCCTCCTAAGGAAGAACTTAATGAAAGTCAGCCGTAAATCACCATATTTAACATTTACATTTGTTTACTCTGCACCTGACTTAAAACTGTTGGTTGACCTTGTTTGACACGTGCTGAGGTTGGCGGGGCTTACTTCGTGTCGCCCAGGACGCCAACAGATCACTCCCATTCTTACTTTGGAAGACCCCCTCACCCCCCACCCCAGTCCCATCCGAGAGGCAAGGTTGGACTCTCCCAACGAGCCTCTAACCAGATGTTGTATTTGCTCTGCTCTTTTCCCTGGGGCAAATGAAATGAAGTCCAAGGAACCAAATTTAGATCCCTGCCTTATTTTTCTAATAGCAACCCAAAGCAAGAAACCAAAGTAAAGCAAATGAGAATATGCCTTCCCAGATTTTCCATACATGTTCTTAAAAAGGGGGGATGTACCCCTGGAGCTTTCGTTCTCCTGGGTGGTTTGTCTGAGACAATCCTTCATATGTGACCACAGAACAAGATGGCCTTACTATATGAGAAGAAGACATGTGGGTGGCAATTCTGATGGCATCTGGCCCTGTTTGTAAATTCACTCTGTCGGGAAGGTCCCGTGGGTGCCCCGCAAGGCTGGGGTGTGCGGGGGCCAGCTCCCCAGCATCCTCCCTGTCGGTGGGGGTGAGATCTGCCAGTCACTGTCGAAACCACGCCCCTCCTGTCTCCAAGGAAGAATTCCTCCAGTGACTTGTGGATTTCAGCTCTGGTCTAAAAAAAGCTATGTCACTAGCCATTTCGGGCACCTCTTTCATCTGAATCAGGAGGGTCACATTTTGAATATTGTTTGAAGGGAAAAACAGGAGGCCGTGCAGCCTGGAGACACAGCCCGTGGACGGGCACCAGGGGGAAAGAGGCTTCCCAGATCACTCACGGCAGCAGATTACACAGTGTCAACCTCCACGGGCAAAGAGGAGCCCATCGTGGGGTGATTTTCATTTTTCCTAACTACAGCGTGCCTTCCAAAAATGACCATCTACACCAACAGTAACTGTGTAAACGGTCCAGTGTCCAGAGTGACCCTGACCGAGGCTGAGGGCCATGCCCCTTCCCCTTTCAAAGCGGTCTGCCAAAGATAGGGTCCCGCTGTGGGACAGGGTTAAAGAAAGCGTCCAGTCTCAGCCGTGGGACTTCACAGGGCTTGTCCCGCACGTGTGTGCCCCGTGCGTCCTGGGAGGGGGGGGGGGGCTCCTCAGACCCCCCCCCCCCGCCGAACCGGCTGGACCCTAAGTGACAAGCTTCTCTCCCTGCTTCTGAAATCGGGCGTCCACTTGAAGCAGAGTCAGAGGACGCTTCTCAGAGCGGCAAAGTGTCACAATTTTTATTGCCAGAAAGCGTTAGACAACGGTCTCTGTAGCAAGAGCAGAGCCGCCAGTAAATCTGCGCTTGGTTTCTACCAGCACTGGCCTCCTGATTTTCACACTTCTCCACTATTAAAGATGCGCTCCGGGGCAGAAGTTAAAACATGAGGCAGATACTCAAAAATGTGGTATGAGCAGCTGATAAAGCTTTCTGTGTTCATCATTGCGGGGGGTTAAGAGGAGATTTTGCTGCGAAGAAACGTGCATTCATGATCCTGGAATGAATTACTCCAAAGCATGCTTACATTCAGCCTAGTGACTCACCCTCAGACTCAGTGTGTGAGCAAGAGAAGGAAACATAATCAACGTTCAGAGACGAGGCCAGAAGGAGGGGCGAGAAGCGAATGGAAAAATGCACAAACAAGGGAAGTTGGGTGCCCCAGGAAAAGAGCTGTCTCGAAGAAAAGCTTTTTAAGTAAAAGTAATGTTATTTACACTACTGTCTTCAAATAAGAAGCCCGATATAGGAATCGAGGATTTTGGTTGCTGTCTCCGCTTGGGAGACTATTTTCAATAGCGTCGTGTCTAAGGTTCTATTTTAAAAATGTGAATGTACAACCCAAATAACACCCTGCTGTCCATTAAAAAATAAATCACAGCCAGCTGCTGATTGGTACCCATGTCAGACCTGGCAAAACTTTACAGGAGACCTCGGGGGAAAAAACCCAGCCAACCAAGCCAAATAAAAACAAAAACAACTTACTTATGCATTGCCAAGATCCATAGAATATATAAAATTCACTTAAAGCCTTCTTATACCACCATGAAAACATTACGTCTCCAGGAAAGGAGTTAATCAATGCTGCTATTAAGATTGGACTTGGATATAGGTTATAGAGATTAATACTCTAAAAAATAATCAAAACTAAACAGAAATTCCTAGAGGAGAGATGCATATTTCCTGACTATTCAGACGCGATGAGATTTTGGAAAAAAATAGGACCTTTCACAAAGTGATTATTATACCAGGGCCGTAACATTTTACTAACACGAATTCATAAGGTGACCCTGGAGATCAACAATAAAACAGAATTTTATAATGGGCTTCAATAGCCAGAAAGCTTCCACGTCCGTGTTGTTTAGCCAAATTAGCTTCCCCGTGGCTCCGTGGCTTTGGGGATGTGTCCCTGGACGGGCTCGGTTCGGAGCCCCTTAAAGAGGACACGTCACCCGAGTCACTCCGAACCACGTCGCGTTCCTGATGGAGGAGATAATACGCGTGCCCTTTCACAACTGCCGTGGCTGTCACACGGGCCCTCTCGGCCGCCCTCCCGGTCGGTGAAAGGCAGGTAAATGACACCGATTATGAACTACGCAGGAGTTGAAACACTTTGCCAGATCTGAGTGCCAGCTTTCCGAAGCCTGGCCGGCCCGCCTTCGCGCGGTGGGCTGCCGGCCCGCTGTCTCCTCCCGCATCGGAGCGTGTCTGGAGACAGCTCTGCAGATGGCCCCGTAGCTTTTACAGGAAATATTACTTAAACACTGAGAAGGATCGCGTTTCTCCTGTTAGGAGTTACAAATCTGGATTTCATTTTCTCTCCTGCATTTTTTCCCCCTGCAAACCCTGGGAAAAAATGTAACTGTTCTATATGACATGCAGAAAGCAGTGGGGAATTTTTGTTTTTTAATACGCCCCAGCCCCTGCTCGTTCGCTTACCCCTTCCACATATTTACACACATGCCTATAAAATACATTTACATACCGAATATACGGTCACACAGATTCACTCTCGTGTCATTGCGTGTATTAACACAATTGCACAGGAGAGAGGAGCTGGTGAAAATTTGAAGGTGTGTCTTTTCTCTTTTACTCCTTATTTTTTTTTAATTTTCTAGAGCGAAAGAAAAAATCTGGCACTCAACTCACTCGGATAAGTAAACGTGAACTGCTTCTCTCTCACGGACCTCTCTGTTTTATGTGGCTTCGCGAAGCGGGGCCGGGTGGGGGGGCGGTCCCTATTGTTCAGGCAATGATTAGCATCAGTAAACAATTAAAATAGTAGTGAGGGATGTGAGTCCGACAGAAGCGGGCCTGTTTCGCGGGGCGTTTTCCACTCGCCTCATGATCTGGGAACAGGAGGAAAGCATTCTGCGGGGAAAGTCAGTCTGGAGCCGCCCTTTACATGCCCGCCGCCCAATTTTGAAATCATCTCCCTGGAAGGGAGGTTTGCCGACATCCACCCAGCCCCAGCTGACCTGGGAATGTCAACGGGACATCAGGAACAAAGGCTGTGCGTCCTCCCTCTGCGCTCAGGGGCCCCTGGAGGTCCTGTCCCCTCCCCGCCCCCCTCGGCCACCCGCTGCAGGTGGCCTCAGAAGGACTCGGCCGTCACTTGCACTCACAAACCTGCTGCGAAGGTTTGCATGTTAATATCTCTCACATGGACCCAGACAGAGAAAGTCACCCTGCCACAGGGCTACGTGGTCCCCTTTACCACAAGAGCCGGGGGCATCCTTAAGGGTGGCACCAGGCTACACGGGTGTCGTTCTCTATGCCCGGCCGTAAATGTGGTGCCGGAGGAAGGCAGGGTCAATGTCAGGCTCTGATGAGACTTTCAGCCATTCCCTGAAGTTGCCAGGACATGGTCCCGAGGATGCCAGCACTTTGCAGTGTCTGGGTCTTTGGGGTGTCCACACTGCCTGGCTGTAGGGTTTTACCTCCGGGTTGAAACAAGTTGCCACGCAGCAGCCCAGCGAGGTCCTGGCTTCCTGACCTCCAACCCCTTCTCCTGAGGGACCCAGAGGCCGCTTCTCCGGCCATCACCCGGCCCTGTCTGGCCTGTGCCCACCACTGCCCGCCCCACAGCCTCTCACCTCTGCGGCACAGACGCCTCTCCAGCCATCTGGAACCGCCTTCCCATGTCTCCACCTCATTAATTCCCCATCTCATTTCATACTTCCTCAGAAAATGTCTCTTTTCTCCTCTGTCTCTGTGCACCCTGGCCTAAAATACCTGTTTGCCTTAGCAACTATACAGGTTCGGGAGGGTCCGCAAGACCCCAGATCCCAGAGACGCTGGAAGGCCCAGACCCCAGGGGCTGGTCTTCCTGGGCACCCCCACACTGCTGCCTCTGCCCTTCCGTCTGCTCTGGGTTGCCCCAGGTCCCTCTGACCACGTGGGACCGCCCCTGCCGAGAGAGGCAGGTGCGATCAAGGAAGGACCCCAGCAGAGCACTGGCGGGCGACAGCATAGACCCGGCAGCTGCAGGGGAAGGTGAGTAGCTACCCCGGGGGCATCGCTTCTGCTGTGGGGGCACCCCTCCCGGCCCCCACTCCCTGCCCTGTTAGAGAGACAGATGGCAATCCCAGTGACATTCTCAGAGAGAGCTCCCCGAGGGTAGAGACCACTCCTGCGCCAGCCTGGCTCTTAGTCTAGATGCTGTGACAATAATCGGAAGGAGGAGAAGAGAGGCTTGACCCAGATGCCCGGGAGGCAAAGTGGGGGGGGGGGGGGCGGGCCCCAAATGGGGGACTGGGGAAGCTGAGTCATAACTCCTGTGCTGTTGGGACCCCAGCCTCCCAGGCCAGGCCCTGGGACTGACCGCCCTGCTTCGGGCAGAGGCCACGTCTCTGGAAACCCATTCCAAGCTAAGATGTACAAGCCACCCCCTCCTAGCATCAAGCAGCGCAGACATGAAAGTTGGAGATAGGGTGCACCAGGGGACCCTCGCCCAGGTGAGGAAGAGGACAGAAAGGCATGGTCACCCCGACTGAAAGTGAGGGGGCGTCCTAAGTCACACCAGCACCCACGATGCAGCTATCGTTGGCATCGACGCTGTAACTCCATCCCAGAGCGAGCACCTGGACATCTCCCCTCTGGAAGTGACGGGCCCTGGGGAAGCCATGGCCAACCCCTGTGGCTGCAGCGTGGACCCGACCCATCTCGTGGGGGATCCCTGACAAGCCTCCACAGCCATGGCCGCAGGAAGGGAGAGTGTGCCCACCGCTCGGCAAATAGACAGAAACACGTTCAGGTGTCAGATCCTGAGGTTTAAAGCAATTACAGGGGGGAGGCGGAAGGTCACTGTTAGAAGTAAAATATTTGGGACTTTTTAAAAGAAAGCTACAGGGGCGCCTGGGTGGCTCAGTCGGTTAAGCATCCAACTTCGGCTCAGGTCATGATCTCGCGGTCCGTGAGTTCGAGCCCCGCATCAGGCTCTGTGCTGACAGCTCAGAGCCTGGAGCCTGTTTCTGATTCTGTGTCTCCTTCTCTCTCTGACCCTCCCCCCGTTCATGCTGTCTCTCCCTGTCTCAAAAATAAATAAACGTTAAAAAAAAATTAAAAAAAATAAAAAATAAAAAATAAAAATAAAAGAAAGCTACAGGCTTAGAAGCCCTCGAGATTTTAAACACGCCTTTGTTCACACACCAAAATGATAGATTTGGGGAAGTGAGCCACGTCTGCACCTAAACATGATAAATGCTGATTGAAAAATCTCCAAGAACCACTGCGCATGCAATAATTGCCATTATATGTATTTAAATATATTTATCCGTGTATCTGGCACACGCTAGATGCTAAATAAATATTTCTTGAATGAATGAATAACAGAATGAATGAACATCTGTCTGCAACAGTGTCAGTCGGGGTTTGATGTGGAGCTCACTGCTTTGTGTCCGTTCCCTGCTTGCCTTTTTTCCTCCTCCTGGTCTCCAGAACTTCTCTCTGGAACTTGTAGGTTCATGGCATTTGCATAGAATGAAGGCGGGGCTGGCCAGGTTCTTCCCAGAGTGGGACTCCACAAGCTTGGGGTGTAGAGGGGCCCTAGGAAGGAGAAAGTAATCCCCTGGGTAGCCAGCTGGCACCTGCACTTCACAGAGCCCGCCCCCCTCCCACTTGAGCACGAGCCCCCCCACCCTTCGTGTGTTTATCTTGGGAGGAAAGCGTACAGCGGCAAGCCAGCGGGCAGTGAGTTAAGGTCAGACCCCACTCTTAACCGCAGACACCCTTGATTGTGTCTGTGCCCCAACCTCAGCATCGTTTCTGGAACTTGACTGTAAATTCAGGGAGGGACAGCAGAGGAAGCAGGAATAAACCCAGCCCGGATTAGCAGTCAAGGCGGGGGCGGGGGGGAGTACTCTTCATCAAAGAGGCTTGTCTAAAATATAAAGGGATCCCAGAGACGGAGCCTCTGGCATTAACTGCCCAGCCCCTGAGAGCCATCACCACGCAAATTTAGGGTCAGCCCAGAGGGTCTTCTGCAGAATATTTCCATCTTGAAGCAGACTTTTCCTCCCAAAGTTGAAAATGCTCCCTTACGCTACTAACCGTGGATGTGTCCCAAGATCAGGCAAATTTACCCAGAGCAGATCTGATCTGACGAGCAGAGCAACTCCCATCACACCCTCTCCAGAAAGCAGGTGCCCATGGCCCCCGAGCATTTCCAGCAGTCCCCGTCCTGCTGTTCTCAGTCTGCACGGAAAGCATGAATTTTGCACAAAGACAGTAAGGCTATCCTAGCTTGAAGTGGATGCGGCCGAGAGCCCAGGTGGAGACAGGGATCGGAAAGGGGGCAAAATCGGACTCAGAAACATCTCAAAGAAACGCTGTGTGACCAGGAAAGGAGGCAGCCTAGTGCCAAACTTCTGGATTGTTCTTTGTTGCTCATTGTAACAGGTCCGCTCGCCCGGCTCTGAGACTCTTGTTTCTTCTAAGCGTGATACTTGCAGAGGGAGTCCCCCACCTCCCCTCCCTGGGTGCCAAGCGCACGGCACGCGGCTCCACGAGGAGGCTCAGAGAGGAACCCGGCCCGGCCTCTCACGTGGACCCACACCCTGAGACAGACTCGAGGTGCGCCTGCCGAGGGAGGCAGACTTGTCTTCACGACACGGCCACCCCCTCCTGATGGCACGGGCTTTTCTGCCAGCCCGCAGCTCTGCTGTGCTCTGGGCCATGCGCCTCCAGGAGACAGGAACCAAAGCTCCCACAAAGGTGGAATGGACACGGGTCCTTCCTGGCCTTTTGCAGATGCAGGTGACAAGTTCCTGGGGTTTGTCTAGACTTCTGGCCGGCGGAAGACAAAACTCCCACCAGCTGCTCGAAGGCATTCCTGCTGGGTGCCCGGTGGGGGTGTGTCCGGGAAACCGCCCATGACCCACGGCCCACGGAGGCAAGAAGGGCAAGATCACCGCCAGGAAAAACTTAGGGGGCCACGTCCCTGCGTGGAGGCAGATTAGAACGCAGACAACACTTGGTCCGCAGCGTTCGCATTCAGAGAAAAGAGGAGTTCCAATAGATTGGAAATAGTTTTGCTTGGTTCTGTGAGAGCCTCTCTCTCGAAAACGAACCCTCAGCTGGCAGTTCGATCAGCATGGTCGTTTCTCCGCAAGTGTTTGGACGGGAAATTCCATCGTATAAGATAATTTATTGAAAAGAAGGCGAACACTATTATTCACTGTAGAGTGCTTGTCTTGGGGAAGAGAAAAATCTATTTTGGTCGCATCATTTTTACATCCTTCCCAGGCCCCCTGAGTTCTTTTAAATAACAAAAAAAAAAAAAATGCTAATCAGCCTCATTAATAATAATAGGAGACAATTGTAGAATATTCTCTAATAATGATCATTAGCTCCTCTGTGCTTTTTGTCAATCTGATATTAATGTGGATTTGGGATTAGCAAGGCTTTCAATTTTTAAATAAGCCAAACAAATTTGAAGAAAAGAAAAAAAAATCACAAAACTTTTGAAAGCATCGAAGTGAGGGTATTCAACGCCGCAGGGTGGCGGGGAGGCCGGGGGCGGCGCAGCCAGGCGGGCGGCTTTGAGGGACTCGTCTTTGCGCGTGTAACACGCTCCTGGCACCGGCTGCCGCAGGCTCGACCGGCTGCCTTGTGCCGTGCCCACCTGGGGGACCACAAGGTGGCCCACCCGGGGTCACCACAGGGACACTGCCCCTCACTCCTCCCCCACCGCCTGCCTCCTCTGTGCCCCAAAATACTTTTGTCCCTCAACAGAGCCCCGGTCCTCCCAGCTTGCTGTGGAAGAATGCGGCCTGCCCCCCGTTCCCCCCCCCCCCAAACCCCACACTCAGCTATCTGCTTGGCACAGGCCGTGCTCAGCTGGGACTTCGCTAAGAATCTCGCTTTCCTGGGCAAACACAGCTTCACCTGCCCTCCAAATCCCTCTCTCCTCCTCCTCCGCCAGCCCTCCCAGCTGAGCTATGTTAATCAGGTGGGGGACACAAGGTAACATTGAAGTAATTCAGCCAATTAGGCCCTGAATTGTTTGCATCCAACAGCATTTTGTATTTCTGCAAATGTGTGAAATGCAAAATGTGCCCTCCAGCAAAAACGACAGCAGCCATGTACTGGCGGCATGTCAACAGATCCTGGGAGCGGGGGCCCTGACGGCTAATGGCGATGCACGCATATGCTTGGGAAGGCTGGCCTTCTTTATGCGCGCGCCTCTCTGCGAGGGGAGGCAGAGCCGGGGTCTTGGTGGCAGATGGGCAAGGGTAACAGGGATTGGCTAATCCCAGATCTGCATTCTCTTCTCCTCGTAGCAACTGGGGAAAGATGGGGCCAGCTGTCAAATAGAAGACTTTCATGGTCCCTTGCACACAACAGCTGCACACGCCCTGCCTGCTTGGTTCTAAATTATTAAACATCTTTTTAGTCTGTTCCAGCTGCAGGCATCAGTGTGTTTATGCAGCCTTTGTGCATTTTACATATGATTCCTTCTCCCCTCCTCTCATCAAAATGCTGTTTGTAAAAGTCATTATCCCATCTGTGCCCCAGTTTGGCCAAACGGCCTAAGACAAATCCGCTGCCATTCTTCCAGGACAATTTGGGAGTTGAGGAGGATGGCTGCGACTCGACACTTCGGGGGTTTGCCGTGAGCTCTCTGCCACCCGTAAGCGGTGGCAGCTTAAGGGGACCGAGGCATCATGGGGTCTCTGCGAGTAAGATTTCATTGTCGCGCGTTTATGGCTTTAGAGAAAACACACACGCGGAGAAAACGAGACGCGGCCCCTCCATCTGCAGAGGGTGTGTGCGGGGAGGGCGCTTTCGCGGAGAGAGGGGTACGGGGAGCCTGCTTTAAATCACGGCTCCCCGGCAGCTCCCGTCCCCGAAGGCCTCCACAACAATCACACCCTTCTTCTTTTCTGTCCGCATGAATATGCACACGCAGGTATAGAGTACGGCTGCTTCAACGGGCCCGTCTGGCAAAGGAGCCGCCGACGCCGGCCTCCCGGACCGCCCGGCCCTGTCTGGGAAGCGATAATGTCATAAACGCGCCCCGGCAGGCCCGAGCCTGACCTGATGTGTTAATTCCGTCCCCTCCCGAACCCAGAAATGGCTCGTGGGAAGTGGTTGCTTCCCGCAGGGTGCTGCGGCGGCCGCCAGATTCTGCTCCAAGTAAAAGTCACCAGCAACAGTTGCTTTGTCTGTAACCAACACTGACTCGGTGGCCCGAAGCGTGGGCAGCAGGGGGTGGGGTGGCCTGGCTCCTGTGTCCCCGTTCGTCCGCTGCCGGGGAGCCCAGAGCCAAGGCCGCCGGCCTCTGCCCGTGGGGCGGCTCCTTCCCGAGCCAGGTCCCGGTCTTTCCTTGCCCCCCGCCCACCTGTAGCCTCGCTCCTGGCACGGCTAGGTTGCCACTGCTTTATTTTTAATGTAATGACACACGCTCCGGATAGGTTTCATAACGGCATCTGAATATTGGATTTCCCAGAGAGTCTCTATCAGTAATTGCCCACAGCCTTCCTCCCCTGCTAGATCCCGGGTACAAACAGAAAAGTGCCAAGCACAGCTTTCCTTTCCGGGCCAATAGGTAGCTTCCCCAGAGCCTCCAAATTGCCATCAGACACACCTCCAAACTGGGGAGTGGGGAGAGACCCGCCAGACTTGGAATCTTCCCAGACCCAGGCAATAGTTGCTAAAGAGATGCCAGGAATTGGTAAAGAGAGGCCAGAGGGAAAAGCCCTCGCTGCTCAGGGCTGGGGGTGGCCTACGCCTCCAATGCCTGGGGACTCGTGGCAAAGAAAGACCACAGGACCACCCCCACCCTCACCCCCCCCCCCCCCCCGCGCAAGGGATGCAGTTAGAAACAGGGCAGGTGTGGACGACTGCAGGATTTCTGAGTACCCTGAAACGCCATCTCTCCCCGCCTTCAGAAACATCCCAGACGCCGAGGCCTCATCAGAAGGCACAAGGCCCACGGTCCCTGAGCAGCGTTGCCCTCTCCCCGGAGGAGAGGACCTGCTTAAACACAGCACCTACTTCAGTCTTCATTCCGTTTTCCTTACAAGGCAAGATGGCCCCTTTGGCCTTAATCGGGACAGGGCCAGGCTCGAAGGACAGAGCCACCTTCGTCCGCGTCTATAAAGCGTCATTTAGCAGGGGGTGGGATTTGCGCAGAAATGTCTTAATGAAGTCCTAAGCATTTATCGAACTTCACTTACTTTAACTGCAGCTGGTGAGAGTCTCCAAGGACAACGAGGAGACCAAAATTTCCAGGGAATGTAAGTTCCAGCTTTGGCTCATTTTGAGGACGATGGTTTGTCTCCTTTACGAGGGTGCATAATGAGGCCGTCCCCGGCCTCCGTGGGGCCAGGCTCCAGCGGGAGGCAGGGGGGCGGCGGGAGCAGGGGTGCCGCATCCGCAGGGCTGGGGAGCTCAGAAAGAGCTGAGTGGCTCCACACAACACATTTGCCTCTTCTGTTTTACTACGTCTTTAACTCGCCTCCTTTTTAATGACCTAAGTTAGTAAGTGTCAAAAGGTGCAAAACACAGTGTGGATTGATTTTTAAAGTCGGAAGTTGCTCTTAATCTCTAAGGCCCTGGGTGAGTCTTGGCCACAGAGGCCGAGGCTTCAATAGACTTCATCACCCTGGACCAGGGTCCCCACGCACGCCTGGCTACCCGCACTGTGGGTAACGCGGAGCCGTTCAGGTGGGTGGGGGGCCAGGGTACCGTCCAGGGCCGGCCCCCACTGCCCCACACCCCTGGCCAGCTCCCCCTGGGTTCCTCTGGCAGCCCCAAATGAGTTAACCAGGGGCACCATCCTCGAAGCTGCCCATATTGGAAGCAGGCAACAGCCAATGGGGTGTCGGGCAGCTTTGCCCCGGAAGCCCAGGGAACAGGGCACATCGCCAGGCGATGAGCCAGGTCTGACCTGCGGCATTGATGTCAGAGTTTCCTTTTCCCCCTTCTGCCATTCCGCTGCCACTTGGTCCCCCCACCCCACCCCCCAAGCATTTCCTTTGCTTCCTCCACCAGCCTCAAGGTGCAGGAGGGACCCAGAATCACATAGCAGGAAGGGCAGAGAGTGGGGGGCAACCTCAGGCACTCAGACTTTGTAGCTTGTGTCCTCCCGGGTGCAAGAGCTGTCTGAGCATGTGTACCTTGCGCGTGTGTGTGTGCGTGTGTGCACGAGTGCACACACGCACACACGTGTTCCCAGCGCTGGCTGCTGGTGGGGCCCTAAAGACACGCTCTACTTTGCATGCATATGAGCCCCACTCCATTAGGCTGCTGTAGCAAAAAGCTACCACCAAGGGGGTAAGAAACATCTCTGGAGAGCGGCGGAACAAGGACTCACTTTCCATTCTCTCGGACTGAGACGCTGCAGGTGTGGGAGAGGCAGCTGCCGTGCAGGAAGGCCCAGGTTGCCTCGCCGAGGAGAGCAGCGGTATTAATTTTGCGGCATTTATAAATAGTCCCCAGGGGCCAGACTCCAACCGCGGTGCTCACATTTGTTTACGATCGAATGAAGGGAATAAACAGGAGTGGGCAGAGGTGAAGAGCTGACACAGAGGCCGAGACCACAAAACCACTGGACGGAAACATACCATCCATCGCACAAGCCCACGTTCAATGTTCCTTTCCTGGTACGATAAAATCACACAAACGCTGACCCAGTTATTCCGTCCCTCAAAGACATTGGGGAAAACTTGGAGGCACCAAGGAAATGTGTTTGCAGGGTCCGGGCTGGATGGGCAAAGTGGATTCCTGAGGTCGTTTGGAACAACCGAGCACAGGAACAGGGTTCTACCTACACAGAGTGCCTGGCAAACTCCCATGGCATTAGGAAGTGCTCAAATGCATTCCATCTTTTATTTAGAAAGTCAAGATGAGAAGTTGTGAGTGGCCCGTAAGATTCCATTGTGATGGGTTTTGGGGAGACATAGTAAAATGCATTTCTAAATATCTATCAATGAATAAAAACAGGTTTGTGGCTTTGGTTTGTGGGCACAGGTAATTTCCATAAAAATTAATATTCCTGACTTTACTGGAACTAAATAATTAAGGAGGAAAGTATATCACAATAATAAAATTATCAACAGAGTTTTGACAAGCAGTCACGTGCTTGTAAATGAAATTTACTTAGGTGCCACTCAAAGCATTGTAATTAAGAGGTACAGAACGCCTTACCAGATGGTTCCTGTTTAGTATCTATTTCCTTTGGAGAACAAGGGGGTTAGAAGGAGCACTGACTAGCACCCGAAATACCCAGTCACCCCGAGCTGCCGGATCAGCACCCCCAGCTGACTCTCATAGACTATCATGCCTGCACTGTGAAAATGGCTTGCTGAAAACGTGTATCAGTGATCACCAGCTAGAAGTAAACAAAAGCATGGAGAGATACTGGTCGTGAAAATATCAGGGTTTAAGAACCAGAACTTAAGAAATAAGTTAATAAAAACTCAATTTTATGTAGCGGTTGCTAAATTTTTCCACTATGCCTCATAGTCACCGAGCAGCTCCACTTAGCGAATGAGATAGCACATAGCTGGTCAAGACACTATGATCTCTTGGTTCCTTTACTGTAAGGACAATGACCGGCTTATTTCCCTGGGATTCTTGTTATGAAAGTGGTCACCCTCAGAGGCATAAGATAGGAGAGGCAGGGGGCGCCTGGGTGGCTCAGTCATTTAAGCATCCCACTCTTGATTTCAGCTCAGGTCATAATCTCACAGTCCATGGGTTGGAGACCTGTGTCAGGCTCTGTGCTGAAAGCCTGGTGCCTGCTTGGGATTCTATCTCTCTCCCTCTCTCTCTGCCCCTCCCCTTCCCTCCCCTCCTCTTTACACACCCACTGTCTCTCTCAAAATAAATAAATATTTAAAAAGAGATAAGAGAGTCAGAGTGAACTAAGATTCTTTCACCCAAACTTCTCTGAGCCTCAGAGACATTGATTGAGTCGCCCAAGGTCACACAGGGGTTGGGTGATATAGTTGATTTGCTTGAGCTGCTTTAACAAAGTACCATAGTCCGGATGGTTAAACAACAGAATTATTTTCTCATAGTTCTGGAGGCCAGAAATCTGAGACCAAGATATAGGTGGGATTGGTTTCTCTCCTTGGCTTGCAGACAGCTGCCTTCTCCCTTGGTCCTTGCCTGGTCTTCCCTCTGTACATTCCTATGTCCCAATCTCCTTTTAAGAGGGCATCAGTTACATTGGATTAGAACCCACCCTAATGACCTCATTACCTTAATTGCTTCTTTAAAGGTTCTGTCTCCAAATACAGTCACATTCTGAGGTACTGGGCATTAGTTCCCAAATGTTGGGGGTGACACAATTCAGTCCATACGAGATGGCACCCTCGGCTGTCTGGGCCACCCAATCTTTTGCTTTGTCTTCTGTATCCTCTGATTTGAAGGATGCCCAGAAGGCCCCCGACTGAAAAGACCTTTGGCAAAACTCAGTTGTTCTTATTATGGTAGGCAGGTCTATATAAACACCTGTTTCATGCAGGGCACAGGCCCAGTAGCCACTGGTGATTCAATGAGCTCCTTCCCTCTTGCGGTGGGGTGGGGAGAAGTGAGGAGGGATTTGGAGGCTGCGGTCTGGGAAGGAGTTTAGTGCTACTGGTGGGAGGGCACAGGCAGTGGGAGTGCAGCTGACTGAGTACTGGGGCAGCAGGTAGGAGGGCTGGGAGGTGGGAAAACAGCATCCCAGGCAGGTGAGAGGGAGCACTGGCCAGGGGCCGATTTAGGAGTGTCCAATTGGGATGGTAGTCTAGCAAGGTGAAGAAATTAGCTTCCATAGAGAGGACTGAGAAAATATGAAAATACATTAAGGATAATGGGAGCCCGGTTTTCACGGTCCAAAAAGGCAAAAACAATTATGAAAAGGGGAAACCTCGAGTGAATGCCGAGGCTGGGTTAGAATTTGAAGTATTGAAGTATTGACGTAAACATGTGGTTTTCATAGATAGGTATGAAAAAAAGCGTAGATGTCAATGTGTGTGCCTGTGTGGACATGCACATGTTTCCTAACTCTGTCCACTGGGGGCTAGAAGCAGCATCACCCCAGTCACAATGAGCACACCTAGTGCCGGATCTTGGTTTCTAAATACCATTCTCTCTTACAAGGAACTTGGGCCTCTTGAAAAAATGGCTGGTTCCAAGGTCAGGTGGGGAGAAGAACAGGTTATCCTATAACATCTTTTAGTGCCAAAGAATAAAGAGGAGCTTACAGAGTGAGGAGGGTGTGTCTAAAGGCCAAAAGAGTAATTCCAAGGACTCTCAATGGCCAAAACTCGACAATTTGAGCAGCAAAATATATAAATAATAATAGCGATGGATTATAACCCATCGAATGAAATAGGAATCTGGGAATGCACACTGAAAGAAACAAGTAGAGAGAAAAGAAAACAGTCCCTTACCTTACATTCGAATGTCCATTAATAAATGTAGAGTGACAGAGGCAGAAAAGCATCCCTTGGAAAACATCTTAGTAATCGTTCACATAGGAAGGAAATATGAATGGATGCTAAGTAAGTAAAAATAGGATAAGGAACAGTGCTTTGCATGGTCACAAAAATGCCTCTAAATATTTATCCACGAGAAAGGTGGAGAAGTAACTTTACAAAGGGGAAGCTGAGGACTTGCATCTCAGCCAAGTAACCAAAGAGAAGGCCACTAGAAATGACACACGCTGACATTGTGCCCATAGTGGTGAGAACATAGCATCACTTCCGGGACATTCTGGCAAAAATAAAAAAATAAAAAACACACAGCACAGGTGTAATCGTGAGAAAACATGGAGTTAACGTCTATTGAAGGATATTCTCCACAATGACTGTCCCATAATTTCCTAAACCATCGTGAAGGCCAGAGATCAAGGAAGTGTTCAAGACTGAAGGAGGTTACACAGCCTTGAGTACAAGACGCAGCCTGGCCCAGACCGTTTGGCCCCAGAGGACCCCATTCAAGGAGAAATGCAAAAGAGGGGAGAAGGATGCGACAGAGTTCTTTGTGCTTCCCTTGCAAACGTTTTAAAATGTTTGAAAACGTTTTAAACGTGTTTGAAAACATTTTAAAATGAAAAGTTAAACAAAAAAAGCAGCAAAATGAAGCGATTTGGCATCTAAACGATGGAAATAAACCATTATCTAACCTCTCCAGAAGGTGTGCCAGTGAAAGAGAAACTCCTAACTATCAGAACACAGAGGGTTAGGGAGATTAAAAGTTCCAGACACAAAAGGATATTAAGTCATAGTCTTTCCTACAAGCCAGATGTGTGTGTGTGTATACATGTATGTGTATATACATATATATATATATATCTTTTTTTCAAGAGATACCTGTAGACTTAAAATATTTTTTTAAGTTTTATTTATTTTTATTTAAGAGAGAGAGAGACAGAGCACAAGCAGGGGAGGGGCAGAGAGAAAGGGAGACACAGAATCCGAAGCAGGTTCCAGGCTCTGAGCTGTCAGCACAGAGCCTGACGTGGGGTTCGAACCCACAAACCACGAGATCATGACCTGAGCCCAAGTCTGGCACTTAACCAACTGAGCCACCCAGACACCCCTAAAATATTTTTTTTATTTGACCTGACAATTCCATTTCTAGGAATCTGTCTTACGGAAATCATCTGAAATTCAGAAAAAAAGGTTTATGTCCAAACATATTCATTGCAGAGTTATTTATAAAAGCAAAAGTTTAGAATCAGCCTAACCATTCAACCATAGGGAAATGGATTCATAAATTTGGAATATCTACCCAGTGGAATGATACAAAGCTACTAAAAGCAATGCTTATAAGGAGTTAATGATGTGGGAAAATTCCAACATTTGTTAAAAAAAAAAAAGACAAGAAATACAACCTCAGAGACAAGATGATTGAATTCATACTGTATACAAAAATGTGTATTTTTTTAAATCTAGCCTTTAAAGACTAGGAAAAAAATAACAAGGTAAAATTGCAAGATGGATGAAATATTAGCATTTTTCCCCCTCTTCTTTCTATTTTCTGTACTTTCTGGAAACCTGATTAATATATGTGTTTTACCTTTTTACCAGACAAACAAGATATATATATATATATATATATATATATATATATATTTGGCAAAGGACTAGAACTATTAAATTGTTTAAATGCCAGGAGGAAAAAGTCAAAAAAGTAAAAAGTAAAGGTAAAAAGTCAAACTGAAGCAGCTTCAGAGAGGATGGAATCCAAAGATAATTCCACTCACAGTACCATGAGGGCTGTGAACTTGGGCTAGAGCAGAGAATATCCATGGGGGAGAGAAGGAGACAGAGGCCGGAAGGCAGGTGTCACATGTGTGAGGATCCTGGGTGGGCAGTGGAGGGCGGGAAGAAAGGTATGGTGGAGAAAGGCGGTCAGGTGGCAGAGAGGACAGAGGAAAACCGTGGCCCTGCCTTCAGGCCTCAGCCTAACCTGGCTTTTCAGCATCTCAAAAGCCTTCAAAGGCTCCTGCTCACCTGGCAGATAAAATGGCATGGAAGCAACGGGAAGGGAATGGAGGGCCGGGGCACCGATGGGGAAGGATCCCCAGAGGCAAGAGAATGAAGAATCCAGGTTGAGCACAGAGAAAGGCAGCAGGGTGTCCCGGGGAGAGGGCCCCAGGAAGCGGGTCCCTCGAGGACAAGCAAAGGATAGGAACAGCTGGGGAGGAATGGAGCTCTGAGAAGCGTAGAGCACCATCCAGCCCGAGAGAGGACACCAGGGGCCTCTGGGCTGGGTATGTTCCTAGGGCATTTGGTCTTTAAAGGAGTCATTTCAGATCGCAAGGTTAATTTTCACACAGAGTTAACAAAATTATGCTAGGGGACCTGCAATTTCACCATTGATAGGAAACACCTATTTGGTCATTCAGATGACCAAAGCACTTTTCCCAGATACATTTGGTCCTCATGCACGGCTCTGAAAATGCTTTAGAACCATCAGGGTGAAGGTGCCCGTCGGGCTCCACCCAAGGTGGGGCTGCTGGTCAGGGGGAACCAACCAGGTGATTCGAGGGGAAGAAATTTCAGTCCCTACTCTCTGATCTCCAGGAAGGGGAGTGGGGGGTGGGGGTTGAGTCATCCAAGGGCCAATGACTTAATCAGCCATCACTATTCAATGAAGACTCCATAAAAACCCAGAGGGCAGCTTTTTGGCCTTTCTTTTCAGACAGCTTCCATGCTTGGAGAAGCAGAACACCTCCAAGTGATGCTGAGCTGGGTCCCAGGCCCCGCAAGGACCGAGGCTGCTCTGTTTGGGACCTCACTCTATGTGTTTCTTCATCCACCTTTATCATATACTTAAATAAACTTGTAACTCTAAGTGTAGCCCTGCGTTCTATGAGCCGCTCTAGCAAATTAATTGAACCTAAAAATGTCATTGGAATCTTCAAGCTATAGTTGGTTGGTCAGAAGCACAGGGAACCACCTGGGGGTTTCAACTGGCCTGTTAATTGGGACTTTGGGATGTCAGTTTGTAGGTCCGAGCCGTTGGCTATGCCCTCTGATGCTCTCTCCATGTAGACAGTGTCAGGATTGAGTGGGATTGAGTTGAATTCTTGTAGGCCCTCCTGATGTCCGAGAGTTGCTTGGTATTATGTTGGGGTGGGGAGCCACCCCCATGCTGGAATTGGGTCTGGGAACCCTAAGGGAGATCCTAAGCTTGGCTTCCTTACCGTAAAAGGGGACACACATCTCTCTTAACCAAATATTTCAACCTCATTTTCTCATTTTTATGAGTGAGTACTGAAATTATGTTCAACTGGCTTAGAGTGAGTAAAATATATCAGTGGCATCTATGAAATTTCCTTGTAGAAACAGGTAACAGAAAGTAAAGAATTGGAGGGGCCCCTGGGTGGCTCAGTCGGTTAGGTGTCCGACTTTTGATTTTGGCTCTTGATCAAGTCATGACCTCACCGCTGTGGGATCGAGCCCCGCATGGCTCTTAGCTGAGTATGGAGCCTGCTCGGGATTCTCTTTCTCCCTCTTGCTGTCCTCCCCCCTCAATCAATCAATCAATCAATCAATAAACTTGAAAAAAAACAGAAAAGAAAGAACTGGAAACTACTAATAATTACATGTATTTGTAACTGAGTGATTTTAATACTATATGTGCAGCCACCCTGAATAGGGACAGCTCGTTGAAAAGATTCTCTATCCATGTAAACATAGCGACCATTATTACATAGCGTTGAACACCTGCTCAAATTGTGTTATTTATCCTAGAAATTACATTTCTCTATATCCAATTGCCAATTACATCATTTGTTCTTGAAGAAATAGTATGGTCTGGGGGTGAGGCTATAGGGGGTGCCAGTGAGACGGTTTGAGGAGACCACCCTGGGGAAAGTCTCTACTTGATTTTCTGGGTCGCTTGACCTAGTGGTAATCCCGGGGACAGGATATGGCCAAGCTGCCTGTCAAAGCAATTTTTGAAAAGCTTCCAATCTCCTTTAAGGTAACTTCGTTAATAAATTTTCTCTCCACACATCCAGCTTTAGGTGCAAGACATTTGCTACTTTTCATCCATTTATAAAATGATTTTTACTGTTTTCCACCAGCACATTCTAAAGGTCTTTTTTTTTTTTATTTTTCTTAATGTTTATTTATTTTAGAGACAGAGAGACAGAGCATAAGTGGGGGAGGGGCAGAGAGCGAGCCAGAGACAGAATCCGAAGCAGGCTCCAGGCTCCGAGATGCCAGCACAGAGCTCGACGTGGGGCTCGAACCCAGGAACCGTGAGATCATGACCTGAGCCAAAGTCGGACACTTAACCGGCTGAGCCGCCCAGGGGCCCCGCACATTCTAAAGGTCTTAATGGCATAGTGCTTAGGCCAACATGGGGTTCCAGAACTCACAATTAACTTCTCACTCCCCGACTCTGTTCCCTTGGAGAGCACAAACCTTTGAAGTCCTTTCTGGGTGTGGAGGTAAATTCTTTAACCGCCCCCTGCCCATGTCACAGAGGCGCGTTCATCTGCTCAAGGAGCACCTTAGATGGTACATTTCCCGCGTGTCCCCACGACAAGGGAGGGCCCTGCTGTCACCACCCACAGGTGTGCCACAGCTCACCTGTCTTTACCCCCAGCCTGTCACCTCCTCTTCTCTGCCAGCCCTGCATGCCACTGCATGTGCCAGAAGCTTGTGACATTTTTGGAAACACGTCCTTGTCGCTTTTTAAGTCCCAGCAAATTCCAATTTATTGTCCTCATTCCATCAAATTCTATCCAGTACAAGCATGTCAGCCGATGTCCTAACTTTCTTCTCTGGGCACTCAACGTAATTGACTCACAGCTTCATTTGAGACCAATTATTTACATATTAATCTTTTTTTTTTTTTTTACATTTATTTATTTTTGAGAGACAGAGTCCAAGTGAGGGAGGGGCAGAGAGCCAGGGAGGCACAGAATCCGCGGCAGGCTCCAGGTTCCAGGCTGTCAGCGCAGAGCCCCACGCGGGGCTCGAACCCACGAACCGCGAGATCATGACCTGAGCTGAAGTCGGACGCTTAACCGACTGAGCCACGCAGGCGCCCCTACATATTAATCTTTCTCCACTAAGGATGTGGCAGTCCTGAGCCACCCAGGGACCCCCCCGTGGCAAGTCTTTGCACACGGTGTCCAAGCACGTGTGCAGGATGACCACGGGCTGGCCCTCCCTAAGTGTTGTGGGTCAGGGGGATCCTTCCGAGGGGTGCACGCGTGAAGCTGTGGCAGTCAGAGAGGTGGGCATCCCCGGGAGGAACAAGGGGCTTTGCGTGACCTGACGGACGGGGCCTGTCCCTGAAACCGGCCACAGACTCCGTATTCTGGCCACCTCCCTTCAATAAGGCCGGAAATTGTCCATCCGGAATCTCGCCTGTCCGTGTCTGCTCCCCAGTCGGCACCTCCAGCTCACATGAAACAGCCCATCAGAGACCACCTCATCTTGGTAAACAAGTGAAGAAAAGATGTTTCCAGAAGCCACCGTCTGAACTCCTTTCTGGAAATCAGTTTATTAGCTGCGGCTCCCTCCTTAAAGCCAGCGCTGCCTCCAACACAATGACGAGAGAGGTCAGAGAGCGCCAGTTATGCATGGAAGATGTGAAAATTTACTGCAAATGAGACAAGAGCCGTAAATTCATTTTTATTCAAATTACTGTCATCGTACATTACCACGTCCCCTGTAAACATTGTGCTTCAGACAGGCTGACAGCATATTATTATTTGTGAGATTATACTATTATTAAGCTATTACCGTGTCACCCCCTGCTTGAAACAATGACTCAGCTCGGTTCTGCATAATAGGACAAGTGAGGGAGACAAGCGGAGGTGACAGAAAGGTTAGTTTTCAGAAGGCAGGCCGCGCGGAGAGTGACAGGTAGCACCCACGGGCCCACGTAATGAGGGGCCTGTGCCCTTTTGTTTGGGGACCTTCGTAGTCATACCATTACACCAAAGACGTCGTTTTGTCTCCCTCAAAACGTGTGTTTGCCCCAACGTCATTAACGGGTCTACTTGCCGACTCCAAGCCCGGCAGGAAGAGGAGCTGAGCTGAAGGGGATCCGCCCCGGTTACCTGCCCTGGTCTGGAGAGGCTTCCTCCTCCTGGACGTCAGGCTAATTTTGAGCCTTCGTGCTGCTGGTGGGGCACAGGCCTGGTCGGGCTGGGCGTTTGGCCCCACCGAAGGCACAGCACCTGACACGGGAGCCCCCTGCCCAGCCCTGTCCTGTTCTTAAGTCCCTGCAGGAGAAGGTCTCAGAGCTGCTGTCTCCTGTCCTCCAGGGCCCGCTGAGGATTAACATGTTATTTATAGGTCACAGGCTTCCAAGAGGAAGCCACCAGTGTAGTGTCACTGTCCGAAGTTATGGGACACAAGGATCCCATTGGGCCTCCCTCTTACCTTCGGGGCCGGCTGGTGACCATCGTCTTATTGGAACTAAGTAATTCACACAGTTGAAAGCGTTTGACATGTGGGACTTTTCCTACTTCTGCTATAGCTACTCCACGTCAGTGGAGACAGAGGCCTGACCGGATTGCCTGCAGTGGCTGTTGCCGGAGGTTCCCGACGCCCCCATGGTCCTGTCCAGCCTAGAGCCCGCGCCCAGAGCCGGCCCAGGGAGAGCAGAGCGCCCGGCTCCCGACAGCCCCGTGCCTGCCATTTGGTTGGCCTGTATCTTGGGCTCAGCTCTCCACCAGCCCTGTGCTGTGAGGTGGCTGTTGGTTAAACGGAAAGATGTTTAGTGGGGAAAGGATCTTGTGAAGTAGAACAAATTTAGGAACACATCAATGTGTTACTACTGATCACATTTAAAGCTTGGTGAAAAAAAAATTAATAAAATAGAGGAGCAGCTCAGAAGGTTTTTCAGCCTCAAAGGCTGTGTCTTTGTGTGGAGAACGCCAGACACTCCCGGGCTGGCCTGGCTGTTAGAAGTGCCTTTTTTAAAGACAGAATCCTGCTCTTTTCAGAAGATGCCTTTGATCTCGTGAAAGCTCTGAGTTGCACGTACTATTCTGATAAGTTGTCCTCAAACAGCTAAGGAGGTGAGCAATTGGAAAATTGAAATCATCAGCAGGTTCTGAGCTAGATCCTTCCCCACGTGTAAGACTGTTTTCATTCTCCCAAACTTCCCTCAGCTTCTGGAATGGCAAACCCATTTGTCACCTGTCCCCCCGTGATCGGTGCTCCCCTCCCTCATCTGCCCCTCTGTCTTCAAGGAACACTTTCTCATGTCCCGTGGCCAAGGGTCACCCGGCCTCAAGGACGCATAGTCCCGAATGGTGTCCTCTTAGTGGTTGACACAACACTTGACAATACACCTCTCGGTCAGTCGGGAGCCTGCCTCCAGCGATGTTGTGGGCACGCACCCCAGCCCCCAGCTCCACCGGCCACAGTGACAAGAGTCTCCATCTTTTATCAAAAGGAGCAATTTAACTCCTGGCCGTTAATCTTTCCCCACCTCTCCCGGGCACAACCCCTCAACAGACTAAACTCCCTTCCTCAGGATCCACTCTCAACTTTCTCTGGCCTCGACGGAGTTCTGGACAAGGGACTGAATACACCATTTTTCTTTTACATCTGTTTTGTGTCAAAATGTAGCCATAATTCTGAAGGGAGAAAGTTGAAAGAGTTTGCTAGATTTAATTAGAGGAGGGTCCACTAAGACACTGCACATGCCTCTTTTCACAGTTGACATGTTAGAAAAAGTGTCCACAGATCATCTGGTCCTATCTCCTCAAGAGGTAGACTTTCCCATCCTTGAGGAGACATGACCAAGACCCGGACAGATGAAACGTGATGGGTAATTTTGTTCAGGGACGTACCCGAGTGAGCTTGGCTAGTAAGGGCAGAGCATAGATCGAAACCGGGTCTGTTTGTCAGCTTTATGTGTCCTCCCTCCGTCACCTTGAAACGGAAGGTCTGGGCCCACGCAGCTGACGTTCCAAGCACAGCCCAGGCCAGAGCTGGCACTTTCTTGGGAGGCTGAGATAAACCAATGTCATTGGGCATCACTATGCCACATCCAAAACCGAGTAACAAGAGATTTGTAGAGAGGAGCAAATAAATGTTAAACGGGGGAAGCAAAAGAGGTCACTTAAATCTGTCCTTTTTCCTCTGGTATCGGGATGAACGCCATTGCAAAGTGCGTGTGTCTGGCCCACGGAGTGGGTTTTGTTCAGTGGCCAAAGCCTGCCCTTCTTGCCCTTGACAAAATGGTGACATCCTCAAGGAAAAGAGTGACTCCTACACTCTTGGGCAGTGCGGCCTCCACCAGCCCGTGTCGTCCATCTGTCGGCCCACAAAGAAATCCGTCGGTGTCATTCAAGGTGGGCGTACACAGAAGAAGAGGAGGGATGTCGTCAATGATCTCGCTGGCTCTTCCTCTGGCAGCATCTCTTGAATCTTCACCCATTGCCATGTCCCTGTCACCTGCACAGCTATGGGCAGTCATGAGTGGAGAGCCCGAGCCCACTCATTCTACACCGTGTCCAGCCCGGATGCACAGGTTGGTTAGGGACTCTCCAGGCCCAGCCCACACACACCCGGGTGAGGAAATCTGGCCACAGATTACACCACACCCAACCTAAGCAAGGGAAGCTTTCACGAGAAGTTAGGTCTTCCCATAAACAGGGAGGGTATTGGGAGGGAGATCAGAAACATGCCCATGAATTCAGGCAGCTTGCTGAGCCTGTAGGCACAGGGGTGAGTTCTGAAGTCAGGATGCTGGATTTGAACCCAGGGTCGGCCACACATGACCCTTCTTTACCCTAGTTTCCATATCTGAAAAGGGGGGGGAGGGATAAGACCAGCCCCTGTTGCATGGAATTAAGCCTGGATTGAGGGTCAGATGACCACACACACAGTCACCGGTGTCCAGAGCCTCTTGGGAACAAGGCAACCCATCAGACGCAGTCTTCTTGTGCAGGGACTTCCCAGGCTTCCCTACACCTGTCCATCGGGTCCCTCAATAGGTGCCCCTTGTCTGGCACAGACGGATGATCAATTGATGAAGAAATGGAGACAGCGAGTGTAGCCTTCCCTGCAGGCACACTGCCAGACACAGCAGATTCAAAGATGAGGCTACAGCTGCCCTCAGGTTTGTCACAGTCCAGCCTCGGATGGCCATCCTGCAGCACGTGGGAAGCCACAGGGCTGTCCCCGGACCCAGAGACCCCCAGCGCATCAGTCCTCATGCCAGCAAAACGGAAGGCAGCCGCTCACGCTCCCTGGCACCACATTTCCTCATCTGAGTCAGCACACGGACCTCCCTTGTTGGGCGGCCCGTGTTCGTCCTTTCCTCTGCAGGAGGAAGAGAAGGACCGGGGCCGCCTGAGCAGGGCAGACACTTGGCTTTGACTTGCTGAATGAACGCTGCTTGAAGATGCAAAGCCCTGGCTGAAGAAGACACGGAGAAGGAATCAAGGGCCTCGGTGCCCTTACTTTGGGTAATTTGGCAGCTTCTGGCTGGTTCCTCTACCAGGGGATCTGGGAACGACCAAGCCAATGCCACCAGAGGCCCACCCATGCCTTACCGATGGTGGCTGCATGGACACGTGTCTGGGAATTGACTGGAAAGGAGTGGACAGTGGGCCAGCTCTGTCTGGGAACCTTACCACCACCACCACCACCATGCCTTTAGCAGAGGCTCACACATACAACGGCTTCCTGGGAGGCGTACTCCGGGAAAACCAAAGAGTCTCCGGAGGATCAGCGGCAAACCTGGTCAGCAAGCATGGCCATAGAGTGTGGACAGCATCCACGGGGGATCCCGGAGCCCGGTGTGATGGGTGGAATTAGCAGCAGCACCATCAACCAAAATCACAGGCCGCGGGCCCCAGACTCCCTGCAGAGTGGGTGGGGGTCTGCCAGTTCTATGGGTGATGGAGGCTGGCAACCTTGTTAATTAAAGAATGGGGCCCCAGATCTACAGATGTCAGGGAGAACAGTGAAATCCATCACTGACTAGAATAGGTCCCTCCCAACAAGTGATGAATGTAGTGAGAGCAGCTACCATGCTTGCGTTTTTTGTGACTGGATCTCCAGTACCTACCAAGCACCTGGTACGTAGTAAGTACTCAACACAAATTTGCTCACTCAACAAATTGCCATGTATCTTTCTTTCCCATTAGGCTGGGAATGCTTGGAGGCCATGGGCCATATTTCAATTCTGTATCCTCAAGAACTAACACATGCCCAACTTGTCATAATTGACTTAATAAAGAATTATTAAAGGAATGAATGAAGGCAGCTGTGGAGCTAAGAAAAAGATGTGTAGGTATTGGGCGCCAGCATGAAGAAATGCTGGTTTTCTGGGCTGCCCTCTTGAATCTGCCCACACGGCTCCTTCCACCCCCATGGCCAGAGGCTTGGGGCCTCAGTGCTCCCCATAGTCTCCATCCACCTCTCCCTCGCCATGACGACTCCAAAACTATCCTTGAAAGCCATGTGCTTGCTTTGCAAACGCATCTTCAATCGAGGGAGTCCCCTCCCTCTTCAAATGGGACTCCTACCTCTGAGGTCCCTTTCCTGGGACCCTGGAGCCCCCTGCCCCACCCCAGTCCTATCTCCTGCAGTAGCCCTCCCCCTGAGGACCTGACCATGTTTCTGTCATGTTTTACACTCAGTGCTGCAGAGTGGCAGCCTCAATGGCAACTGTCGACCTAAACATGGACCTTCTCAAGTCCATTCACCATCCAACATTGAGGTTGGGGCATGTTGTTGTGGTTGCCTCAAAACAGCACAACCATAAGTTTGTTCGCTGGAAAACTCCATGGGAAAAATTTGTGTAACAACACTTCAATGCAGTTGAAGAATCAATATTCACTCTCAATTCGATTTGTGAAGGCACACAGATGACTCTATTAAGAGTGTTGTAGACAAACCAGCAAATTATGTGATAACTCTTTGAGGCAGATTATATTCTTGGAATGACCTGAAAATTGTCAGCTATATCCATTCTTCCTCCTAACATGAAATGGGGCTTTTCCCTTCATTGTGTGTATGACAACCAGAGTTCAACGAGGACTTCAATGAGATCGTGCAGCAGAGTTTGGCCCAGCGCCTTAAGTGGTAGCGACGTTATTGGATCACTAACAATGCCTTCAATACTAACTTTCACAACGGGGGCTTGTAAAGCTGAACAGAGTAAGATGCAAAATGGAAGCATGTAAGATCAATGGGACACACATCTCTGGGAGCAATGAAAATCACCCTGGAAACAGGATTTATGCTGACCTAGACCAGCCCGAGACCAATGGCAAAACCCTATACAAGGCTCTGTGTGTGTGTGTGTTGGGGGGTGGGGGGGAGGTAGAAATAATAAGATACTAAGTCAGGAGTCAGAAAACTATGGCCTGCAGGCCAAATCTGGCTTCTCCCTGTTTTTGTGAATAAAGTTTTATTGGAACAGTTACGCCCATTCACTTACCCCCTGTGCTCTTGGTGCTACAAGGGTGCTCCCAGGCTACAAGGGTAGAGTTGAATACTTGCAACAGAGACCATACGGCCCATGAAGTAGAAAATTTACTATCTGGCCCTCTACAGAAGAAAATCACGGACGTTGGTACGAAATGAATAAACTAAGAACTAGCATTTATAGAGGATTTCTTATTCGCAGGAATTGTACTGAGTCCCTTGCATGCTTCAGCACAACTACCCTTCTAATAACCCTTTTGTAGGAGTTACCTTTGTCCCCATCTTCTGCACGAGGAAACTGAGGTTCTACAGAAAGACAGGACTGGCTCAGGCTCCAGTGGAGAGTGAGTGGGCAGAAGAACCAGACTGGACCCAGGCCTGCATCCAGTTCGGTGTGGTCGCTGAGAACAAGCACCACTCTTTCTGGAAAGGCCTTCCGTCATCTCAGCCACATCAGGGGAGAAACCGCTTTGCTATTTCCAGCTAACCTCGAGCAAGCTGCTCTTCAGAATTAGATTTAATTCCCAGGCACTGCAGTCAAATACCTTCCTGGAGGAAATAAACTCTCAGGGATTCCACAAGACCAAAGCAAGGCTACAAGCATCATTCCTGATGCCCTGCAAATCTACGCCTATAGTTTAAGAATCATATTTCAAGGGGCACCCTGGTGGCTCAGTGGGTTAAGCATCCGACTTTGGTCACAATCTCGTGGGTTTGAGCCCTGTGTCGGGCTCTGCACTCATAGCTCAGAGCCTGGAGCCTGCTTTGGATTCTGTGTCTCCCTCTCTCTCTCTGTCCCTCCTGCTCATGCTCTGTCTCTCTCTGTCTCTCAAAAATGAATAAACATTTAAAAAATAATAAAAAAAAGAATCGTATTTGAAGCTTCCACTGATGTACACAACAGAAGCTCTAGAAACGTGGTTCACAATGTGGTAAAGATAGTGGGTCATGAGCAGACTTCCAGGTAGGTCTTTCTTTGTGGGAGATGGGGGTATTTCTAGAAGTGTGGCCTTCACACCATTGCTAAGGCTCCCAGAAGCTTAGTCAGTGATCTTATTAGCTAAGAAAAGAGTGGGGGACAGATGTGCTGAGGACAGATAATCTTTTAGTTCCAGTGGTCTCTGATCCCTCAAATCTATGTGCAGCTCATAGGGGATCTCTGCCTAAAGAACTATGTGGAGTTCAAATAAGGGATCTTCTACCTTTGCCTACTCAAATGTGGAACGTTTTATTTTTAATTAAACGCTATATACTTTTTAGCTATTTTGCCAACTGAGTTGGCAAAAGAGTAAATGGGGACAGAGCTATGGCTTTAGAACAAACAGAGATCATTTCAAACCATTGGAGAGAAGGAAGCATTGGTGAGAGGTCATGTTGTTAAGCACTTTGATGTATTTTATTTTATTTTTTTTTAAACCTTTTTTTTTTTTAATTTTTTTTTAATGTTTATTTATTTTTGAGAGAGACAGAGACAGAATGTGAGTGGGTTAGGGGCAGAGAGAGAAGGAGACACAGAAGCAGAAGCAGGCTCCAGGCTGTGGGCTGTCAGCACAGAGCCCGACGCGGGGCTCGAACTCACGAGCTGTGAGATCATGACCTGAGCCGAAGTCGGACGCTCAACCGACTGAGCCACCCAGGCGCCCCCACTTTGATGTATTTTAGCTTGCATGTTCTTCCCGCCTTTCTTTCTTTCTGCCTGTCCGGGTCCTTTCTTTCCTCATGGTACAAAGTTAGGAGTAATCAAGTGTGCACGATACGCATACAGAACCGAAGAAGTCTGTTTGCACGAGAGAAGCGCGGGGCCCCCAGTAATCCGGCACCAGTGAATAATGCGAGGGTGAGTTCAGTAGGCTTGGACTTGGAACCCACAACTTTTCTGTCAGCATCGATCGCCACCTTCCTCATTATTCCAGGCTCAGAATGCTTCTCGCATGAGCTCTCTTTCCTGTAACGCAGAGGCCGGGGTAGCCAACAGCGGGCTACACGTCAGCGGGGAGACAGATAGGGAATAAATGGTGTCTGCGTTAATAACGTACCCAAGGTCTAATCCGCAGGCAGATCACCCTCATAGCCACCATGGAGAAGATGCCCAGTGCTGCAGACACAGGGGCCCCCCCAAAAGATGTCCGTATGCAAAACTGAAGCCTGAAATCCTGGGCTGTCACGTTGCCGGCAAGGACTGTGAGGCCGATAAACAGAGCTCCAGCCCCCACAGTGCAGCCAGGCCCCTCACCTGCTCCACCTTGACCTGTCTGCTGTCCCCGCCCTCGGAGAACTATGTGCATCTCCTGAGCTCCTTCTCCGATCTGCTCCCTGAACTGGCATCTACAGTTCAGCCTGGACGGTGCTGAAGAAGCTTCTTCTGGATGCCACTAGGGACACCCGCTTATCCAGCTCTAGAAAAGTCTGTCGATCCTGAAGCCTGCCTGTGGGAGGCCTGTCCCAGTGATTTTATTTGACTTGTTCTATTGCACTGAAAGAAAAAGCTTCGACCTTGGCAGGGTTGCCCTCCTTGAGCTGAGGGTAGCTGTTGAGACCCAAGTGTGTGGACACAGGCCTTGGGGATCAAACGTGGGTGTGCATCGTGAGCCCCGACGGAGCGCGAGTGCGTGCAGGGGAGGGGCTGCTGCCGAAGAAGGGTCCTGCGAACACCGTGATCAAAACCCGCTTCTCAGTCAGTGGGAGCACTCGAGAGACAGGAGACGTCGGCTTCCTCCATGGAGGGCCCAGTGCTCAGAGAGCAGAGCTCGTGTCGGTCAGCTCTGGACCCTGTGCGGCCCATGAGGAAGGGGGACGGCGGAGACCAAGGCGGACCCGTTATTCTCCAGGGTGGACGCTGTGCGGAGAGGCTGAAGGCGGCGGGAGCCATATGACTCAGACCTTGAACCTCAGGGAGGAGTCACGTCTGTGCCCAACACCCTGGGTCTCGGTCCCACCAAGCCCCCCACCAGAGGCCAGTAGCACTCAGAACAGCTGCCCCGGGGCAGAATCCCGACCCCACACGGCCACACAACGTGGTCATCACTACGTCTGCCGCAACAGCGCATCACGGACCCGACGCAAGACAACTCAGTGCGCTCAGACGTGCAGAGAGAATCTCTGGAAATCGAACCGCCCTTAAACTTCACAGCAGTGAAGAAGCCGCCCTCCCACAATTCCCTAGGAGGGCTTCAGGGCAAGCAGGGTCCGGCCCGTCCAGGTCCCATGACAGGGGCCTCCTGTCCTCAGCTTCGACACCTGCCTCCGTCACACCCGCTGGGGTCCTGGGGCCCCTGGAACTTGGGAAAGGTGCTGAACAGCAAAGTCGCCAAAGTCTCTCCAGCCCGTTATGAATGCGGGATCTCAAGTGTTCACCACTGATGAGGCAACATTATTTCTATTATCCTACTGGGCTCAACCACTAGGAGTCGAGGCACTTGCCTTGATTTGAAACGCGCAGACACCAGGAGAATTTGCTGATTGCTAATGAGAAAGCGAAGGTTTTGTTGACACCATCTGGGACCCTCTTGCTGTGGGCTGAGATGAGGACAGGGAACTCGACATAACACACCATATTAAGCAGTCAGTGACTTTGTTATGGGCTCGGTATAACTTTTCATGTCTGCAGTATGCCAAGAGCTTAGCCCGAAACACCTTTTTCCAGAATATGAAACATAATATCTCCGTGCTCGTTGCATTATTTAAAAAGGGGCAATGTGGTTCATAACTTTACATTTATTGCATACTTTTAAGCCACTTGACCCATATAAATATTGCTATAGAGTTGCCCTCAGTTATTAAACTCTTATTGCTTATAAAAGAGGCAACAGGAAGCATATAACCTGCAGCCGAAGGTGTGGGGAGGGGCGGGGAGGGCTGGGGAGCCCAGGCGGGGGTGTGTCGGGGGTGTGCGGGGAGCAAATCGGTCTCATTTCTGCTCTCGGCTCTCAAGCCTGGGATTTTATTTTATTTTTTCCCTTCCTGCCTTTGGACAGCAGCCTGTTTTGCTTTAGCTCCAAGAATTATATATTGACGTGGCAAGCAACATTTTTTGCTTTTCTACTAATTAAAATGGAACCCCACTCTTAAAAGAAATTGGTTGAAAGAATTTTTTTTTTTAACCTCAGCAGCACAGCTGAGACCAGATAAAAACAGGGCATCCACATTTATCAGGGTTCAAAGTCAAGTCTCCTCCCTGTGAACGGGAGCAAACTGCGTCTTCGTTGTCAGTCTTGTATTCTTAGGAGGCTCCCACCGCCGTGCACGCACCTGCCCGCGTCCCGAGGCAGGCACCGCTGACTCATGCCTACAGCGGCTCTCTCCTGGGGTGCCCCTTTTGGAAATGACAGAATGACCATAAACACGCTAAGATGCCTCAAAACAGTTCGACAGAGAAGGTTTCCAAAAAAGCAAGTCCCCTCGACTGTCAGCGTGTCTGGAGCCCCATCGAGCCCGGCCCCCTCCTCCCTCCCCCCCTTCTGGAGGACACAGTGCAGACAGAGGGCGTTTCATCATCTCCAGCACAGAGTAGAGGTGGAGACACACGAGGTCCGAAGCTGTTACAGAAACACGATTCTTTGCACACAGTAAGATTTCCTCCTGCCAGGGTCCACGGTAGTGCCCGGCACGGGGCAGGGGACGCCTTGCAGCCCAATCTCTTGCATATTGGGGACCGCACTGGCAACACATTAACATGGGCAATTTTGCTTCCCGTTGCTTAGGGCGGATTCTCTAAACCTAGAGGTTACTGCTGTCAACGTAGGACCTTTTTCCTCCTGTCACTTCTTTCAGAGATGAAGGGAAGATTTCCCTTAGCCTACAGCACTTAGCGTGCAAACCCTCCACCGCCACATCGTGAAGCCACAGAAATCATGAAGCCAGCCCGTGACCTTCCCGTTCAGTGACAGGACAGGAATCCCTTGAGCAGTGGACGCCTCCTCTGATATTTGGAAAAGTGTCATGTTTTCTTTTCAGAGAAAGCTGTCAGGTTGTTGTTGGCATAAAATACAACACTTCCTGGATTGTGATTTGCTTGTTTGCTACAAAATGTCAGCTGGGCACATGACATGTTTTTGTTTTGCTCGCAGCCACTCTGCACTTAAGATATTCAAATGGAGCAGGGAGAAAGGCAGGCTGGGGCTCTGGTCACTTCTCACCACAATTACAGACCCTCCGCTTCTGGCAGGCAGAGTGATGCCTGCAGACGAGCAGGGCTCACCCTATCGTGGGCCTCCCTTGTTCAGGCTGGATGGAAAATGCTCTGCAGAAACAGGTCTACCCAGTTGGTGCCCGCTTGAGAGAAACCTCTAGAACAAAGACGTGCGATTCCTGACCACAGCCAGTCGTGCCGTTTTAAAAGACATAGAGGAAACGTGAGTAATTTAACAAGGACGCCACCGCCAGCCGGCCCACAGGGTTGGCCGAGCCAGCTGCTGTCCCCGAAAGGGGAAGGCTGTCCAGGTGGCCTGGTTACCTGTGCGTCACCCACAAAGTGATGATGTCACCCTGCTGTTATCGTACTGCGGTCAGCCTTGATCTCTCCTCCTGGATATCACTTATTTGCGAATCCCTTTTCTTTCTTCCATTCCCGGATACTACCCTCAGAAGTACATAGCAGGCTTTATTCTTAATAAATAACGGTGACTGATTTAGGTGATACGAGAAAAAAGCTTGAAGAAATATAGCATCCACGTTACTTTTTTTTTTAATTCTCCTTTGAAGACCTAAACCAGGGGAAATCTTTCCCTCTTTAAGTCTTATGTCTCCTCAGACAGAAGTGCAGACATTTATTTTTAATTTTTTTTAACGCTTATTCACTTTTGAGAGACAGAGAGAGACAGAGCACGAGTGGGGCAGAGGCACAGAGAGAGAGGGAGACAAGGAATCTGAAGCAGGCTGCAGGCTCCGAGCTGTCAGCACAGAACCCGACGCGGGGCGCGAACCCACAGACTGCGAGATCATGACCTGAGCCGAAGTCGGATGCCCCCCAGACATTTAAATAGTGTTCTTTTTTCTTTTTCCTGTTGGGAATTTAGCACCTTAAAGAAAAGCAATCTAAAGGAGGGAGCCTGCAAAATTCAGTTGACTATCTAGAAGTAGTATTGTCCATAAACAGAATTCCCTGGGAGGCGTTTCTCTCCAGCCCTAAGAGGCAATGCACCGTTTGGTTACAGGCGCAGGTAGAATCCTATCCTTGGGATGGCAGGTGCAAGAAAAATGAAGCTCCGGTGACCCTCTGGTTTCCCGGTCCTTCTAAACTAAGGGTTGGAGTCAGGTGAAAAATAGACATAAAACAATAGCACGGCCACAGGGAGGGTTTATCCCTCAACGGTATCATCTGGGAGTGTTTCAGACCACAGGGACAAATACAATCTCATCGGGAGCAGACGACGCCGAGCATTCAGGATGCAGATTTAAGGACGGGAGCGAAAGCAGGCAGACGGGCAACGTGGACGGCAACGGGGTTTTGTTTATTTTGTTTTTTTTTTTTTTTTTAACGGTTTGTGTGATTTGCAGAAGCAGCAGTGCAAACCAGAGGATTCCTTAATTGCCACTAAGCACACCCCTGTCTGCTGGGAATACAACTGGAAAGCTCTGTGGCTCTGTGGCTCTGTGGCTCTTTGTGGCCAAATGCACTCTGAGACGGAAGGTACCGGCAGAAGCCGGGATCATGTCTTTCCCAGGGATGCGAAGTTAACTCCCTGCATTTTACAGACATACAGATCGCACCTCTGGACACCTGCCCCTCAAGATTCTGCCTCTGGATTGTGACAACCAGGCGCTTCTGCCACATCTTCAGTGAACCTGAATGAGGGAATGTGGCCTCAGTCCACTCCTTGCAATCCAGTTGTTGGTATTACTTTAGCGTCGGGTTTCTTTTACTCTGTTGTTGCCGAAATAACACCGTGTTACCCCGCAGCCACACAGTGTGGCCAGATGCCGGCTGCATCCTGGCGAGGCGGAACCCTGGAAGTGGCTCGGGGGACAGCACCCTGACCGGTAGAGGAGCGAGGCAGCGCTGCCTGGCCCCGTGCCGTGAGGACGACGCGCTTTGCAACTTCCTACCTCCCCCCCGAAGAAAGCAGCCCGGGGGTTTCCTTCCGGGCATCTGCCGATGGCCTTCATGGTACTGGAAGGGGTACCCCTTGCTGTGATTGCCTGGAAGGTACCGAGGGTCACAAATCGACTGCGGACACTTGACCCAGTGCAAGCGATTTATTCGCCACTGGACACACATACCGTTTCAAGGGTAGATTCCACCTTTAACCCATTTTCGAAAGGCACAGGTGATCACAACAGGAAAACTAAAAAAAGAACTGTGTGAATGGAGTCCTTTCAAAATGGAGGGGCTTTCCTGGAAAACCAAACCAAAACAAAACAAAAAACAACCCTTCCACTAGCATTTCACTTGGACTTGAACTGTGGACACCCATAGGCAGATGTGTACAGAAAGGTTCACGTTTTGTCCAGGTGGATGTCACCCTGGATCGCTGGTGCTCAGAGCACAAATACACCGGGGTCCGAGTCCTGCCCAGAAGACATTCTTCGTAAGGGTAAAAATACACGTTAACCAAATTAGGTGTTTTCGCTTAAAAACAGGAGTAATCCTTCCTTACTGTAGTATAGCAACCTGAACATTTCCAATCTGGAGCGAGGGCAGTGTTTCATAGCTGTGTTTATATTATGCCTAGCTGGCTGTTCCACTCACGTAATTCATTCATACTTTAAAAAAAGAATTGCAGGAAAAAATTAACATCTTTCCCCCCCACCCCTTGAACATTTTAAGGCAAAGCACCTACCTTCTAATGGTAGAACTTTATTTTCTTCCTCATAGTAATATATAGTACTGAAATTCCAAAGGTTTCTGGCGCATTTCAGCTGTCACCTCAAGTGAAAACCATGCAGTTCAGCTATAAAAGAATATAATAAATTTAACCTGACCTAACTGGGGATTTTTAAGCAGCCAGTTTTTTTTAAATTGTGTATCTGTGAGCTCCCTATGCCCACGTATAATTTTTTTTTTTTTCTTGCTGGTTCTTTGTCGAGTTCAAACTTGTGTACCTATGTGACATCATCTCTGCTCACGTCAAAGTGCCGTCAACGATTTTAAGGACGAGATGCCACTTTGGGAGAAAATGCAATTCTAAGAGAAACTTGGAATGTTTTCACCCTCGCCTTCCGTGTCCAGAATTTTCAGTGGCGTCCTGGCCCCGGGCGACTATTGTAGGAGCCTGCCTGGGGGGCATCGCTCTCTCCAAGAAAGGTCTGTGGAAGGTGCCCGGGGTGGGGCTGGAACCCCCGGGCCCCAGGTCCAGCCTGCTCGCTAGTTAGCGCTCCCGGGGGCTGATATTTTATACACCGAAGTAAACTTCCGCACTCCAGTTCAAATGTAATCAATGTTTCTGTTTTGCAGCCTTTGTAGATTGAGTCTTTGTTAGGCGAGCGCGTCTTTTTCCCCAACACCGGAGAAAATCCCCGGCATCAGAGTGCCCCCAAAAGGCAGCCCGGGAAATGAGCAGGGGCGCGCTGACCTTTAGCGAGACAGCTAAGGTTATGCACATAACATTTGCTTGTTTACTTTGCAAAATAAGCAACGACTTGGAAACTCCGAGCTTCTCCGGCGCCTCCGCGCACTTGCAAAAGCAACAGCAGGCTCGGAGGCCCGGCTGGCGCGCGCGGGGCCCGTTATCTGCTTTGCTCTGTATCCACCGTGATGCAACTTTAATAACGTTAGCCAAGACTGCTCGGAAAATCACAGCCGTAGCTGGAGGCAAAGGGAAAAAAAAAAAAAAAAAAGAGGAAAAAAAAATCCGCTAAACCGAGGTGCTGCCTCTCCCCCAGCCTGGCCCAGGAGCCGCGCGGGGCGCAGGGGCCACCGGATCGATGGCCGCGGCGGGCTGATGGCCACTGGTCGTTTTGATGGATATGACTGTAAAAAAAAGTCCAGATTGGTTCACAGTGGACCTCAAACCATGTCAGCTAAAACCAAAGAGACAAAAAAGTGACAGCTGCGGAGAGCGCACTGCAGGCAGTCAACGGCGCCTGTGATTTATTGTCCCATCTGCCTCGCGCTGTGAGGACAAGTTCCCCCTGATTTGGTTAAAATGAAAAGGGCCTCAGAGAGCGCAACGTGGGTTTTGAAAATGTGCAGAAACTTTTTTTTTTTTTTAATTTCCTGATTTATGTCCCTTTCCCCCTCCTGAAAGTCGGCCCCGCTCGGAGCTGAGAGGGAGGGAGAGTTGGCGCGCCCCCCCCCCCCAACCCCCGGGGCTCCCCAGATCTCGGGGTCCCGCCAGGTGCCCCTTCCCGGATGGCGCGCTGCGCAGGGGGGGGGGCGCGGGGGGGGCGGGAGGCGCGGGCTGGGGGCCGCAGGGGGGGTGGTGCCGCGGAGGGGGCCCCCCCCTGGCGACCAAACCCCAAAGATGAGGCTGGGGCCGCCCGCGGAGCGCCCCCCCCCCCGTCAGGGCTGCGCCCTCCCCACACCGCCCTTCCCTGGGAGTTCAGCCTCCTGTCCTCGGCTACAATAAAAGTTTTATGCCGGTCAGCACATTTTCAGCCAATTTCCCATGAAGAGGCCTGTTGGTTTCGGCGGTGCATGGAAAGTTCTGCGCTCTCTGCTTCAGCGCGGGGGCCCCTGGAGCCCTGACCCGGTGGCCAGCGCTTCCTGGCTGGAGGTTTTTGGCCTCACAGGTCCAACCTAGTGTCAAAAGCTGGCCTGTCTTCTGTCTCAGGATGTTGGTTTTACCTCTCAAGTGTTTCCTGAATTTGTGAAAATTCTTTTTCTAGCCGCTTGTCCGTAGTGGCTTAATGCTCAAAAAAATATTTACTTTTTTTTTTCTTTTGAGAGAGAGAGAAAGAGAGAGCAAAGGGGGTGGGGGGTGGGGCGGCGGCTGGAGCTGGGGGAAGGGACGGAGCAAGTGGCAGAAAGGGAGAGAGAGGAAGAGGAGGGCTTGGCAGCTACTGTGGGGCAGGGGCCGCCCCCAGGGGGCCCGTTCTACTTTCGGAACATGTTCCTGTCAGGCAGGGGTCAACATCTTTTACCTCTTTTTTCCATTATTCAAAATAAGTATTGATGTGATGTTTTAGCTATTTAAAAGCCAGCTGCCTGGCTCATTTCAGATACTTTTCCTGGTATGATTATATGTGGTAATAGCTGGTCTGTGTATCGTCTTTCACAAAATCTAGCCTTTCAGAGCCTCGGTCTTCAAATGATATCAATCAAAATTTATGCAATTCAAAATCCATATGTATAGAGTCCCAGTTCACCTCATTTCATGATAATAGTAAACCACATGTTGTGCACATGTCTAAAACACTTTTCTCGTTCTTGACTGTGTTAACCCTAGGGGCGCCCTGTTCTGTACAGCTGGCCCAACCGAGCAGCGTAATACATTGATTAATACTTGGCCACGCCGGGGATCTTGAATAATAAAACGGTGAGCGGGGTAAATGCAAACTAATAATACAAGGGGAACGTCAATAATATTTGAAGATGCGTGTTAACACAATCAACCCAGGAACGCCTAAGAGATGGCAGAGGTTTATCCGGGTGTATGGAATTGTCTCCCATTAGCCGCCTTAGAGGAGATCTTCGTTTGAAATCGATGTAGTGACGTGCGGAGAAGAAGCTGTCTGTCCGACCAGGTCCTTCCTTGAGTTGGGGGTCAGGGGAGGAGACCCCTGCCCCTCTCCCCAACCAGGCCATCTCCGGAGCGGGCCTGCCGCTTGCACACACGTGTGGCTCAGAGGGCTGGCAGGAGCAGGGGGGAAGTGAGTCCATCACGATAATACCTTAATCCTAGGTAGGAAAATTAAAGTGGGATTTTTGTTCTGAGAGTTCATTTGCATTAGCTTTGAGGCCCGGTCCATGTGATGTTGGGGTTTTGTTTGCTTGTTTGTTTTAAGAAGTAACTAATCAGCAGGTGGTTCAAAAAGGAACTAATCAGCAGGTGGTTCAAAAAGGCATCGGTTCACTGTACTTTGGGGGTTACCTCGTGATAGGTGGATTGGATTCGTGCACACGGACTGTCGATCACCACGCAGATGCATGCGCTCGGAGAGTGACGCAATCCTTCACAGGCTCTGTCTTAACCAAAAGCGAAACTATCGACTGTCGGTAGTTGCGCAATAGCTTTGCCTCTGACAGGACGCGTTATTTACTTCAGGTGTAACGTACATTACAAATAAGGTTTGCTTCCATGGGAAAGCATTAAAACGTTTGGCGAGGGGAGAGCTGAACATTTCCCTTCATTTGTTTTGGCAACGCTGAAAAATAGAGGTCATTACGCACACTTCTCCCTTCCAGAAACATAACAAGGAGCGCGTATTTTAAGAAAATCGAGATATAATTAAAAATACCACAGTGTCTTTGGAACCGAGGAGGCGTGAGCCGCTGAGTGTAACTCTCCCTGTGCAGCGGCCGGGGGCCCACGGAGCGAGTGGATTTTACAAGGAACGGACATTAGAGGTGAAGATTCTGAAAGCATTTCTTTTGGAAAATCTTTAAACACACGACGTAACATCAATTATTCAGCATCAGACTCGATCGGTTTCATTTTTTCCCGCTGAAGACAAGGCTTTCTGAAGCCCCTCCGTGTATATTCACATCCCTGTCGTGTGATAGCAGACGTTTATATGAAAATTAATAGTGCAAAATTAAGCACACTTTTGTTCTGATTAACTGCAATCCGTTCCTAAAACCACCAGGTGTAAAACAGTGCGCACTACAGACGTGTCGTCCTCCTCTGCCCTCGAAATGAGCCAAGCCGGAGCAGGAAAGCTGTTGACAAATTAATACTTTAAGAAAATAAACTATGGTCATGTTCAACACAGAGCAACTTTATCCTGATTAATTTGTGTTGGAGCCTCTCCAGCCCCCATTTACAAAGCCCTGCAGTTTGTACAAATGTAATTTCCTAATATTTACATGAGGAAAGCCTCAGCAGTTAAGCTCTGCCTCCAGTGTGAGTTTTGTGGTTTGTAAAAAGACAATAAAAATACAGAGAGGCAATTGTAAGCACATTTGAAAAAGAAAGGAAAAAAGAAAGGATTTTTTCTCTCCTCCTCCGTGTACAGCCCTATAAAAATGGGCTGTGTGTGCAGACGCTCAGGAAGGGAAGCCAGCGTTCAGCCAGCGGAGTTTTAAGTAATGTAACACCTAATACTTAATAATGTATCCCTGCAACTGAATACAGCTAACGAGCTTCTAGAACACCCACCGTCGTTCTTAACGTAGATCTTTTGCATCCTGACATAATTCATCTTTGTCCATCTGCATTGGTCATGTCATTTTATGCCTTTATTTATATTGAACGTTGGGCGCTTGTATGACTGTCTGATTTAATAAATAGGAAAAAGGGAAAATGCAGTTGTAATGTGTTGCTTTGTTCTGAGAATATTAAAAAAAATAACCTTTAGTTTTAATGAGATTTTCCCCATCAGTTTACACAATTTTCCAGATGCAAAATGAGGTTTTGGCTGTAAAATATTTTATCACATTGTCTTACACAATAAAGATTAGATGCTTTCTCTCTCTCAACTGCACTGCAATTATTTTTTAGTGTTTGCAAATCATAATATCATTTAAAAACCATATTTTATACCTCATCTAAAATACTTTTATGGCAGTATGATGAAAAAAATAACATCTATTTAACTACTCTTTTTAAGTGGCTGTTATGTGCTTTAGTATAATTTCCCAGGAAAAGGCATAGCTAAAAAGCTTAGCTTTCCTTGAAAACATATCTCTCAAGCAACATCTTTGCAAAAATCCCCAGAATTTAATTCCCCCGACTGAAAAGCCCAGAGTGCCTGAATGTAAAAATAGTAGCCCTGTCATTTCACATTCATTAAGTGTGAAACTCAGAAATTAATAATGTAAAAATATGCTTTTTAATTAGTCTTACATTCTGCCCAATGTACTTAAATGGGATCAGCGGCTCCCTAATGATTTTTTTCTTAATAAAGTATTAGCCTGTGATGCACCGAGGTTGACAGGTATGATAAACTGGAAAGTACTTTTGGAGGCGTATGAATGATACCAAAATAGTACTCACCCATTTAAATGTAATTAACATCAGGGAGCTATATCACAAGAAGAGAAGCCTGGAAGATTTTTATTTCAGGGTTTTTTTTTTTTTTCATTTCTTATTTTATGAGTAGTTTGATGATTACAGCAGTGATTTTATAATTTAATTACCTTTGCTGAAAGCTAAGCTCCCACTAAAAGCAGGTCAACAGGACCATAAAGCAGTCTTCAAAAATATTAAAAAGAAAGCAAATCCCCTTGGACGGGCTCTTCGGGCAGAATATATGCGTGTGCGTTGTGCGTGTTTATTTATAGGTGCACGTACATACCTGTACGTGTGTGTGTGTGTGTCTGTGTAAATATTTACATAAGAGAGATACACAGAGAGGTACAGGTGTAGGCGTGTGGTGCACCTACACATGTCTAGCAGGGGAGTATTGTGCCGGTGGTGATGGAGACTGTTGGGAAGAAATTGCCGTTGCTTGTCCCTTGAACAGGCTTGATGTCAGGAATTTTTAAGCACTGCCGTTTGGGAGAGAGCAAAAGAAGACCCCAAAAAGTGTATTTGGTCAACACATCACAATTAAAAGTGACTGCTGAATAAGAGACTTGAGACGATTGTCACCTGACCCTCCTCTGATGTGCAGCCTCCAAAAGACAGCCGTGACTTTGAACGGGTCTACTGTTTTAAGTCACCGAGAATAAGTGGGAAATAGACTCCTTAACACATGAGCGTGCTGACTGTCAGCGTTGTTTATTCAAGGCTTTCACCTCAGATCTCCGAGTTTCTGAGTCCCAAACGACGGCCCCTTTCAGCTCGGTCGACGAGAGAACGCTGACGTGACATGTAAAATATGACAAAATCCCAAATGTCTTGAGTTTACCCCTTAAGCAAAGAGGGTCAGCTACAGACGAGGCTCCACACCTATTCTGGAAGGACCTCCGGAAGCCCACGAGACACTGGGGGCTTGTATGACAAGTGTCTGATGGACATCCGTGGGTGACCACAGCCCGGCCACACAGCTGAAGACGGCAGACAGTACCACAGAACCAACATTCATGACCATCCGCCCACGGGGCTGGCAGAGCCAGCCTTTCTCTCTAAGCCTCGAGAGCAAAAGAGGAAACCACGCCACGAAGTGTTATTTGCCCCGCATGCAGGCAGCCTTTGTTGAGCCCTGACGGTACCTATATTTTCATTCGTTCAAGAAGCAAACCAGAGAAGGAAGACCACGCCAGTCAGTCGGCCACTTCCGTGGAACTGAGCTCAGTGGTCAGAAAACCTTTCTCCTTTTGCTGCCAGGGAACGTGACGCCGAGTTTCTCTGAATTTCCACGGAATCGTCTTCACTGATGCAGTCCTTTCCATGCACAGACATCAGTTTTCAATATTCGTTGGAATCCCTTAAAGAGAAGATATATACACAGGGAGATGTTTGAATCCTTGCTAGTGGGATGTGTTTTCTGTCCTTCACAACGACTGTATTACCAATAATTTCTCTAATGTATTTTTAGAAACCATCCCGGGGAGGCGGGGGAGGGGAGGATTGTAGAAAGTGCGCTAATTTTCAGACTTCCTTAAATTCAGGTGAACAAATTCCAACTAGAAGCTTCGCGAGGACAGCGTAGCGGCTTTTCTTCTTGCTTACCGCAGGATTCCCAGCTCCTGGCATGGAGCCCGCACACACATGTAGGATGAATGCTGGATGAGCGAATACAGATGTCAGATACTAAGTTTTTTTCTGTGCCACCTCGGATCCACTCCAAACCTTGATAGGTATTGTTTTCTTGGTACTTTTCTGGCATAAGCTAGCAATGCATTATTCAGCTTTTCAGCCTATTGTACGGAGTACCTAAAAAGCCACTGCCAAGGTAAAAATTGCAGAGTCAGTAGATGAATAACTTCCGGGGACCTCCTGTACAGCATAGTGATCCTAGTTAACAATTCTGTATTATATGCTTCACAGTTGCTAAAAGGCTAGATCTTAAATGTCCTCACCACAAAAAAAGAGATGATAATTACGTGACCCTGTGGAGCAGCAATTGGTGGTAATCGTATGGTAATCTATAAATGTATCAAATCAACACACTGTACACTTTAAACTTATATAACATTATATGTCAGTTACATCTCAATAGAAACAAACTACAGAAAACCGCATGTTTGAGGCATGATGGGATTGGACCCAGTCTTTATAGCCCTTAACCATTCAGACATCATCCATTCTTTTTTTTTTTTTTTAATGTTTGTTTATTTTGAGAAAGAGAGAGAAAACACACTCATGAGCAAGGGAAGGACAGAGAGAGAGAGAGAGAGGGAGAGAGAATCCCAAGCAGGTTCTGGGCTGTCAGTGCAGAGCCTGATGCAGGGCTCGACCTCATGAACCGTGAGATCGTGAGCTGAGCCAAAATCAGGAGTCAGCCATTTAACAAACTGAGCCACCCAGGTGCCCCAGAAATCATCCATTCTTAAAATTTTTTTATAACGTTTATTCATTTTTTGAGAGACAGAGAGAGAGAGTGTGAGCAGGGGAGGGGCAGAGAAAGGGAGACACAGAATCCAAAGCAGGCTCCAGGCTCTGAGCTGTCAGCACAGAGCCTGATGTGGGGCTCGAACCCATGAACTATGAGATCATGACCTGAGCTGAAGTCAGACGCTTAACTGACTGAGCCACCCAGGTGCCCAGAAATCATCCATTCTTAAATCATCCAGTGGACACTGAGCCTTTCCTTCTGATACTGTCTGCTGGGAGTTTCATCATCAAGGTGCTTCTGGAGATTGGTGATAGATTTACCTAAATTCACGAATTATAGCTAATACCACAGGTTTTTCTTACTATAAAACAGATGGGTTTTTCTCTTACTGTGGCAGAGACGTTTGTCCTCACTGGTGATTCACTCCAACTTCGTTGGAGAAACACCAACGTGTTAATGAAATTTTGATGAGTGGTCATTTTAATTACATCCACTGTTTCATGACCGATTATGTCAAAATGAGTTTATGCATTTATTTATATGTTTTTGAGTTGCATAGAATGGATCATTAAAAGTGATTTAATAATCTGGAAGTCAGACAATGGAAATTACATTGAGTTCGTCCCACATTATTCCTATTGACTTCACTGCAAATTTCATTAAAGCAGCGTTACAAATCCAAGAAGTAGTGACTATTACGTAAAAAGGGTATGACAAAAATAACAAAATATAAAATACGAATGTATCTCCAGTGAGTTTCCCTAGTTCTTTTGCCCTTCCTCTCTCCTTCCTTCCTTTCTACCCTCCTTCTTCTTTCTTTCCTTCCTTCCTTCTTTCCCTTCCTCCTCTTTCCTTCCTTCTCTCCTCCCTTTCTTCTTTCCTTTCTTTCTGATTTTTAAATCCAGCAGTGAGGTTGATCTATCTTCCTTTTATCTGACTTCACTCTTGGAAAATGTGACTTAGACCATTCCCTTCAGAGGAATTCAATTTCTGTCTTCAATGAAGGACCTACCCTGAGGTAGGTCGACATATCGGAATAGAACCAGAACCTTTCACGCCGTCTGGACAATCCTGGGGCCAGACAAATACTTTCTGGCAACTTTAATGTCAAGTCGATGGTCAACTTGACAAGGCAGACAGTCCAAGTGTCGCAGAAGGCTACCTACCCATCCGTCTCCCTCATGACAGACTCGGTGGGGCTATGGGTCCCCCTGCTCCCAGACCAACAAGACAGTAGTTCCAGGCAGGCAGGACTTGCCCACCACCAGCCTGGCCTGCAAGGCCACTCCACTTACCAAGGTGTGATGGTCTCAATGTGCACCCACTTCTTTTTGTGGATCCCCAAAGGATTCCAGTTTGCTTCAGTGTGAAACGAAATCGGAGGCATTAGTGGAGACTTAAAGACAAATCACTGAGCACAAAGGAATGTAGTTATAGCACACGTCACTAAAATCAAAAGACTTGCTTCTAAGGGACACAAGAGTCGTAACCCTGGGATGGCGGAGCAGGGGACAGCATACTGGGGATGTACTCCCTTCCCAGAAGGACGGCGACAGCTCCCATAACAGGTTTTCTTAATGGCCAATCCATGCACTGGCATTTGCGCAGAAGCCGGAGGGACCACATGTTTACCGACTGGCTGAAAGAACATTGCTGCAGAGCTGGGAACACGGAACCAAAAGAGACCTGGGAAATCCACCGGACATAAGTAAAATACAAACCATTGCAAATGGCCCAGATACATGAATTCCAAGGATCCAATCACCCTAAAGTTTTTTCTGCAATCTCGAGCAAACTGCAGAGACACAGGATAAAGATGCATCCCAGCCACCCTGGGTCTTTATCCAGACTTGCGTTGAGCTCCAGCCAAGGGGAGTGCCCCGCGAGCCCCCATTGTCAACCCCTGTGTTCTCCCATCCCACCCCACCCTAGACAGAACAAGGGAGAGCTCTCCTTGGCCCCAGATTTGGAAACAAAACCAAATTTCAGGTAGAATGTCAGTGGAATGCAAGATGACATTTAATCGAGAAAAGAAAACAAAGTCGTTATTAGTTTTCATAACTGTCTAAACAGTGCAGTAATGAACAGGAGTTATACAGTTGGCTCATTCAGGGCATATCCAGCAGGGCTCAGTAAACAGATTTTGTGCACGTGAAGACGAAGTTTACTGTTCTTTGGCAATCGGTTGACACAGGTATGATGGGTCCCCCAGAGCTGGGGTTGGCCGCGAGGATTCCTAGTCCCAGACAAATCACTGAGCACCCCTCCACTGTGTCCAAACTGTGTCCCCACTTCAAGCAAGGAGAGTTGGCTTAAGGAATCTTTCCTAAGATGCTAAACTCGAGGCAGGCAGAGTTTTCAGCTACGGCCTGCTCCGAACAGGCCTGAGTCCGTGGGATGTGAAGGGAAGTGCTTGGTGAAGTGCAGCTCTGTGGCCAGGACAGCAGGAGGTGGGCCAGAAGCATGGGGACCAGGAGGAAGGTAGCTGTCCGAGGGACATGAATCTAAAGCAAAGTCAATTTAAATACAGCCAGAGGAAGATACACTTGGCGATTCGGGCTGAATAATCCTGACTCAGCTGTTGGCCAACCTGGGGCACCGCATCCTTTGATCATCGGCATGATGGGCCTGGCAATTCTTCACACTCTTGGAAGAACTCCTGTGTGACTGTAGCAGGTGGTGATGGAGAAGCGCCAATGGATAGGGATCTGGAGCTTTCTGGGGTTCGCCTTCGGGAGCTCCCCACCCCAAAGGAGGCCCAGAAACTGAACCGAGAGCCTGACTGTCTCATGAGGGCCACCGAGGCAAGCTTGCCAAAGCCAATCTTTGCCCGGAGAAGGCAAGCATTGTTTTCTACCCAAACGACCTCTAAGAGTAACCTGGAATAAAGGACGCCTTTGTGGGCTCGGGAATTCATTCTGATGACATGACTGCCAAGTGAAAGGTGTCAGCCACAGGCTCCGTAGAGCCTGAAACCAAGAAGGGCTCGCGTACTTGCTGAGCGGTACCCAATATTTGGGAGGCTCGGGTGATTTCCGAGACCCCCCTTCATACAAGCAGGCCTACCTCATAGCTGCCTATAGTTCAGTCATCGAAAGACACAGTCAGGGATTTCTCTAGGTATGAATCTTCATGAAATAAATCCTAAAAGCAGCCAGAAATAAGGGAAAAAGTGCAAACTTTTCATAATCCTTAACAATTCCACTAATGACCAGCAGATGGGGCCTGCAAAAATCCCTGGAATAAAGACTTGGGGGAGAAAAAGAACCTTTTAACCTAAAAAGCAATTCACTCAGAACCATTCCAAAATATAAACAGGACGTCTCTTTGTGGTTTAAAATGTCAATGAGCCTGTTTCTCGCTGGAACTCGTGCACAGTCTCCCCGAGATTCTCCTGAGTTAAAATTAACTTACTGCTTTAACAGGGTAGATTTTGCAAAATAACTCCTCCTCCCGTGTCCCTCTATAAGCAGGTTACCACACCATTCGCTGGAAGACAAAATAGTTATCTGCAATTCAGTGAACAGCAGCAAGCCCACGCCCCAGAATCTCCGAACAAAACACGCAGAGCCCTTCTGCTGGGTCCATGCACACACCCCTGCCCGCGGCGCTCATGCACACAAATGCTTCCAATCATTACTTTTCACTACATTGAATAACCTGCACCACCGCAGGCTGAAGACACTCAGGGATCAAGCCGCAGGCCACGCACAAGCTTGTGGGAAAACAGGACCTAAATACAAGGGATGGCCAGGAGCGTGTCCGGGAAGGGTCTTGTTGAACAAGGGCACAGACCCAACCAGGAAGTCAATTTCTCCCACTTGACTCAGCAAGCCGAGCAAACGAGCGCTGGAATTTCCTCATGGAGAAAAGAGAGCCGGTCCTGAGCAGTGAGGGGGCTGCAGCCGGGGCAAAGCTCTCCCAGCCTCACCTGGTTCCAAGACATTTTCTTAGCTGCCAGTCGAGTCCTTTTGGGGAAACAGATGAGCAAGGAGCAGATGGACAGATGCCACTGCTGGACAACTTTGGGCCACAAGCGCGTCCGTGACTTGGAGGCTGCCACATATGGCTGGGCACTGGGGTCCACTCTTAACCCCGAGAAAGAAAGAGAACGCTCCCGTCTCTGGCAAGGAGGAGCCACATGAAAGCTGGGATTTTATGCTTGCGATATAGATTGGAGCAATTAACAAGTATAAGTTGTTTCAAAATCAGCTTAAATCTGCATTTTATGTGTGCAAGTTCCCAGCTGTAATGGGATTATGATGTCAGCAGAGGGAAAGGAGTGCGCAGCTGCAGCCGGCGATCGAGGTAGCAGGCAGCTGTTAAAATCGAGAACTAATGGTGATTAATTCTTATTATGTGTTTGAAGATTTCACAAAGAGTTCAAGACCCAACTCTTCCCACGGCGGATGAAGTGAAGGGGGAGAATTTCCGTGAAAAGAGACTCCGAGAAGAGCGTGTGCCTTCACTGCGCTCCCCGGACCGTCGCGTCGCCAACCCGGTCGTCGTGTTGTCCGGCTTTTAACCCGATTCGGTGTTTTCCCCAGCCCACGTGGCCCTGGTGTCCCCGAGGTCACACTTCAAGAGGTCGGTGCAGACGGACCGCGTGTCCTGTCCCCCGCCGTGGCCAAGACAGGGCGTTCATCACATCCTCTACTTGGAACTGTTGGTTGCCATGCGATCTGGGGACACAAGCCATACTCGCCAGTTCCTGGCGGGTAGCAGCTACATGTGTGGAACCCGAGAGCTCTAGCAGGATTTTAGGACACACTCTCTAAAAAAAAAAAATCTCTTTAACTTTCATCTCTGACCGAGAGTATATCTGGAGGGCCAGGTGCCAAGGCCCTAAGGCACTCATTCATTTCTGAGGTTTTATGTAACTTGCATTTCTATAAAAAGGTCTCTCCTCCTGTAGCTTTGAATACAAAATCAGATATTATGTACTCAAGGGGGAAAATTACACCACCACCAACAGCAACAATAAAAACAATCTCCGATGCCACAAAATAAGAAAGTTACATACAATACAGCTAAGAAAATAATGTCTAAAGTAACAGGTTAATTTTACAATAAAAAACAATCAAAATAAGACAAAAACAATCTTGTAAACTTTTAGGTACAATATCTCTGGCCAAGTATCAGTTCGTAAAGATTTAAATTAAAGTTCAGAAGCAGGTAGTCTGAGAGTCAGAACACTCCGTTCTCCGGCCAGGTCAGCAATTAACCGGCTAGAAGGCACCAGAAAAGTCAGCTTCTTCATTTGTAAAACATTTCTATCACGGAGAGTGCCTCCAGCTTTAAAATACCTTCACTGTAAAGGGAGAGAAATGACCGGGCAAGGCTCTAACTAGACCCTGGGCTCAGAAACCACCCAGATCAAGCCAGACAGCTCACTGATACCTCCAGCAGCACTGGGTATTTTGTAGAAGCTTCCCAGGCCCCCTTTCCTGCACTTGGTGGAAGTCAGTCCTTTTTTATTTTTTTTTAATCCAAGTGGACGTTGACCTACTAAATGGGGAGGAAAAAAGAAACAACTCAGGCAGCCACTCAAATTGCAGGAGACAACGAGCAGAGGCTGGGAAGGTACTTGAACGTAGCTCGAAATCACCAATGTCGGAGGAAGGGACTGGGGAGATACTGCGTCTGTTCTCCGACTGGGTCCAGGACGTCTATTTCTCCTGACGCGCATTCTCCGTACAGCGGTGCATTCCTCCACACAGGTCAGAATATGCAGGCAGGCCGACATGCAAATGAGGCAGAACGATGACAGCACCCTTTGCAGCATTGGCCTTCTGGCATTGACATAGTCCTGGGGCTTCGGGATGGAGACAAAGAGCTCTTGTTTCCCTGCTTCCTATCTGGGGGAAGATCAAATTGCTCAGTCCTCCCCCCACCCTTGTATTAAAACAAAAAAAAAATAGGAGGGGAATTACAGAGTTGAAACCAGAAAAGAAGTTTAAAGCCCCCTAACAACACTTACTGCTGTGAAAGGGAGCAGGAATGAGGGGCGGAGGATTTAATTTTGGGGGTGATGCAGTTGACCCCTAACCTATCAAGCTCCACGGAACTCACAAGTTTCTGGGCTTGGGGCCGTCCCTGCCCAGTGTCCCTGTAAAATGTTTGCGCTCTCCTAACTTTCCTTACACCTTACAGCATTGCCTTGATAACTTGATTCTTACAACGGACTGATGGTTGTTTGCTTTGAGTTTTCATCTTATTATTATTTTTTATTTTTTCTTTTTTTAAATGGTATTTATTTATTTTTGAGAGAGAGAGAGAGCAGGGAGGGGCAGAGAGAGGGACAGGGAAGGGCAGAGACACAGAATCCGAAGCGGGCTCCGTGCTCCGAGCTGTCAGCACAGAGCCTGACGTGCGGCTCGAACCCACGAACTGTGAGATCATGACCTGAGCCGAAGTCCAATGCTTAACCGACCGAGCCACCCAGGCGCCCTGAGTTCTTTTATCTTAAAAATGCAGCTGGAGTCAAGTCCTGTTCACGTTTCCATGTCCTCCTTCCTTCCTTCCCCCATGGCGTCTAAGGACCCTCCAACCCGGATCTGAGCGGCATCCATCCCAAGGCAGCGTCCGTGGGACGCCTCTTACTTGAAGGTTACAACTTGGCAAAAATTAACCAGGGGGGAAACAACAACAGAAGGCACACTTAACCTCCAGCTTAACTTGCAGGGGGCCTTGGTCCTTCGAGGCGGTGGTGACTCTGACGAGTGGGCACCAGCGTGGGTGTCCGTGTCCTCCCTAAGGATGCCTTCCCATCACAGGCCAGGTGTGCCGCTGGTCCTGTGGCCCCTGCTCTGGGCCGGGAGCTCACGGCGCACACAGGCTCCCCAGCGCATCCAGAGCTGGAACATATGAGCTTTCCATCCAGCTCGGTGGCAGGGCCCAGCAGAGAGGCGGTCACAGCTGCTGTGCTTCGCAGACTCTAACAGCCAAAGGTAGGGGGTCCTGGAGGGGGGCCAGGAACTGCCTGAGAGGTCAGAGGAGGGGGAGGAGGGGGGATGAGAAGGGGGGAGTACGGAAGGAGGCTGTAATGGGATGGCAGGATGCCCGGGATTCATGGGGCATAAAGACAGGAGACGGCTGGGGCAGTGAAGGATTGTGGGGAGGCAGGGACACAGAGAAACGGGGGTGCGTCACAGAGAGCGGCCCAGAAAGACGGGTCGGATGGAATGGATTCGGGATTCAGGTCTACTTCCCAATCTGGTTCAAAGTATCAACAGAGATCTAGCGGCACCTCTGAAATAATAAATTGCAAAATGCTGATTGGATCCTGGGGAAAATGCACCTTTCTTTGCACAGACGGAGGCAAGCGTTTCTGAAATTTTCACCCTGAGTCTATGCAAATCTACAGATTAAAGCAAGATGACCAAGAGGAAGATACCTGACAAAATTGAATGGAATGTGTTTTAACAAAAACTGTTCACATTTCTGACTTGCATCATATATATATGTAGAACCAATTACTTCTGCTTTTTAAAACCTGTTTTATTCCAATTTCCATCCCCTTGTTTCAATGAAAATAAACATTTGCCCTGGTGGAAATATGCCAGTATGCCGCTGTAGGGCTGGTTCAGAACTTACTTAGGCTCCAGGGTCAAAAGACAGGTCAAACAAAGGACGGTCCCAGAGGGGACCACAGTGGGTGTCCAGGGAGCAGAGAGCAAAAGAGGAAGAAGCCGGCCAGTGCGAGGGCAGGGGAGGAAGTTCTCAGAGGGAGGGAAAGCAGGGAGAGAAAGCACCGAAGAAGAGAAGCAGGAGACAAGTGGGTTCAAATGGAGGATGGCAGCCGTGCCGTCTGGGGACTGATGCGGAAGAAACTGGGACCCACCCAAAGGCCACCATCCTGCTCTTTTTTATTCACACTCACCACCTTCTAATAGACCACGTACTTCTTTTATTTATCCTATTTATTCCGTCTTGTCCGTCTGACTCCACTAGGAGGGAAGTACCATGAGGGCAGGAATACGTCTGTCTTGTTCATGGATGGATCCCTCGTGCCTCAAACAGCACCTGATAAAGGGGGACCCTCCCTAAACCTGACAGTCCCATGCCCAAGGAATAAAGGAAGTAAAACGCGCGGTCCTCCTGGCCTTTTAAAGTACCACACTGCTTTTGTCTCGCGAGAAAAACCAAGCGTGCCAACTTGAGAGAGGTCAGCGATGGTTCCATCCACCCGGAAACACCAGGTGGCCACTCAAGATAACTTGGGAAATCTGAGCCGGTCAAGTTTATTGCCGTGTCACCAGCAAGTACCTTTTGGGACTGAGGGAATTAGCAAACAAATTCCACAAACCACTGGCAGTTATTTTTAGCGAGGTAGTGGGAAATGAGAGCCTAGAGGAGAAATGGCAAGAATAGATGTGAGAGTGATTTTTTAACTCAAAAAGAAGATTGATCCTGATTTCTACCATCTGGGAGCCAACCCAAATCCCTAGGAAAATAAGGCTCCCTCAAGCCAAGGTAAAATTAAAGAGACATAGCAATCCATACTCATTAATGGTCCCATAAAGCATCAGGAATGGTGCCCTCTCATCCCGGCCTCTTGGCCAGTTGTAGGCTCCAGTCCTGCGAAGGAATATAGTAAATATATTTACATTGTTTATGAACATGTCCTGATTGCAGTTGAACAATTGATGGAAGTCACTCCCATTTGGTTTGTATAAAAAATGGTTGTTCAGAGCCTGAAAACATATCTGAGTGATGACAAATTGGATTTACTGATTTGGAGAGATAGCCTGTAGGGATGGGAACAGATGAAAAATACATAGGCAGTCGGGATATTGAAGTAGGTAAATGATTTAAAGCAGCTTTGGAAGTAGTTTGTTATAAGTGAGTTGCCAGGAGAATTTCCCACCCTACTTGTCGGCTGTCTCCTGCCTTCGGTACCCAATCGGAGCGAGCATGGGTGCCACCTCCCCTTTCCTCCTGCACCTCAAGATCCCTTTCTGCCTCTGCTCCTGACAGTCTTTACTTGTCCTGGACCTTGGGATGGAGTGCCACCAAGTTGCTCACGATGGCATCTTTGGTTCTGCCACCGGCTGCCCCTGGGACCGCCACCGTGACAGGGCAGGCAGGACCCGGAGAACTCCCGCAGATTGCTGCTCTCTTCAGCTGCAGGAAGGTGCGGTGTTTCAGAGAGAGGAGAGCTCTTAGCATTCAGGAGGTGGCCCAGCTCCCTCAATTTACACGTGAGACTAAAGCCCTCAAGAGAGAGAGGAGTGAGAGAGCGCACTGCGTGCCCCTGCTCATGACTGATGGAGAGAGAACCCAAACTTGTTGCCCTGTTCTCTCCACTCGGTAGAACTCTTTCCTCCAAAGAGAACGGGGTTATTCTGACCCACCCAGGTCCCTCACCTGGTATCAGAAGAAAAAGTATTCATCCATCACTTATTTTTAGCCTGCCTTGGAAAGTTTCCAGTTGCCAAAGGCATAGAGGTGACCTTCTATTTTGCTTCGACTGTTATACAACATTCTGAGAAAAGGACAAAAGAAAAACCCACATTCCACTCACCCATGGTTAATCTCTAAGAGCAATGCATTTCCCCACACGTTTCATTGCGGCTTGTCTGCTATGATAGATAGACAGACAGAGACTGGTGATATAGATGATTGATGATCAATATGGAGATAGATAGATGATGGATATAGATAGACAGATAGAGAGACGGTAGACATATTGTCTGAAGATGCACAGGCCAAGTCACCCTGCTCCCTGTGGGTCACAATCCGCGATGACCGGTGGGACCCAGAGGTACCTTGGTGCGTTGAAAAGAACTTGGAGTCGTGGTCTGGGATCTCTGAGGCCCCTCTCTATCCAGCCTGAGTGAGCGCCCCACATGCTAGAACATCTCTCCCTACTTAGAAAACAAGGCATTTCACACGCGTTATACGGTTGAGCTTAGGAGATAATTAAAATAAGAATGCTAACCATAATAGTAACGATAGCAACAATGTTTCCATGATGTTCTGAGTCTTCATAGCACCCTTCTCGGGTGTATAGGCTTCCTAATGGATTCGTCGCATCCTTCCTATCAAAGGAAGTGGAGTCAGTGCTTCACGCTGACCATCGGCCCATCAGATATAGGGGCAGGGATTTAAGGGCAGTGGTCAGAGTGCTGGGACACGGGAGAACTCTCAAGAGGCACGTGAACCACGACGTGCCTTCAAACAGCTCTCTGTTAGGTTAAGGAGACGGGTAACAGCAGGCTGTGATTGGAGCACCACTAGGGTACCTCCAGCACCGTCCAGCCCTATCTCGGCTCGCAAGTTGACTTGACAATCAAAACTTAGCTCAAAACATCACATTTTTATCAGTTCCTTCCTTTAGCCCAAATACCATGTCCTGTGCTTTTTGTCATTACTGCATTGGACCCTCACACTTACTTCATGGGCTTTCACTTTTCGCCTTTTTTTTCCTTGTAAGAAAACAGAGGAACAGGGAAGGTTTGCGATTGACCCAATGCCCCACAGCTAATGCGGTACTTGTCACACAGTAGACAGCAATAAGTATCATTGAGTGGCTAAATGAAGGCATCGGAATTTGAACCCAGAGCTCCCTGGCAGTCACAGACACAGCAGGGACCAGAGTGAAGGGACGGGGTGGAAAGCAGTGGTAAGACTTGGTGACTGGAGACCTCCTTGCCGAGAGGGGATAAAGGCGGAATGACTCTGGTGGCTTCCAGGCTGGGTGGTTGCTGCAGAAGGAAACAGGATGGTTGGGAAGCAAAGTGGTTTCTCAACACCTTTGACTCTTCTCAAAATGCTCCAAAACAAAGCATCTTTATCAGTGATTATCTTCTTACAGCCCTCTTCCTGGGCTCTCTCTGCCTTCATGTGTCTCTCCTTCCTCGTTAAAAACTACCAATCTTATTGATTGTGAGGCATCTTTCAGTGACACGGGAAACTTCTGGAATCCTAACACGTGCACAAGGGGACACCTGCACACTGAAGATTTTGTGGATTTTGTGGGGTGAGTGCATGATCTGGGTACTCCCATTTCCTATCAATGGCTTCCTTGGTTTCTTCGATCACTGGAGAGCTACATTTACCTGGGCTGGGCTTTGGTGTAGCCAAGGAGGGAACATCTAGGTCATCTGTTCGCCCCAGGGAGGATCCTATGCTCTGCCATGGCCAAAAGGCCCCAGAAAATGAGGACAACCCAGTTCCCTTGGAGAAGTGCTGGCTGAGTCAGCACCCAGGATATCTACGTCCTCGGGCTCAGTGTCCATAAACTAAGGGATTCCAGGGATAAGTAGAAGGTGATTACTTCTTTTTTCACATTCCGACACCCCCCCCCCTTGCTTCTAGCCCACCGGCCTCTAGGAAGTGATCCAAGACCCCCACTTGGCCTTCAAAGGAAGACAATGCTCATAGCGTTACAGGCAGGAGGGGAGCATCTTAGGAATGTACAGAAAATGTGTCAGGCTTAACAATTATCAGGCACAAAACAGCTAATGGCCCAGTCTGCATTCTTATCCAGCCAAGGGGCCCCCAGGCAGTTACCCCCAGGCTGCTTCAAGCCAGGCTTTCTTATAGACTCACGGTCGCTAAAAAACAAAGTCAAACATAAAAGTCAAATAGCAGACCAAAATAGCAAGCAGCTATATTTTAGACGTTGGATAAAAAAGAGAAAATGCGCTGGCTGTGTGGAAGGTTTTGTGACAAATCCCACTTGAGGCCGCATCACGCTGGCAGGAAACTGTCCCACGCTGGCATTGGGACTTGCACCCTGCATTTGCACGTGACCTGGAGGAGGGTCTGGAGTGAGGCAGACGAGGGGCATCTGAGAGCTTGGGTCAGGGGAGCGGCACAGATGTACACAATGGACCCACTTGGCTGCATCCATCTGGGAGATGGCTTTTGGATGCAAAACAAACACGGAAAAGCTCCATTCTGCTGGGGAGGGACTTTTTAAAAGAATCATTTAAAAAATTAATCACTTAAAATGAAAGTGTCGTTTCTATTCTGCAGAAATAAAAAAGGAACCTGAGTTGGAGGACTGGCCAGACTGTTCTTTCTTTGGACGATTCGGAATTCTTTCGAGAACCAAGTCACTATTTTCAAACTGTGGCAAAGAGGAGGAAGCAGTGTCGCAAGATGCTCCCAGGAAGTGTCCTCAGGTGACAGAGAGGTCAGGTCAGCCCAGGAGGGGCAGGGACACAAGAGGAGCCATGCAGAAATTGACCTGGCCCTCCCTTCATTCGCTCATTTACTCATTTGCTCATGTGTGCATTCACTGACATTCATTCATCTTTCCCTTTCCCAAACTCTCCTCTTGGAAGCTCTCTACTTGCCCCCCAATATTCCATGCGTGCAACCCCTCAAGAAGCAGGTGCCCGCTCTGGTATGACTCTGCCCCTGACTCGACGTCTGGCTCTTGGAGAAGCTCACAGAATTATAAGTAGTCGAGTGCCTTCTAAGTCTTGGGTGCTGTATCCATTTTTGTGAATATCATACCAGCGCAGACATAACCGTGAATGTTATGGCATGAGGTGCCTTCAAAAACCGTTGAAGTGCAGTGGGTTCTCAGAGGACCAGGTGAGGACGGCCGCCCTGGGTGATGGAGAGCCTCCTTGGAGAAGGTGTCCACCCATTGCTTTTTCATTGAGGTAGCATTTGTGGCATCCCAGCAGCCTGTTAGGTGCTGATGACAAGGATGCAGTCCACACTGTGAGGCTCACATTCTGCAAAGAAACAGGAAGTTGCTCTGCAGGATTTTGGGGGCCATGATGGGGAAGAGCAGGGTGTGGGGTGTGTGCAGGGGCACCTGCGCCAGACCTTAGGGGGCCGGGAAAGCCCCCGGGAGGATGAACACGTAAGTGAAGAAGCAAAGTTCCGGGTGGAGGGAGAGGGGTTTTGCAAGATGAAAACTCACACACGCAAAATCGCATGGAATGATCTTGCAAACAAAAATCAATCACAAGTGTCAGTGAATAGAGCAATGAGGCTCACGTGTGGACACAAATCATGGCAGGTGGGTCAATGCTAGAAGGTACAAAGCCTGGGTATTTTAACTTAGTTCTTAGACATTGGGAAGCCCCTGAAAATGTCTGAGCAGGTACATTCCGTAGTCAGACCCAGCAAACCTCAAAGAGGGAATGAAGGCAGGACGACCAGATTCTCGTACCAGGGCCTTTGGAAGAAGAATTGCCCCCGTTGACTGACGTAACAGCCAAGCAGACCCGAGAAGGAAGCCACCCTGTGAGATGTGTCCGTGACCGGAATCAGGCCCAAAGCACTGAGCATATCTTGGTGGCACTCCTGGCTCACGTTGGGGAGACTTCCCTTCTCCAAGCCTCAGCTTCTTCATCATCGAACAGGACAGAATGTTCTGGAAGGTCCTTCTCATCTTCCATAGGCTGTGATGGGAGCTGTTTCCCTGCAAGCAGCAGGTCAGCCGCGCCCAGAAGAGAAAGCAGAGGCTGTGGCCGCTGTGTGTGGTTCTGACATAACGTGAGGAGGGCCGCTCCCGCAGGGCTGTGGCGGTGCCCATGGCCACGGGTCTGATGCCAGAAGAGCCCGGGCCCAGAGGTGGCATGGACACTGCAGGGGCTGTACCAGTGCCTCTGGGTGGGTGATGCTAAAGACAGTGAGAGTTCGTGGTGCAGAAATTGCTTTACGGAGTCAGTGACTCCCCAGAGCACACTGGCATGCACAGTAGGTCAGCCAGGCAGTGAGTTCAGGGGCCGACGCGCAGAGACAGCCCAGGTGACTTAGGTGCCTGGCCTTTCGGTGATGAGGACGCTGGGGGCTGCACATGTGGATTATCTTTTAACTGTGACCTAAAGCGTTGCCGGTTGAGGGGCGTCCTTCACCTTCACTGTGATGTGGCCCCAGTCCCCTCGGCAGATGCCTCTGGCTCCCGGACTCCACACTATTGGGTTGTGTGGGGCTGGGGCTGGTTCTCATGGTGGGGGTGGGGAGGACTTGGGGACGGTGGGGGAAGAGAGGTCTGGAGGCAGGATCAGTCGGCCCCACCGTTGGCTGATAAACAAAACCGAATGAAAGAAGACAGAGTTCCGAGGCGATAATGTGCGTTCAAGCAGAGAAACTTGGAGAAAAAGCGGTTGCTCCTGCAATCTCGGGAGCGGGGACTCAGGCGCTAGAACCCACGCGCGGTGCGCTGTTCCGTCCCTGTGGTCACCCTCATGTGTACCCAGGACATACTTGGTACCGTTAGCGGGGGTCCAGGCTCTGCGTCAGGTGACCGCCTCGCGTGGCATGCACCAGACCCCCTGCGCGCTGCTCCTCCCTTGCCCGCATCTTCCGGTGGTTTTTCTTGGCCACGTGACCGCGAAAGGAATCACAATTTTTCACTCGATGCCCGTGTATTTTTGATTTTGCGCTCCACGTGTATACAAAGCCCCTGTGAAAGCAATCGTGCGGAGAAATTCCTTGGAAAGAAAGCTTGCAGTTTGATGGCGCGGCGCCTACGCACGTCTTTCCTATCTCGCGAAGGCCGGGAGCGGGGACGCCCTCACAGCCTGGCCGTGCCGGACCAAAGCCCAGTCCTGTGCCTCGGCACCGTCACCAGCTCGCGACACTCGCGTGCGCCGATCCTCCTTGACCAAAATCCGTGTCCTAAACTTTCTTGGGGCCACGCGGCCCACAGGGCAAGACGCGCGGGCCCCCGCTCCATCTGCGGGGCCCCCTCGAGGCGGCGGGGTGCGGGTGCCGGGAGCGGTGGCGCCCGGGGCTCAGGGTAAGGGGCTGAGCAAGAGGCTCTGAAGACAGGCCCCGGGAGGCTGGAAGGGAAGCAAGGCGACCGGGCCTCACCGAAGCCCCCGCCCGCCTCATGCCCTCTGGTTTGCATCATTTTCAAATATCAAAAGCAGGCATGAGCTTACGGGGAGCCCGGGGGAGAGCACTGTGCCTTGTGGACACTCCCCAGATGGCTCCAGCCACTAGACGTCTCTCTCTGGTGACTGTTTTACCAAAACCAAATCATCTCTGCCTGCGTTTTGTTATTGTTCACATTCTCCTTGAGAGCAAAGTGCGAGGCAGCTAAAAGCATTCCTTTGGAGATGCTATCTAATCAGCCAGGGACTTCCAGAGACCCCTGGAGCAGGGCGGGCTGTGCGCCTGCGTGGGGGCCGGCCCTCCCCTCCTTGCTGGATGCTCGTCAGGTGGCAGTGAAATTTCTCGGCTTGGCAACGTGGCCTCTTACGGGCATCGGTCCTGAATGCGTGACAGTGTTGCATTTTTAATTATGATGATGTTAAATGGACCTAATGGGTGACACTCTCCTGATTCGCAGAGCATTTTTATAACGTTTATTAAAAAAGGCCAAAGTTTATTTTACAATCAGTAATAAACGGGAACACAAAAATGCAGCCATTGGCACAATGGCCCTAACACGTTCGTTTGATCCACAAACTGCATATTATTCTAGCCGGGTAAGTGACGGGAAAAACACAATTGAAGTCCTATACAACATTTGATCACCTTACTTAATAACAACAGATGCTCTGAGCGGCCGCGTTTTGAGAAGAGCCCTGTCTGCTGCTGGTTATGAAATGGCAGGACACTTGGCATCCTCTCACTTCACACCATTTGAAAACCATAGAGTCACATAAATGGCCAATGAGAGGTAGGAAAATGTAGCTCCTGTCTGCACAGTACGAGCCATTTCATCCCAGCGATGCAAAACAGCAAAGCTGCCTTTCAAAAGAAAAGTCTGTAAAACTTGCCAGACTCCGTCGTGTGCAGCAGCAGAGGGAACACACACAGCCAACACCTCCATACGCTGTTGAAAAACAGACTTAATAAAGTGGTTTTAATAAAGAAATGCTGTTTTCTCATCTAGCGTTGTGTCGTGACTTGAACATTATTAAACGGGAGTAGATATACGTCCTTAAGCAGAGCAAGGCTGGACCGACCCGGGAGGAAATGCCTTCTCCCCAGCAGAGCCTATGCACAGACCTTTGATGAGGAAGGTGGACCGAGGGGCCGGGGAAGCTGGGGGGTGGGGGGGGGGAGGCAGGAGGCGCAGCTCTGTTTGCAGCAAAAGCCATCGGATGATTTTACGGTCCCCACAGTCCAAGGAGTTGCCTTTAGGAAGGGAAAACATGAGCAATTGGCTGACCCCAGGTGCTTCCTTTTGTTAAGATTTGGGATGTCTCTTCAAGGTCAATGCTTAGAGATGCCTAAACTTCCCTCCAATGCCCTGTCCCTTCTGGCCCGTGGGACTTATTGCACAAGAGCCTGACGGAGATGCCCCAGCCCCACAAATCCCGTCCCTCTTCCGGATGGTGGTCCCGGCTCCCCACGCGACCTCCCAGCCAGCGGGGCTCCCATTGTGCCATTGTGTGGCACAGAGCGTGCCACCAAAGCCAAGACAGATTCTCCCCATTTCTCAAGGACAAATGGAGAGGAGATGTGATTATTTAGGTTATCCAAGCTCAAAATTGCTCGAACCCCAGCTGCTTATATGGAGGAGACAACAGATTAGAACAAGACTCACAGGCCCTGGGAACTGATCCTGCACATCTCGGGCAAGCCCGAGGGCCTTCTCTGCTGGCTCTTCCCCCTTCTTCCTGTGTCTGGGAAGGGGCCGTGTGGAACCCATCGGCCGCAAGCTTCAAGGCTTTGGGGGCCTTCAAGGCTTTGGGTTCTCCTGGGGCCCTCAAGATGCTTTGAACAGAATGTGAAAGAAACCAGAATCAAAATCCTGAAGGAAGGAATTTTGGCTTTGGAACACGGAGGGGAAAGTCACAGAAAAAGATTACTAGGGGATCTGGAGTGGCTTTGAATTGATCCCACCTGTTGATGGGCCCCGGCCTAATGTGGTCTTACGGCTACGGCTACGGGGGATGGCCGACACAGTTTTCATCGAGGATCAGACACCGTGCCCGTTGTGACTAACGCACGAGGTGGGGCCAGCGAGTCCCAGTCAACTGGGCCAGAACCCTCTGTGACATGTGTAAGGCTGTCAACAATTTCGTCCACTTGGCCTTGAAGGATAGAAAAATACAAATATGGTCAGGTGCCTCCCTGCTGTTTGTTCACAGAGCCCAGAACAAAGAGAGAACTGACAGATGTTTGAGCGAGGTTCACCTGACTCTGCGACCCCCGAGTGGGGCCCAGGGTCCAGCCCCCTGGTGAGCCCCAGTCAAGGAGAGCAGTGACTCTCTCCTCCAACACGCAGTGCACAGACAGAGCGTGAGACTGAGGAAGGACACCCACAAGGCCAGGTGAGTCCAGTCCTGCAGGAGCACCTCGTCTTCTCTCCCCGTGTGGGTGGTTATCGCTGTCATTCAACATAAAACCACACTTGATGTTTGATTCAGTGAATCTGAGGAGAGAGACTGTGCAGCCACAACTTGGGGCAATCGCCACATGTTTTTTTCGAGTGTCATTGAACATAAACCTTCCTGGCTAAGAGCTGATTGGTTGGGTTTTATTTCAGCCCAGAGTGATTTTTTAAATGACTAATTTATAAAATCTTTGAAAATAAGAGTTTCTAATGGAAGTGCTTACACAACCATAACTCTGGCGTTGCAAATGGCACCATTGTCGTTAAGGGTGTGTTGTTGTTTGTTTTATGCTAATCTGCCTTCAATGCGACAGACTGTCACCTGCACGGGGGGTACCGTTCAGCACTATATTAGCCCATATGGCACAAGCTAAATTGTATCGAAGCTATGGGCTAATTACGGATGAGTTAATAAAGCCAGGCAGAGTGAGTCTGGCCATCCCCCACCCCCAGCCCTTGGAGGACCGCCCCCCACTCCCCAAAGTGAATTAGCCCTATTTGGGCTTTTCAGTTCTTCACAGTGCGGTCTTCGAGAACAAATCCATAGTTCCGTTTCCGATTTTCGTCCGTTTTTGTCTTTCCGTGCGCCCATGATTTTGACTTTACTCTTGAAAACAACTTTGGAGCCACTTGATGTTTCCCTCTCTCATCGCTGATTTTCTTCTGAAGGGTTTAGCTCTATTTCATCACAAAAGGACAAAATGCAGCTGGGGGCAGACACACGCATTACTGAAGTTGCTCGGGTTTTGATAAAGGCAAATGAAACAACGCTGTACACATTGAGGCTGTAGGTCAGTCCCCCAAGCGTAGACGCTTTGGAGCCATTCACTGTAGTTTAGAAGCAGCAAGAACAAGCCAATTGTGGTAGCGTGTCCATCAGGTGTTTAATCAGAGGAAGCAAACACTTGATTTCGACGGGATGAATAATCTAGTTTGAATGCATTTCCTTTAACACCTTATTTTGGTTTCCTGGCGAGCACCTCTGTAGGTCTTCACCCAAGAACTGGCAGGCTCTGCCTTCCTAGGTGGGGACGGCCACGTGTCATCTGCTGCTTCTCCGGGCTGCACCTTCACCACCGTCCAGGGGAGCAGATCTCCCGCTCGCCAGGAGGGTAGGCCCCGCAGGCCTGTCCTCGGAGACCCACATCGCTCCCGCTCTGTTAATCAACTGGCACCGGGAACACGGGACACATTTGGCTTCTCCCTCCCAAATCAAGCCCAGGCTGCCTGTGATATGTCAGCCTGGGGAGTCAGATTTCTTGGGTGACACCCTCAGCCTCTCCCTGTGTACTCTTTAGATGCCTCAATTAACTGCGACAGTGACTCACCAAACATGACAGTCTGCCCCTTTATTATTATTTGCAAACAACCACACTTCGCATCCCCTGGAAAAGTTCAAACTCGGAGATGCCAAGCCGGCGAGGCTTCTCGACGCCTGAAATCCGTGTCTGGATCACCAGAAAAATCTCCTTGTCTGATATTTTTAATAAAGCACAACATTTGTTTTCATTCTTTTTCTATGTGCTCAGTAAGACCATTGGCGTCTAAACTAAAAAAACATAAAGACCGGGAAGAATTTTAAAAAAAGAAAAAAAAAAGGAAAAGGCAAGAAACTGAGTCTGGTTTGCTCACAAGGGGGGACAGAAGGAGCCAGCGCTCCGGCCACTGACCAGACGGCGTCAGGCAGGCAAGGTACCTTTCTTATGCCTCCACTTCCGGCCGGGGACGGCCGGGGACGTCCCCACCAGGGACGGTGGCAGGCAGGACCTACTTGAAGCTCAATCGAGTGGTACCATAGGATGTTATTGGTACAGTTTCTGGGCCATAAGAACTCAACAAGGAGTCGAAAACTGCAGAGACCAATCACAGTCACCAGGCAATGACCCGCGATGTCAAGACAGCACAAAGGATCCCTCCACAGGATCTGAGACAAAGGACTAGGACCGGAGCAGAAATGGCAGTTTTCTCCACGAGGCTGATCCACCCACCGCCCTGCTTCCTGAGGTTCACGCAGCAGGGAGAAGAAGGGGTCTGTTCTGCACCGAAGCCGGCATGGGAGCCTTTTCTGGTCTAAAGAAGACGCTGGCTGGCCGGTATTCTCGTCTGCGCGATGCAGGGGCATGAGTAACGAAGAACGGGCTGGAGGAATCCTGCCCTCACGCAGTCCTGGGGCTCCATACTCAGTGTCTGGGTGGCTGACATTGCTGTGTCTGGTGCTGGCACCGGGGGCACACAGGACAGGCGATCTGAGAGGGAGGACAGCCACGGAGGACGGGAGGCCAGGCCCGGCTGGCACTGTGCACCTGTGCTGGAACCGCGGGTCGGACTGGGATCAAGTACAGCCTCAACCCCTCTGGGCCCCCAGCCTCACTGTTGGGAGCAGCCTGTAGGAAAAGCGGGTGGGCACCCTCACGACGCACGACAGAAAATTCAGCAAGATCTGGGGACGCCTGTGCCCACTGCAGCTAGTGACGCATGTGTGAGTTGCAGGGGCGCCCGGCCACTCGGCCCCTCCAGAGCCTCGCCGAGACCGCACCCGCCCAGCGGTCCGTAAGAAAGGGAGCTCTACACTGACCCACCCAAACCCACCCCGGTGCCCACGGGGACGAGGGAGCCGGACCACAGTTGAATTTCACAGACCGCTAAATCTCTCCATTTACACAAAAGCAAATGTTATGAGAGTCAATCAAACATCCCTGCTGAGCGCCGCCTCTGGGTCACATATGTCCATGCCCCTGTTCATTGGCCTTCAGGACTGTAGCTTGCTTGGGTGCAAAGGGGCTTCTGAGGGACAAAGCAGAGCCCAGCTGGAGGTGCATCCTGGGGGTGAGGGGTCTTTGCACCCAAAGGTGAACTACAAAGTCAGGCAGTTCCAAAGGAAACGCAGACTGACCAGGATGAGAACACTGGACTGGTGTCACATGAAAAACGAAAGGCCCCTCCCTCTCCGTTCCCCGTGAGGGTGGCCTGGGCTTTATTCACTCCGGGAATTACCGAATTGCCCGCTGCATCAGCCACCCAGGTAACAAACTTCGCCCCCGAGTCCGGCACCCCTGGTTCCAAGTTTACACAAACACTGGTTTATTTCATTGTCGCTCTGGAGGGGACCGTACCATCCTAACCTCTGTCCTTGGCCCACCATTGACACCTGTGCTTCCTCGTGACCCCTTCCATCCGGTGCAGCAAACCCACCCCAAGAGGCAGGGCCCCAGAGCCAGGTCAGGCACCTGCTGCGTGGGTAGGATTTGCCAGGGTCACGAAGTAAAGGCATTTCTTCCAAGTCAACATGTACAGGAAGGACACTCAGCCCCTCCGGTCAGCAGAGCACGCAGGATGGTTCCGGAGTGCACTTCGGAGGGGCGCCACGGGCATCTCATGTGTCATGGGCACTGTTGAACATCCTATGATGTAGGGGACAGCCCCACAACAGGGCACGACCCAGCCCCAATTACTAATAACACTGAGGTTGAGAAGCCCTGATTTATTGGGAGAAGTCAGTACCTCTACCTAATTCCAAGTCTTTACTTTCCCAACAGAGAAGCTGTCACGTCCTCCCAAAAAGGCATGTTGTCGAAGCTCAAGATGGAAAACACAAAGCCAACGAAGGGAAAGATGATCCCTGTCCCTCCCTCTCCCAAATACCCACAGAAGTAGCGTAAAACTCACTCCCCTGTCTGATCAAATACCCATATGGGAAACAAGGACGCATTCGTGTCCAGCCAGCACCTTCTGCCCACCGAGGCGGTGGCTGTCCTGCATGAGGACCACCATTTAAGTGCAGAGGCCACCTGCATTGTAAATCTCAGGGTCCCCAGAGACACGTGGGACCTAGACACACGGAGGACCAAAAAGGCAGCACCAGGCCGTAGTGCTCTGAAGGAGACCTGCCCTCAGCGCCTGGCGCGTAATGGAAAACAGGCCGGCGCACGCCAAGCAGGAGGAGGAAACCAGATTTACTGCCGAGCAAGATGAATCGGGGCCCAGGTCGCCATGGAGCCTCTGAAAGCACACCAGTGGCTCGCGTAACAAACGCCTGGCTGCCTCTAGCTCTCCACGTGGCCGGCCGCCAGTCACCCAAGACCTCCACAAAGATGGCTCTAGTACCTCTGGCAACGTGACCCTGTGGACGGGATCCAAGGCAAATCCCCGCCCAGGCCGGGGGCACCATTGTGAGGACACCCATTAGTGTTCCGCCTGGTTTGGCTGCAGCAAATGTAAAACATAATAGCTGTAGCCTTTACATGGTCTTGCCTGCGTGGGTAGCATTGTTCAGCATTTCGCATATGCTATTTAGTTTCCGCCCTTGAGGTAGGAACTATGAGCATCCCTGATTTACACATGAGAACACAGAGACTTAGAGAGGTTAGGTGACTTCTCAAAGGCCACACAGCTATTACGTGACAACCTGGATGGATTCAACCCCAGGGAGCCCGACTTCAGAGTCATTGCTATTAGCTAAGATACCTAGCAGTCTAGAAGGCCTGTATCTGGCAAGAGGCCGCTTGGCTTTCCAAGGCTCTGTTTTCTCATCGGCACAATGGCTTTGATACTCTCCATGGCACCTCGGAGGGCTCTTGGGTCACTCCACAAATGTGGCAGAACCCATCGAGCTCTATGACTATTCCTCCAAGGTATTGATCGCCACCCCGTCGGTCCTGCCCAGCTGGGGCCCGGAGTCCTCAGGGGAGCACGAAAGCCTTGTGTCAGATTCCTCCTCCTCCCTGTCCACACCTGGCATCTGAGATTCCGGACTGGGGTCCTGAGATTGGTTCTACCCAACAGGCTTTCTTGCAGCAGGAGGACCATTGGCTGAAAGGGGTGTACCTTTTAAATAAGAGATTCCCTTGCATTTATCTCAATGGGATGTCAGCCACACAGCACGTGTTTTGTAACTCCCTCCAGAGACCCTGGTTCATGTAGGTAAGTGTTTCCACTGGCTACTTTTGGTTAGTTATTCCTACTACTTCTCCCTTTCTTCAAAGACATCTGAAGCCTGGACCATTTAACAGCATACTGTGTCCGCGATACATTTATTGATTGTCTGTTTTTAGACCGTTTTCTCACACAGCCTCCTGTTGTGAGTTGAGAATGGACTTTCGCTAGTAAAGTGCACCCTTTTCTCAAGTTCGACCACCAAAACACTTCTGTGTTACAAGACCTGTAGGATGTTCTTACCTTTATTTTATTTCTTCCTAGAGACACTGTTAGTCAGGGCAAAGTATATGCACTGCTTACTTTGCTCATGCTTTTTTACAATGCACCGAGGAGCACAGGCTATGCTGGGAATTTAGTGCCCCCCCCCAACATATATGATGGCCTTGACCTATTATGAAATAGGAATCCAGGACTGGAGAAATGATACTTGCTTTCACCTGTTATGAAAGCAGTACCTAGTGGCCTAATGGCTGGCAATCGACATAGGACAAATGTGTGGTTGGGTTTGGAAAATTCTCACAAACATCTTTTAATGTCCTGAGCGGAGACAGAGAATTTCCCAGAGGGCTCATCACTGACAACAGATTGATTTATATTTGCAATCGTAAAGGTAAAAAGGAGGGTAAACGTTGACGTCTGGGTTCAGCACCAGGAGCATTTGGGGATGGTGTGGGGAGCTTGGGGCGGGGGGGGGGGGGGGTGGGGGAGGGCGGGTCACAGGCCGTAATGGCGCTCGGGCATAAAGGCCGTGGTTGTACTTGCCAAGCATTTAGAAGTTTACAAATATCCAGATGTTTTGAGTCATAAAGTTAGCTTAATGCTCCAAAGCTGCACTGAAGTTCGCCATTGTCTCCAGAAGTTGGGGGTCTTGCAGCCCCAGCCGGAGCTATAGATGCCTTAGATGAGTGTATCTGCATGGGATTTCTAGGTATCACTGGCTAATTTAATTTTACCATGAATTGTTATCATACCAAAAACATTACAGCTGGTGTTTTGCAAAGAAAAATAATATTTTAAACTATATTGGCTTTCCTAAGGTGGCATGTCGATCAAATCCCTTCAACTGTTTCACAACCTACTAATTAGATTAAGGCAATTTAATGACTCAGGCATATAAAATGCCTTACCTTAGCTCTCCCCCCTTCACTAATGCATACATAGACAGAGAATTAGGTGGGATAATTTTAAGGCCAGACCCATATAAGCTGGGAGATTCAAATTAAGGTTTAATTAACCTGCTTAGTACAAGAATCTCTGAACAGCGGGAGATTTTACACACTGTTACATGTGATCTGTAATAACCAGGCACAACAGGCTTCTCCACAGCCATTATGTGTACCGGGATATCCGCCTTGGCCTGCGTACTTGACCGAACGTCTGGAGCCTGCCGAAGCCAAAAGAAAAATATTTGGAGATATACTCACAGATCATCCTTAGGCTATGTGTACATACACAAAAGAGTCTGGGAAAAGAAGGTTGCGTTCAGTCAAGCTACCTATGATGTTGTAAACAGTTAGCTGGATTCGGCAAACGATTGACTGGTAAATACATGAGTTATCGATTGCCTGCTCAGACCGTTTCCCACATAGCAGCCCACAGCGAGTCGAGAGTAGAGTTGAATCTGTAACCTGTACCCTTTACTCCAGTTTAACCAGCTGAGCACTCATGGGGGAAGCCAGATCATTTGCTTTCATCTCTGGGTTAGAAAAAATACCTGGATGGGCTCAGACGTTGGTGTCTATGGGGATGAGCATTTTACCACCTTTTGGGAGCAGAAGGGCATGTTGGCGAGTGACTTACACAATAAATTACGGGGCTGATCCCTTCTTCTCTCAGCCACACTCCATATAAATGTGATACCAACAGTTTGGAATCAACTGATAGTCAAGGCATTTTCCCCCCTTTGCAGCCACACCTCTCTTTCCGCATCTGAATGGTCAACTTTCAGATGCTATGTTTTATAAGGAAATAATCCTGGGCAGACTGACACGCTATCTAAGTCGCTCTGTGAGCGAGTATTGCGGACTAGGATGAAACGAATCCCTCATACAAGAAGATGAATGAAAAATGGCAGTGGGAAAGACCAGTCCCTTGACTGGATCAAAGTCTCCTTCCTAGAATCATTGAAGAGCTCGTGGTGAGAATCCTCACATCTGTAGTTCTTCCTCCCCACCCATGTCTTACCACTACGTCTCCTCTCTTTGAACCGCTCTCCAAACCCAACATGGTAGATTCTCCTTACTGATGATGTCAAGTCCTCCAGTGGGATTTCCATAGGAATAGCCATGGACAGTTACCAAGGCTGGGTTTAGACCTATCACGCTTCCCTGGATGTGTCTGGAGAAGGCCACACAAGTTAGCAGGGCCTCTGGTATCCCAGCCTCAGGGGTGAGGAGGCAACTCTGTTTGCCTAAGTCAGCTAATCATCACTGGCTCTTCCTCTGAGCCCTAAAGAAGCAGCCAGATATGTAGATGGCAGGCTCACTGGGATGAATCCTTCCAGGTTTACATCGTGAGGATCTATGTAATAAATATAGCTGACCCTTGAAACACAGGCTGGAACTGCACGGGTTCACGTATATGCAGATTTTTTCGATCAATACAGTACAGCACTGTAAATGGATTCTCTCACAATTTTCTTAATGACATTTTATTTTCTCTAGCTTACTTTATCGTAAGAATACAGTGAACACTACATATAAAAAATGTGTTCATTGACTACTTGTTTTCAGCAAGGCTTTCAGTCAACAATAGGCTATTAACAGTTACGTTTTGAGGGAGTCAGAAATTATACTTAGATTTTCAACTCTGTGTGGATCGGCACACACGATGTCCAAGGGTCAAGTGTATATCAGCACTCGTATCTGTTCACTGAGCCGAAAATTCAAACAACTGCAGTTACATAGTGTGTAATACGTTTATATGGACTATATTTTTGGAGAAGTTAAACAAATCTAGTTGATGAGGCAAAGCGTTCCTAGAAAAATCCCAGCTGATGAAATGGAAAGGATGATAAAAAAGAATAATCCCCAGTTTGTGAACCCCAAGAAAATAGCTGATTCAGGAAGTGATCCTTGGTATATGACACCTTTGGGGGAAAAGCTGCTGGGGAACTTTGCAATGGGGGCGCCATGCTGCCATAGGAACCCCTTGATCAATTTCAGTATCATTAAAAACGAACACCCAGACAATGTGGGCCTTGTGATGTCATGCTACGGGTGGTACTTGAAGGATCTCTGCTAGAAAAAGAAAAAATTGAGCCTGAATCTAATTGAGTCTTGGAATGCACTTCCAGTTTACATGAAATATGGGGCTAGTATAAAGCGTTAAATGACACAATGAGAAAAAGTCAGGCAAATTCATTCTGAAAGACAACTGAGCTGGCTTCTTCAACAAATCAAAGTCACAAAATAGAACAGAAGGGGAGGGCGATTCAAATTTAAAGAGACCTAAGGAGGCTTAACGCCCACATGTAAAGTGTGGACCTTGTTTGAGTCTGCATTTATTTATACAAAGTAACTTTCATGAGACCAGAGACCAGCAAAGACATTTGAGTAGGGGTGGGGTATTCAATGATGACTCCAAATGTATATTTCTCCTTGTTATTTGATAACAGCAATGTGTTCGTTTGAGAAAATGTCTGTTTTCTTTTTATTTTTTTATGTTTATTTATTTTTGAGAGAAAGAGAGACAGAGTGTGAGCCGGGGAGGAGCAGAGAGAGAGGGAGACACCAGAATTCAAAGCAGGCTCCAGGCTCCAAGCTGTCAGCACAGAGCTCGACATGGGGCTTGAACTCACAAGCCATGAGTGAGATCATGACCTGAACCAAAGTCGGACGCTCAACCAACTGAGCCACCCAAGTGCCCCGAAATGTCTGTACTCTTCAGAGTTTCACAATGAGGTATGTAGAAGTACAATGAGATCACATCTGGAATATGCTTTTAAATAATTCAACACACACACACACCCACAAATGAAGTAAGGCAAAATCCTGATAACTACTGATTCTTGCTGATGGGTATTAGGGGATTCATCATACGATTTTCTCCGTTTATGAGTCTATCTGACATTTTTCTTAATAAAAAATTATGCTATTGCTATGGATGGATGGATGGATGGATGGATGAATGGATGGGTGAAAGGATGGGTGGATGGATGGGTGGATGAAAGGAAGGGGTTGGGCTACACCTCACATTTCATGTGCACACCCTCTCCATCAGGGCTTCTGGCCCATATTTACCAAACTATGGTAGCACGTCATACACAAAGGACCCCACCGTCAGGGCACACACACTGTCAGCCGTAGTGCTAGTGAGCCTCGTCCTTCCCAGAGAGCTATGCCAGACGGCTCAGCAAAGCATCAAGCAGCTAAGCTTCTTTTGGGCACAGTTTATGTCTAAGAGTGCCCTTGAATCAGTTACAGCTTATCTTAGAAACACCAGGGGACGACTCTAACATTTCAAGGTCTGTTCAATTATAAATGTATTTTTAAAAAAGCATATGGAAATTCACCTTTCTTCTGTACCCCCTTCGTCTCATTTGTGAGCCCTCAGAAATATCTGGAAGAGACAGAAATTTGTCAAAATGATGAGTGCTTTGCTAACTCTAGAACAAATGCTTTTCAAGTAGATGAACTATCAGTGGGCTATGAAATCAATTTAAAGGGTCATGACCAGCATTAAAAACAACAGCAACAATAAGCCGAGACAGAATAGAGAAGGATCAAAATGCATTTCACATAAGCATCGTCTTCTCAAAGTTTTGTCTCAGTGATGTAAACATGAGTGCAGGGTCATGATGTAAAATATATTTCTTACTTAACTCTCTGGACTGCCCTTAAAGTGTTTGATAAGCACGTTTCTAGAAATAAGCATGGTTTTGTGGACATACGTTTCACACGGTTTACTCTGTTAACTTCACGTGGACCTATCATGCTTATTCACTATTAAACATCATTTCTAAAAACTGTGCAAGGTTTGAATAAGTTAAGGGAAAATACATAACACAACACTGGATTTCCCTGAAATTACGGTCACCCGTTTTGATTCGGACATCTGGAATGAATTACTGTCTCCGTCAGATGTAATTGTGAGGAACAAGAAAATTTCGTTGCATACAGGCGAGAAGGTAGAGTTTAAAATATTTGGCATTTCTTCAGCTATTATTAGGCAACCCCTCCCAACAGTGCAAGAGGAGCGTATACTGAACAATGGCCTCGAACACCGCCCTTAAGGTCTGCGCCAGGATAGAAATGAATGTGCTCAGAATGGACGCACAAACGCTTTTTTTGATCAGCTCTCGGATGTGATGTCACAATGTACTCTTCTGACCTCTGGAACTTTCTGCCATACCGCCTGGTTTTCATCTTGCCAACTTCAGCCATCTTCAGGACCTCCTTCCCTGCCTGTCCCAGGAGAGCTACCTCACAGGCGTGGGCACCTTGGTGTCAGAACGGCCTCACTCGCTGCTCGCCCGGCCTGAGAAGACGCTGCCTCTTTATCCAGTGGCCAACCTGAGATGCTGCAGCACACCGGCCAGAGAGCGAGGGAGAGCCTGGAAAAGCAGTGGCCCGCTGGGGCCAGAGGACAAAGAGCTTAGAACACACGCTGCCATGGCTGTCACAGCCAACCCGAGGAAAGCAGGAGGTGGCCTGGGCACAGCTGCCTGGAGACCCACCCACCGCCTCACATTTGGAAGGCTCTTACTTGGACATTTCTCAGCCCTTGTCTTTTATACCAACCTGCCAGACACGAGGAGTCGGTTGAGTCTCCACGGAACCCCGCTCTGCCTTCAGAGTTTTCCATAGGATCACTTTTAAACCTCAGTGTTTGTCTTTGCACTGGGTTGAATAGGGTCCCCCCAACATGCATCCACCAGGAGCTTATGATTGTGGGAAATAGCGTATTTACAGACGTAACCAAGGTAGGATGAGGTCATACTAAAATAGGGTGGGCTTGGGGCACCTTGGTGGCTCAGTCGGTTAAGTGTCTGATTCTTGATCTTGGCTCAGGTCATGATCTCATGGTTCATTAGTTCAAACACCGCATCAGACTCCACACTGAGAGCATAGAACCTGCTTGGAATTCTCTCTCCTTCTCTCTGCCCCCATTCCACTTGTGTGAAAGAAAGAAAGAAAGAAAGAAAGAAAGAAAGAAAAGAAAGAAGGAAGGAAGGAAGGAAGGAAGGAAGGAAGGAAGGAAGGAAGGAAGGAAAGAAAGAAAGGAAAGAAAGAAAGAAAGAAAGAAAGAAAGAAAGAAAGAAAGAAAGAAAGAAAAAGAAAAGAAAGAAAGAAGGAAAGAAAGAAAAGAAAGAAAGGAAATACGATGGGGCTCTAAATCGAATATGACTGGTGTCCTTATAAGAAGAGAGAGATTTGGACTTGGAGACACACACAGGGACAGGGCCACCTGAACGCGGGGGCGGAGATTGGAGAGGACCATCTGCCAGCCAAGTGACCAGGAGATGCCAGGAGCTATTAGCAGCCACAAGACGCAAGGACAAGGCAGGGAAAGATCCTCCCCTAGAGCCTTCAGAGAGAGTGTGGCCCTGGGGACACTTGGTTTGCAGACTTTGGGTTTTCAGAACTGCGAGAGAACACATCTGTTGTTTTAAGCCAGTTTATATCACCGGTTTGTGGCGATCAGTGGGGGCCGTCTTAGGAAACTAACACAATACACAGACAGACTCTAGATTTCAGAAGACAGGGTCAAGGAAGACCCTAGGGAGTGCAAAATCAGCACTCACACACAAGAAACAGGGCTGCCGTGTTCTCTGAACCGGGGCTTCCAGTGAGGGAAGCACAGAAGATCTTTCTGTGCGACTTCAGGCAGGTGAGCCTGCTCTATTTGGAGAGTGGCCAAGCATGGTGTGGTCACCAATGCTTTTCTCGAACCACCTACATTTTACGCATTGGAGCATCTCCCAAGATGATGATCTCGTTGGCTGTCAGTCTGGGGTTTGGAATTACGTTTACCGTATGTGCGCGCACGTGTGTGTGTATGTGTGCGTGCACGCACATGTGCATACGCCATGCACTTAGCTGGAAAATTGGAGAAGTGAGTTGTATGAAAGAAATGAATAGGGGCGCCTGGGTGGCTCAATCAGTTAAGCATCCAACTCTTGATTTGGGCTCAGGTCCTGATCTCACAGTTTGAGAGATGGAGTGTGGAGCCTGCTTGGGATTCTCTCTTGCCCTCTCTCTCTGCCTGTCTCCCCCTAAATTAAAAAAAAAGAAAAGAAAAGAAATGAATAAACAAGAGGAACTCAAGATGAACGTAATGGTTAGACCAGACCTAGACATAAATGCCCCAGGCTGCTGTTTCTCCACTCTTAGTGTCACCCACCGTAATGTGTGTACTTAACAGAGTCTTCTTGAAGACCAAAATATTTCCAGGACCAGATGGAAGAGGTCACATGGTGAAATGGTGGCTGGTGGGCATTTACTTAAAGTCCCCTAATCCTATGGGCTGGGGAGGCTACAGAGGTCCAAGCATTCTGATGGGGGTGGGGGAGATATTCAAGCTCGCCCAAACTTAGCGGGAGTCCTGGAAAAAGCAGGAAAGGAATTTCATGGAAATCCGGAAACACACGGGACATCAGCAGGGTCTGAAGCCCATCAGGGCTTTTGGATTTCTAGTGATTTTTTTTTTTAACGTTTATTTATTTTTGAGACAGAGAGAGACAGAGCATGAACAGGGGAGGGGCAGAGAGAGAGGGAGACACAGAATCCGAAACAGGCTCCAGGCTCTGAGCTGTCAGCACAGAGCCCGATGTGGGGCTCGAACTCACGGACCGCGAGATCACGACCTGAGCCGAAGTCAGACGCTTAACCGACTGAGCCACCCAGGCGCCCCTCTAGTGATTTTTAAAATGACACAGCAGGGGTCCCAGCTCCTGGGTTTGGTCTCCACCACTGGCCTGATGCACAGAACGTGAAAGAAGAAGCCAGTGACCATAGGACAGTAGCGCTATCCCCGTGGAGCATATCAAAGTTAGGATTTCCAAGGGAATAGTCTCATTATCTCAACTCAGCTAACCGAACCGGAGGTCGCTGGTCAGTAGAAAAACTATCTTTGAGTTCAGTGTCTATCCGGAGAAAACCAGCGACGGGCGGAGTGGTCGGGTTCCACGGCACGGGCATGGCTGCCTGGGAGAAGCAAGGGCTACAGGTAAGGGTCTGCTCCAGAGGGTCACGCGGGCAGGCAGGCAGCCCGCCCGCCCAGAGACGTATGGCTGATGCAGGTGTGAGATCAGCGCAAGCCCACACCTCAACCTGTGGCTCACACAGTAACTCATTTCGCTGAGGCTGCAGGCACACACACACACACCCCTGGGCGGGTCGGTATACACACCATGCACAGCTGCACCCAGACATCCTACATGAGTCCTTGGAACAGACGCCCAGCCACACGCAACCACCCATGGGTCAGCACTGCGCACACGCAGGCACAACCCCCCGCCCCCCAACCCACCCAATGCACACTCACCCTCAGGCCTGCAGACGTACACACGTCAACCCTCCCTGGAGACATAAATGCAACAGACACGCCAACACAGAGACATCTGTTCTTGTATGAGTTGCGCCCATACACGGAGGCAGGAACTAACAGGTCCAGAAGCTGGCGAGGGGGCACACACAACAGGTGCACGTGGGTGGGTCGTAACTGCGGGAGATTTCATTCGTTCGTGCATCTTTCCCCTCTCCCCACGGGTAGCTCTGCCTGGAAGATATTCGGCGGGGAAGGCAGCTTCTGGGCCTTGTGGGCACAGGAAGCCCGAGTTCACTATTGATTTCTGCCTTTCACGTGGCATCAGGACGGGCTCATCAGAGAGCCAGCCGGCGCGGTCTGTAGGCGGTCCTGCACGCAGGAAGCCCCGAGCCCACAGGAGGGAGAGACAGAGGCAGTGGCTCCAGACAAGGGGTTGCTAAGAGGAACAGAAGTCCCTCCAGCCAGAATCCTGCCCTGACTGGATGTGGGGCCAGGGCGGAGGGGTGCACAGCCAGCGAGAGGGGGCCTCTGGATACGAGCCTGGGGTCGGAGCCCGCATCCTGCCGTGGTCACAGGCTGGGCTCTGCACTCCGCTGCCTGGTTTGAATTCAGATCCACTTTCCCATTCAGGGCTGGGGTGTGTCTTTCATCGGGCTGCCCGCACTTCCCTCATCTCCAAAAAGTGGGGAGCCCTAGGGTCGCACTAGAATTAGTTGAACTCATGCACGCGCAGCACCAAGCAGCAGAAGAGAGCAGCGGAAGGCGGCTGAGGTCACCCACGAGCGGGCCCGGCGCTTCCCGAACTGTCTCCTACCCCTGGGCACCCTGCTTTAAATCTGAGATGCACTTCCAAATGGAATTTTTAAAAGTGAAAATCAATGCGCCCTAACAGAAAGCACAAATGTTCAATTACGAGATAAATGGAGCATTAAAGAACACATTACGTAACACGATTGGTTAATTGTGCAGGCGTTAAATATCTAGAAACGCCAGTGGACCTTCGGCTATGCAATGAGGCGTGGCTGCCTCCGACGAGAACGAGCTCGCAAGGCGACTCGGAGAATCTAGAAAATCAAATGCCTGCCACTTCTCAATCCTGTTTGCGGGAAGGGAAATGAATCCCCACGCTCCCATCCCGAGAAATCCCCCTGGGGGTCTCATTCCGATTACTGCTTACCTTAGTATCCGCTGCACCATTATAAACGGGCAGAGGCCACAGTCACAAAGTGTCATCAGTTACAGGAGCGGCCCGCGTGCCTCCCCTGACAACCTCGCGGTGCTGTTGCAGGTGGGGAGTTCGGGGGTCGGGCCGGCGAGGTCCCAGTGAAAAGGTGGGTGCTGCTTCAGGCCCAGAGTGGTCTCCCTTCGGTACTGCACACCTGACCCAGGCCCCCCACGCCCCACCGCAGGCCACACCCCTCTTCCTCCTTTGCTCCCAGTCAGAACCTCCAGGTATCGCACAGCATCTATGAAGCGCCTGTTGTCTGTGAGTGTCTGGGGACGAAGGCCAAAGGGTGCTGAATCTCAGCCACTCCGACGCCCTGGCTCAGAGCGCCCAGAGAAGCAGCGCTCACGGGCTGGCTGTGGGCTCAGGTTCCCGGCATGAGGACAGGTACCTTGCACCTCCTCTGAGCCCCCCACGCTGAAGGAGGCCGTGCTCTGGCTGCACGAGGGGCATTGCACTTGGTATGTCCCACGGGCGGTGGGACCAGAGTCCAGCTGCAATCATGGTGGCCGTCCCTGAGATTGCACCCTCCGGGCTCATCTGTACGAGCACACATTGTCCCCATGTCCTCTCATCTTTCCCGAGACCAGGTAGTAAGGCTCGCGGCGCACTCACTCACCTAGGACCCCACCGGCTGCCACCCTCGCCTGGTCAGCAAAGAGAGCGCAGCCTTTGTGGGAAGCTACAGAACAAAGGGACCAATTGCCTGGATTTTGGAGGCAGCCGGTCTGCATTCAAAGCCCAGCTCTCCGATTTTACCGGTGGGGTGACCTCTCCAAGCCTCAGCTCCGAAGGAGCCGATGAGATGGGGCGTCAAGCTCTCCATCCCGCACAGGGGACGAGAGGCTGTCACCAAATGGTCTCCCCCATTGCTGTTGTTATTGCCAGAGTGTTCATCTGCTGTGGGCTGGAGCCCCAGCGGAAACAGGAAAGCTGGGGCCCCTGCTCTGGGGCGTGCTGGGTGTGGTGTCTCGTACCATGTCACCCCATCCTGGTGGTGAGAAAGGGCCCAGGCTGTCCAGGGATGAAGCAGGGACATCCACTGCCATTCAAGGAACCACCGAGAAATCCCCCATGGAGTCAGGTGCCTGTCCAGAGAAAGCTCCAGTCCCCCCCACCCCACCACTGCCCTGGGGCTTTTCCGCCCACCCATCTCTGCTGGGCCAGCGCCCCTCGACTTCCGGCAGAGTGGGGTGTGGGGCGCGGGGGCGGGGGGCGTGGGGGATGTGGGGGGCGTGGGGGGTGGGGTGCAGCGATGTAGCTCACACGTGCCAGCTCCACACGCGCCCAGCTGGGGGTCTGCCGACTTCCCGGAAAGAAACAAATGACTTGGTTTCATCAACAAGGGTAGATGCTCATTTGAAAGAAATGATTCCCTCTTCACACCTTACTGTAATTTTCCAATTAATTGTGATTTAAATATGTAAATGTGGCTAAGTAGGCTGAGCAACACCTCACAGACGTCCCGAATAATGAAGCAAGGGCTCCTGGTGAACCCAGAGAAGGAAGTTTCCCACTGAACACTGCAGGATCCAGACACAGTGGCGCCTCTGCCCCAGTAGCCAGACTGATGTGCAAGCGGGTCCTGCGGTCCCGTGGGGTGGGGCCCAGGAGAGGGTCTCAGGAGCTTGGCCCGGACCCTCCCTCCGCTTCTGCGTGGCAGAGGAAGGGGTGCTCCCTTTAGGGTGCATTTGAGGAGCTCTGGAGAGGCCCCTGACTCCAAAATATCCCTCTGCATAGCCCCGCGGCCTGATTAACCCCATTACTATTTCAACACCTATTAATTCTGCCTCTGGATGCCCTGTCCCCAGAATCGGGTGCCCGGGGACGTGTCGACCTGGCCACTGCCAGGAGGGGGGCATCCTTCCCTCCGTGGATGGAGCCCAGGACAGGCAAAAGGATGCCAGGGGGCTCGGAGGCGCGGCAGACCCACCCTGGCCTGAGCGCGCATGCGCGTTCTCCTCCCCATGTGAAACGAGCCAACGAGGAACCCGGGACAGAGAGGGGAGCTGGTTGGTGAGAGAAATCCACACGCTGCCCGTCTCCCAGCCCAGGGCGGGTTCCGCAATCTCCGCTAGTCCCCAGGGCGGGATCTGAATGATCGGGTTTGAACCGCGGCTCTGCCCCTCCCCGGGATTACCCACAACACGGCGTTCCTCCCCCAGACCTCGCCTGCCTCCCTGCCTGTTACACACAGCGGATAAAGACGCTGACCTCAGGGGCGGTTGTAAAGATTAAATAGAATCAAGGACATGAGCGCGAACAAGAGTGACAAAGCCCTGCGTGTCAGCGGGTAGAGGGCGCTGTTCTGGGTGCAGGCCACCCCTCCCTCCATGGAGGACACAAACTTGTCCCTGAGTGGCAGGTGGGTGGGACAGCCCTCCTGGCATCCGGTTCGCCCAGACCCTGAAGTGCAGGTCATAGGACAAGAGGCCGTTAAACACCTTTGACATCACTGTATGGCGTTGCTTTTACCAGGGCATAGAAGCTCGGCTTCCAGCCCAAATTTACTTTTTATTCATTCAACATATATTTATGGGGTGCCTACACCACATCTTATTCCAAGCGATGGGACTACAATAGTGGGTAAGGTCGAAAAATTCCTACCCCCGAGGAGTTTGCGTTTTCAAGGGGTTACTGCAGACCTATGCGTATGGTGGAACCCGAATCCTGAACTTGACCCTACTGGAGATGAGGTGATTAATTGTGGTCATAAGGGTGGAGCCCTGATTCTATAGGACTGGTGTCCTTATAAAAAAGGTGGGGGGGGGGGAGAAAAACTGAAAACCCAGATCTCTCTCTCTCTCTCTACCCCTCTCTCTGCCGTGTATGGACACAGCCAGAGGACGGTCATCCCCAGCTCTCACCAGAGAGTGAGTCTCACTAGAACCTCTCTGTCTTGGAGTTTCTAGCCCCTAGAACTCTGAGAAAAGTAATTTCTGTTAGTTAAACCAGCTACTCTGGGGTGTTTTGCTAAGGCAGCCTGAGCAGACGAAGACGGGGTCGGGGGATGTCAGACGATGATTACATAAACAAGTACATAGTCTATCGGGTAACGCAAATTCTACACAAAAATTCATGACAGTCAAGGGGCTGTGTAGCCCAGCTCACTCGAGAAGGACACACCAGCCAGGCGGACCACGCGTGACCCCAAAAAGCAGCTCGCGTTTGGGCGTCCAGATGGAGGTGGGCAGGACCTCACCTCTTGGGGCACCAATTCTGTAGATTCAGTAGAGCCCCAGAGTAACTCTTCCAACTCTTCCAACACCCTCCGGGGACAGGTTGGAGGTACAGAATCAGAGATGTGGAATTATTGGACACAAACCCACACTGAGGGAGGAGCCTGGAACTCCCTGGGCCCCACCCATAGTGAAGCCATGAATCCTTTCCCCTCCAATCTGCAAATCCAGTCCTGCCTTTTCCAACTGGCCTCAGTCCTCTTGCCATGGCTTCGTGTTATAGCAAAGGAGAAGGAAACCACCAATCTGGATGAGCGGCTGGCTCCCCTTCTGGCCCATATGGCCTTTTTGTGCACAGACTGGCCCACAGGAGGTTGGTTTTTCTTGCCTCGGAAAGAGCTGAAGCCCAGCTGAGTCCCAGGTGCCCCGAGTTTGCGGAAAAGGCAGAATCTGCTCTCCCCGAGAGGCTGACCTCGTGAGGATTTTGGGTTCCATGCTGGGTGTGAAGGTGAGGACATACTCCTTGTGCTGAAGACGTCATTGTTTCCAGCCACCAAAGGGAAGACGGCTTCTCTTTGGCCTGACTGGTTTTTCACCAGAACCCACAAAGCTTCTAATGAAACAGGTGACTCATGTTAATGCCGTCAGACAGCCCAGGGAGGGGGGTTCCCTAGGGCATAAGCTATGCAAACGCTGACTTTTACTTCCTTGAAATTCCCTTCCCAGGATAGTCAGGAATATTCAGCTTTGGCTATAAACTATTCATTCTGGTTATTTCCCAGAGTTTGCTGTCATCCTTTCCTGCTTGATGGACCACCCTACCCTGGCTAATATGGGCGTGCTCCCAAGTCCATTCTCCGGAGACCGCAAGCACTGGGTAGGCTGGGACCAAGCGTGACTTCTCTTTGGGTCTGCCCCACTGCCCCCGCAAGGAAGAACTTGACACACCTGATGTGTGGATGATGCACACGGATGGATAGGTGAGAAGGCGGCCCCGTGTAGTCCCCGCCCAAGAATGACGAGATGATGTCCCGGGTGAGCAGAGCTGAGGTGCCGTCATCAAAGGGGGACAGAATGATGTGGGATTAGCGCTCTCAGGAAAGCACACAGCCCAGTGTAAAAGATGGCCAGGCAAGCCATGCCCCAGGGCTGCCCCTGTAGACCAAGTCCATATTTAGGGTGCCAGCAAAACCAGGTCTGGTTAACAACTGTGAACTGATTCAGAAGTTTCCAATAAAAAAAAAAATTGAAAACACCGAAATTCCAACATATCAGTAATTGTTGTGTCAGAGGTCTTTACATTGCTTGTATTTTTAAGTACATATTAGAAAAGGGATCCCTTCCAGTGCTCTAACATTCTAAAACACCCCTCATGCCCCCACAGATCGCTTTTTCTGTGTCGCCAGTCGGGCAATGGCAGGGACCAAGGGATCCCGCTGCAGAGACCCTTCCGAGAAGGCTTCTGCAGGCCTGGGTCTTGAGAACTGCACCTAGGGCACGCCAAGAGACCTGCCAGGCAAGTGTCTTCTCTAACATTAACTCATTATCGCCTCATAAGAAATGGGTCTATTTTATATATGAGGGAGCTAGAGGCTCAGGGAAGGTGGAGGATTTGTTGTGGAAAAGAGCAAGGGGGGGTTCAAACCCTGGTTGATATAAGTTGTCACACACCAGGCTCTGCCACTGTGCTAACACTGCCTCTCCCTCTCCTGGATGCTAGGCTGCCCTTCCTGGGAGCCTTCCCAACTCCGCATCTCCCCCATCCTCCACCCACTTGCTGTCCACAAGGCTGATACACAACACAAGTTTCTTTTCCACAGCTCCGTAGGCTGGACGTCTGAGACCAGCATGCGACAGGCGGTCAGGTGGGCACCCTCTTCCAGGCTGCAGATCTCCTAGTGTCCTCACATGGGTGGCGGAAGGGGCCAGGACGTTCTGTGGAGTCTGTCCTATAAGGGCGCTAATCCCATGCACGGGGTTCCACCCTCATGACACAAGCACCTCCCACAGGCCCCATCTGCTGAAACCATCACCTTTGGAGTTAGGATTTCAACACGAGACTTTTGAGGGAACACAGACATTCAGGTCACAGCAGAAATGTCCCCAGGACTCCTGTTTCCAGTGAGTCTCCTACACAAATTCCGATGTGACGGCCGGTATTCTTGCTTTCCAAACTTTTGGAATGCGGCCCTCTTGTTTTCTTTGCACCTTTATTATCCTCCACTCTGGCCCCAAAGCTGTTTCTCTGCTTAGTTAAGCTCTTGCCTCCTGACTCGGTGACACTAAACCCTTTGTTCCTGCAGTTTTTCTTCCTGGAGGGGCTACACGGATATGTCCATCCTTCAGGCCCAGGATTAAGTGTTTGCCTGATGCCCACGGGACTCTCCCAAGGTAATTAGCAGGGATTGGCACAGAGTGGAGCCCAGTGTCTACTGAGTCATTTATGCCCTCACTCTGTTATCAGTTATTCAATAAAGTAGGTCTCTTTCAACTCCACTGCCTGACAGTTCACTTTTGTTTGTCTGTCACTCGACCCAGACAACTGTAAAAGAGTCATTATACATCAAATGTCACCCATTTCAATCGGTGCTTTGGTGAGCCATCTTGAAACAAAATGGCAGCCGACCAAAACTTTGCGATGTGGGTTTGTTAGCCCAGTGGGATCAGGGAACTGCACTGCAGAGAAGTGGAGTATGCAGCCTCCTGAAGAGACATCTCTGATCCTCTAACTCATCAGCCTGTCTCATGTCTCTGAGAGCCACACCAAGGCCACAGAGGAGGTAGAAACCAAGTGACTTCTCTTCACATCTCATGCACAGGCCCTCTCTTGGGAAACTTACAGACCTAGTCTGTTGGAGAGTAGTTGATTGTTTCACTCATCCACATATTTAATTTCCACGTTTGAATTCCCTCAAGGCCTGTACCACTTGGCCACCTACTTTCGTGACACCACTTTTCCCCGTCCACCATTTTAGTCCGTGCTTTGTGTAGAGTGTGATGTCTTGTGTCTGTGGAATAATTAATCAGCTCCTTCATCTTTTGGTCCTTTGGAATCTCCCCACCTTGCACCTTAGAACCTGCCCTTTCCTTTGGCTTCATGAGTCGCGTGGCCGACTTCTTCTCTCCCTGAAGGACCTGCTTAAAGCTTTCTTCCTCACTGGACTTCCTTGTCCCTCGGCTTCCAGACCAGGTTCTTTGTCCTCTTCACAACCTGTCCCCCTTCACACCACTGAGAACAGGGGCGATTTTTTGCTCACTGGCTTCCTCAGCAGATGCCGGGCTCCATCAGGGCAGGAGCTACGTGCAACGAGTGTGTGGCGTGGTCTCAACACATGGAGACTCTAGTAAATATTTCTTCAGCCAACGAATAAATGTTCAAATTAAAGCCATTAATTCAGTGTGATGATGCCAACAGCCCCCACTTAATAATCTGTCTGAAAGCCTTTCCTTCGATATTTTCCAAGAGGGAAACATAAAGAGCCCGGAGGCTCCCGGGGAGGCAACAGCCACACGCATGACAAGGCTTGTTAAAGAGGCCACGACTTACAAAAACAACGAATTCTGGTGTTACTTTCTTTTTTTCACTTTTCTCCACAGAACAAAAGTCGCATGGAATGAGGACCCAGGGTCTCCTCTATAAACATGTTTGGATGTTTCTCACTCAGGTCAACATTGACAGTCATTGGAAGTGGCACATTGAAACACAAAAAGCACGAGGCATTAACAGATCCAGCCGCTAAGGGCCCTGCACCCTTTACAGGAAAAGTCCTTACATAAACACAACAGGCCTAAATTGTGTAAATGTCAGGGCTTTCGAAGTCACTCACTCCCATGCCCTTGATGGGCCTTTCTCCAGCATTCTGCCTCTGTGTCCACAGAGGACATGGGCCAGGCGGGCAGGAAGCGGGCATCCTGGCTCTCGAAATGTCTCAGTCCAGGAGGGAAGCCAGGAGGGACTGGGCTCCCAACCCCGAACCACACTCATGTGAATTACACCTGCTAAAAGGCTGTGCTCACACACTTGTTGGCCCTGTATCCACCGTGAGGGGGTCACATTAGACGTGTCCCCTGCACATCGTGGGTGTTTTTCTCCAGAAAACTACTTTGTCACATTGCAGCCCCCTCTGGGTGCGTGTGTGCAGCCGACTGGGCTTTCTACCATTCCAAAGCTCTTCTGTATGCACTGCCTCACTGTGACCCTCTCAGTGCACCCGTGGAGAGGCTGAACAGGTATGGGCCCGTGTATCGATGGAGACATTGAGGCATAAACTGATCAGGGATCCTAGGTCAGGGGCTCCCCTCCAGATAGCATGCACCCCTCCATTTCCACCTGTCAGTCCTCTCTGTCAATGAAGACCCCCACTCCACTGCTCCACTCAAGCCACTCTTGAGACCCCATGTCTTTGAATTAAGGTCTCGGTAGAACGTCATTTCTCAAAGACCCAGCTCACGTCTGGGAGTCTGGCATATGGAGCCATCGGGGTCTAGGCTTGAATGTGTGCCTCATCCACTGGGGACACCCCTCTGTTGGGTCTGGAGGTATTGCAAGATGGACACACTGAACAAGGTTTGACACAGCGAGGTGTCTTTCAAGGCAAAGGGCTGTGATCTTGCCACCATGATCCTGAAGCCATGAGTGACTTCACTGATGGAACCCTGGGTATCTTCTCTGGTGAAGCAGAGAAAGGGTATCTGTCCAGGCTCAAGAGCAGTCCCTTGAGCAGCAGCAATGTCAAGTGAAAATATAGTCGTAGGGGTTCGGGGGCCTTAGGACCATATTTATGTGTTGGCTTGGGTGGACGCAATGGGCCAGTCCTCTCCAAAGTCTATGAAAACCTGAACAGGAGCCTCTCCTCTCGGCCATCCTCGCCATTTGCATCCGCCAGCTTCCCCGCTGACTGCCTCCTGCCGGCAGCCTGGCCTTAATTTTCCCGGGTCCCCGCCGGGAAAGCTGGAGAGGGTACAGCCAGGGTGGCAGGACCACCTTGAGGGTGGGCCTCACTCAACTCTCCCAGGCCACTGGGGGTGAGCGACGTTCACTCCGTGAGTCACCAAGGTGAATCTGAGAAGCCCCAGGAGACATACTATCCTCAGTCTATACGGGGGTGACTAGTATCTCCCAAAATTTAAGTCTACCTGGAGACTGTGTACCTGACCTTATTTGGAAATAAGGTCTTTACAGATGGAATCAAGTTAAGATGAAGTCATACCGGATGCAGGTGGTTCCAAAATCCTGTGACAGGCGTCCTTGTAAGAAGAGGGAAGTTTGCACAGAGACCCACAGAGAGGGGAAGGCAATCTGAGTTCAGAGGCAGAGATCACAGTGACGCGCCTGTAAGCCAGGAGCACCAGGGACACCTGGAAAGCTGGACGAAGCCAGGAAGTTCCTCCCGTGGAGCCGTCAGAAGGAGTGCAGCCCTGTGACGCCCTGATTCCAGACCTCTGACCTCTGGAACTGTGAGCGAATAAACTGCCTGTTATTGTTAGCTGAGCAGTTTGTGATATTTTGTTATGGCAGCTGCAGGAAACTAATACAGGGTCCTCGGCACTTCACCCCGCTTTAGGACCAAGCCTGGGGCTTTGTCCAGGAACGCCTGAGGGCAGGTCACCTGTGCGTGTGTGTGTGTGTGTGTGTGTGTGTGCGTGCACGTGCGCGCGCGTGCGCATATTCGGGCCACGGGACCACACAGAGGATCACAAAGGCCGGGTTGCCTGGTTCACATTTTCATTCATGTCACCCCTGTCCTGTCCTACATACAGTGGCAGGCAGGGTCACAGAGGTAGGCACTGTCATCTGGAGAGCAGCTCCACCCATGCCCTCTTGTTCAGGGAACTGGCTTTTGAGCTTCTCCCAGATGGACCCGCGGAGCTCAGCTCCCTGCAGCTGCCTGCCCTGTGATGGCACGGGAGCCACAGCTGGGTCTCTGGGCCGGAATGCCACTCATGCTCATTTTGCAGAGGCAGCCATGGGCGGCCCCAGACCCGAAGCCTGAATTAGCAGGATGGTCTTCTTCCAGAAGGAGGGAGGAGACAGGGAGACAAAGAGAGCAGCAACCCTGTGGCCGAGCCTGTCCTCCCCTCTACTGCTGGCCCTGCCCGGCCCAGGCTAGGAAGGCTGGTGCTGTCTGCCACCAGGGACCGGCCACTGTCCCGAGACGGCTAGGTGCTCCAGAAAGCAGAAGACAGACCCGAACTTCAGGAAGCAGAGTTCCTTTCAGAGAGCGCTCTGGAGGCCACCACCTCTGGGCTGCTGAGGCTTCCTGTGTGGAAGCTGTCAGGCCCTGAAGCCACCCTCGGGGGCTGGCCTAGCTGGAAGAGCCCAGACATGTCCCCTCTGCTTCTTCAGAAGCTGTTTAGACAGCGACCACAAGGCTGCCTTGCTGGAGGAAGAGGCTGTCCTAATACAGCTCAACCCCACCCATGGGCCAACCATGTGTCGGGCATTTCCAGGGGCAGGAGCTCCAGGTAGGAGTCTGTCTGCCTCTGCAGAGCTCGAGCCAGGCTGGCGGAGCCTGAGAGCCAGGGCAGGGACTTGGATGTGGAGCAGGAGACAGCCCTCACCCACGCCACCCTCCCGAGGGTACCGGCAATGTCCCCAGCCCCGTGCAGTGCCCCGAGCAGGCTCTGCAGAATCCTTCCCACCTGGAGGTGGGGTGTCAGGGCAGAAGTCAGGAGGAACAAGCACATAGGGACAGAGACGAAGTTCTTCACTGGAAGAGTGGCCACCACCATTTGGGGGGAGCCCTGGATCATGGGGTGGAGCAGGTGACCTCTAGAAGGTCTCCCTGCCCTCCACCTTCTTTCCATCTCATTGTCATGTGAGTCACAGTCCGTATCTCCGAGAACTGACTCCAGGCCTGGCCATGCCCACCCGTTTCTGAGTCCCAGAGGGCAGGGCCCAGTGCCCCCGAGCCTTGCCCCCTGGGGCTCTGAACATCCTCTGGCCCAGGGACCCCCTGGTGGCACATGGAGAGAGGCCACAGGCCCTGGCACAGTGTGGGCTTCGTAAACGTACGATGTTTTCCTAAAAGCTGCTGTTACGGACTGAAGGTCTGTGTCCTCCCCAGAATTCATATATTGAGATCAATCCCCAATGTGACCTCTGGGACGTGAGTAGGCCATGAGGGTGGGTTAGTGCCCCTATAAGAAGGGACACAAGAGAATGTGTCCTGTCTCTGCTTTCCGTCACGGGTGACACGACCATAGGTCGGCCACCTACACCCGGGAGAGGTCTTCACCGCACGGCCAGCTGGGCCGTCACCCTGATCTGGGACCTCCAGCTTCCAGAACTGTGAGCAGAGTGTCTGTTATGGAAGCTTCTGGCCTGTGACGTCTTCATGCTGCCCACGTGGGCTCCGGCAGCCCGCCCCGCCTGGGGAGCACGGAGAGCACAGGATTTGGCATCAGGAGAGTCACCGAGGCTGAGCCTCTGGGTCCCCACGGGACACAGGGGACAGCCCGGGGCAGACTCTCTGGGGAAGACAGCACAGCCTACAGTAAGCGTGCTGCAAGTGTCCCCACCGCTCCCTCCTGCCCTGCTTGCCACATGGGATGCCCCTCCTCTGGGTGACTGGGAACCTACCCTCGTGTCGCTGCTTCCCAGCCGGAGCCTGCTCTTTGCCGGGGCTGCTGAGAAGGAGGCCTCGTCAGCTGGGACTTGTCATCCGGCAAAGGCCCAAGGCCTTCGTCTGTTTCCCAGGCCCACGGGCACGATTCAACAGTGCACAGCGGTCCTTCCACCTGGCGGTTCTCCTTTGCTCCTCCTTCTGGGGCTCGAGCAAATTCAAGTCCCTGAATGTCCTCTTCCTCGGCCCAGGACAGCCCAGGAGGCCTTCACTTCCCGTTGGGACCAATGACTCATTCTAGGGACCTGTCTGTGTCCCGCTGAATTTGTGTGTTGAAGTCTAATCCCCAGGGTGATTGTATTTGGAGGCAGGGCCTTTGGGAAGTGATTAGGGTCGCGCGGGATCATGGGGTGGGGTCCCCATGGTGATAATGGTGCCCTTATAGAAGATGCTAATGCAAGCCCTCTCTCTGTCTCTCACACTCCCTTTGTCTCTACTATCCCCCACCCCCCACCCCACCACACACACACACACACACACACACACACACATACGTTGAGGAAAGGACCCAGGGAGATGGCAGCCATCTAGGAGCCAACAGAAGAGGCCTCAGAACAAAACCTACCGTGCTGGCCCCTTGATCTGGGACTCCCAGCCCCCTGAGGAGTGAGTCCGCTGCTCATCCCCGCCCCGCCCGTGGCACCGTGGGAAGCGCTGACCGAGGCAGGACCCTCTCTCGGATGCTTGCCACCCAGGTGACTCGATCCCCTGCACCCGTTCCGTTTCTGTGAGGTTGCCCATCTGGTCCTGAGAGCAGCCAGACAGTGGGTCTGATCGGAGCTCTTTGGCCGTCACAGCTCATTCAGGCCTGAGCAGCTCTCCCGGGCCCGAGCTCACGGGGGCACACGCGGGCACCCCCCCCACCCCCGACGCCAGCCTGTGGGGGACCCCAGCACTCCTGCTCCCTGGGGCCCAGTCGGCCCGGCCGGGTCTCCTTCCAGCAGCAGCCCGGGCAGCGGCCCCATGGAGGAGAGGCACGGGCTCCTCGGGGAGGACGGAGCACATTAGCACAGGCAGAAGGCGGGCCGGGCCCCTGGCACGGGCTGCTGTACCAGCTGCAGCTGTGGCACCTGTCATCTGACATCCCGATGTGGATGAGCACCGGGTGCCAGGAGGCCCCGGCGGCCCACTGCCCCCTCCCCACCACGCCCGGACCCCCAGGCCCAGCCTCCAGCCAAACAGGTGTATGCCAGCCTGTTGCGGGTCCTGGGAGAAGCCGTGGGCCCGGGAGAGGCCTCCGAGGGGAGGACAGATGAAAAGAACAAAGGAGGTGAGGCCTTGGGTTGACAAGCTCATTGATAACAGTTTAGGGGGAAACAGGTCTGCCTAGTGACAACAAATTGTTCCTAATGGCTTCTGCTGCCCGCAGGCCCCGGTCGGAGAGAAGAAGCAGGGAGCCTGGTCCATGGGAGGCAGCGTCCCCCCCCACCCCCACCGCAGGACAGCCACCTGCCCGTCCCCTTGTGCAGCCTGTATGTGGTGAGAAGGAGTGACAGGGCGCCCAGCCCCGGGCGGATAATCACACATGTGACAATAGCTAGCCTTGTGTGGCCACGCTGAGTGTGTCCAGGTACGCCCTGCATCTGCTGGGCACGTGGGATTTTTTTTAACCCTTTTTGCACATGCAAGAACTTGAATTCAGAAAGCCCCAGTGTTCCCAAGGTCACATCAAAGGAGAAGGTAACACCCCAGATCTGAACCCAGATGGTCCAGCTCCAAACCCCATGCACCTGTCACCGGGCAGCTCTGTCTCATGTAGAAGGAAGGTCCCGGAGGCAGTTCCCCCGCCTGCCCGGAAACTGAGCGGTAAGCCATGGACCAGGTGTCTCCATGAGGTGCCACCAAAAGCCATCTTTAAGGAAAATGATGAGGCAAAGCCAAACTATCTTAAAGTATCAGAGGCCACTTTCCAAAGGTCACTCTGATTGATCATCGTGCCAGCCCCACCAGTGTGGCCAGGTGCCTCCAAGGAACGTCCGCCTGGACTCTTGTCCTTGTCGCAGAAAAGGAAATCCAGAACAAAGTCGTGTCCACATAATAGGTACCCAAACCTCTCTTCTGGAAATTGAGGTCAGCAGCTGCCATTGTCTGATGACCAATCGGTAGTTAGAGTTGTCTCCACTGTGTGGGGGGAGGCATTCACTTGTGGGCAGCTGTGGGGAGGCGTGGGGCCAGAGGACCCACCCCCAGCTGTTCTGCTCCCCACCTAGCGGCACTGGAGGCACACAGGCCCCCGTTAGGCCACCATACCAGCCAGAGGCCGCCTTCTGTCGCCTCTCCCTCACCTCACTGCCTCTGGATGGGATGGAGGGGGCAAGAGATGTGGGGTGCAGGGACCCGAACCTTCAGTGACTCTCTGGGCTCTAGCTCAGACGGGACAGGAGTCGGTGGTGAGGACGTAGCCACGGGGATGTTTACCTGATCAGTCATGTTTGCGTGTCTGGAAATAAATCCGTATGCTGAGAATCAGCAGCACAGTGGCCGTGGTTGACTGGTTTTGCCCCATGTGAATTGTAACCAAAAGCCCCTCCTTCTCTTTGACTTAATCATAGTGCATTCATTCACTCATTTGCCGGCCACGAGGTCTACCCAGCGAATACCCCACCCCTTACCTCCGTTCAGCATGGATTAATAAACACGTTCACCTGCTGTATTTGTTTCCTGGGGCCACTGTGACAGATTGTCACAAGCGTGGTGGCCTAAAACAACCAGGAGGTACCGTCTCACGGCGTGGAGGCCGCCACAGTCAGCCTCACTGGGCTGAGGTCGAGGGGCGGCAGGGCCGTGCTGTGACAGACACTCAAGGTCGCACCTGCTCCTTGCCGCATCGGGCTCCCGGTGGCCTCCAACACACCCCGGCTTGTGGCCGCATCACTGCTGTCTCCGGCTCTCTGGTCACAGGGCTTCCCTTCCCCTGTCAGTGTCAGGATTCCCTACCACCCTCCCGCAGGAACATTTGTGCGAGCATTTTAGAGCCCACCGAGGTAATCCAGGGTAATCTCCCCAACGCGAGACCTTTAATGTAATCACAGCTATAAAGTGTTTGCTACATAAGGTAACGCACAGGTTCTGGGGATTAGCACGTGATGTCTCCAGAGCGATTTGGTCTATCACAGCCGCGAGTGTAGGGTGGATTAATGGCGGTGCAGACGGGATGGGGTGAGATGCACCTGTCAAGGTACTGTGCTTTTGAGGATTACGTTACGTTACGTGTGTTTCCCAGTCCTTGAGGACCAGGAAGACCGGGGCGAGAGGGTGGTAGCTCCGGTCTACGTCCGGGTAAACCTACTGGTCCCTGAACCAGAGTGCCTCCTGGTGCTGGGAGAACAGACAGACACATTCGTTTTCCTGTTTGTTCTTTTCTATAGTTTCCAACGTTTCACTCCAAGCGGGTGTTACGTTTTTCTGTTTGTCGTGGTCTGGTCGCATCACATCCCAGCACCCGGGCCAGGCCCGGCCGGAGCAGGTGTCCCACGTAGACGCTGAATGAATGGACCTTTGTGATGAGGAAAGGATAAAGTACGGTTAATGGCGACAAGAGCTGGTGGGTGGCTCCCCATCTGGCCCCAGGGTCTCCCTGCCCACCCCCCCGCACACTGACCCCGCTGCTGGGCCCCTTCCTCAACATCTACACATTTGCGTCCTGTTGCTTCCTTCTGTGCTCTTTCTCTCCCCCCCCCTCCCAACCCCCCTCCCCCAGGCAGGTGCTGTGGAACAGCTGCCAGATCAGGACCAGAACTCAGCCTCTGTGCCCCGGGCTCCCCAGGAGCTCCTGAGATTTGTGGTACGAATGACAAGGACAGAGAGGCCACACCCTTGGTGGCAGCTGGTGTTTGTTACACGTGGCCCATAACCCAGCTCACGTCCCCGTGCCTCTCAGGCTTCAACGTAGGAGGAGGGCTGTTTTAGTCCCCATCTGCCGCTGAGAACAGGGACACCGGGAGAATTGGGTGGCTTGCCCAGTTGGGCCTGATTGGGTCACTTAGCCGGCAAGGGGCCAGATCAGAATTTGAACCCAGAGCGGTGTGGTGCCTAAGCCTGGAGTCCTCCAGAAAACCAAGGCAGGCGACAAATCTTCGGCAGACCAAACTGGGCTGCGGATGACATGTTCTCAAAGTTGTGTTTTCATTCTTTTTGTCTAAAACCATCAAACAAGGGAAAGAAAGACAAAAATCTGTTCCAAATGGCACTAGCTCTCCGGCTGGACTGTCTTCAGAGTCCTCCAGATGCTGAGCTGAGAACATTCCAGGCACACCTGCGGCACCCACCACCCTGCAGGGCTGCCCACCCGGTCTCGGTCGCCCTCCTAGTGCTTCTAGATTTGCTTGCCAGCTTCTTCATTTAATCTGATGCCAGATCTTCAGGCCCCGCAGTTCCAGGGGCTCCGAGAAGTCCTGGGTCTGCCTGCCGCACAGGGCAGGTGGCGGATGCATCCTTCCCAGGCCTCCGTGCCCCGACAGCAGCGGCCCCTCCTGGCCGGTCCCATCCCCGACTCGGCCATTTGGCACCCGCGATGGGGCCCCGGAGCACAGCGTGTGCCAAGCAGGACAGGGCATGGGCCCAAACCTCCCTGGCGCAGCCCAGACTTCTGGATGGAAGCTGAATGTATCCCTTTGATGTTCTTTCACTCACACCCTTTAAGAGCACTTAATTCACCCCGAAAGCGAAGTGGGTTATTTACGACCCCAGCCACCGTGCGGTGGTGAGGGGATGCCAGCACACAGATGATTGTTCTGGCATCGCCATTTCTCGGTGATGTTTGCTCAACAGCATTAAGCTGAAATATCGTTTGCAGGGATCACTGCCCATCAGGCACTTAATTACATACAAAATTAGATTTCCTCGTGGGTTCGCTGAAAGCCCAGGGTGTTAGGATAATTACTAAGAGAAAAGATAAAAATGCAAGCTTACCCCCCAGACGGTCCCCCCAAAGAGCAACGAGAAGAAGCACAAGCTGACGCACCTTAGACGTCCGTCCTTTCCAAAGTCAAGGCATTGGGTAGTTGGCAAGTCGCTCCGGCCCTCCCAGGCGGGAAGGCTTGTGTCACGAGAATCTCCGCCCTTCCCAAAGCCCCTTGTGGTCCTTCCTTCTTGGGTTTCCAAAGGAGGCCGCTGCGGCTCTCTAATTTTTTTAATGGGTAGAAAGAGGTTAAGCACAGACCATATTTCTGGAATTCGGAAGCAGAAAGACCTGGGTCTGCGTCCTGGTGCACCAGCTAAGCGACCTTGGGCAAATCTCTCTGAATCTTAGGTGCCTCTGCCGGAAGATGAGTAATGTGGTTCACCTGCCAGGATCACCGCAAAGCTTCCCCGAGACCATCTCTCAGGGCGAGGCTCAGCATCTGCACACAGCAGGTGCACGAGAGGTGGGAACAGTTATGACCAACGTTTTGTGAAGGATGTTCTAGGAGCGAAGGACCCTGCGCCTTCCTCCGGGTCCCAAACACTCGTAATTCAGTGGAGGGCTCTGTGCCCGGATTCCTTGCTTGTTCTGGGCTATGGCTCTCACTCCCTTCCATGAACTGGGACAACCCTTTCCAGCTTCCAGCTTTGAGACTCCAACTCACAGCTCCTCTGCCTCTGGCTGAAGCAGCCCCCCTGTTGGGGAAGCCGCCAAGTGATTGATTCCTTGCCCCACTGGCAAAAGGATGCCATGAAGAAGGGAAGAAAGCGTCTGACGTGGAGTAACGGGGCCCATCCCCCTGCCCCGAGACCTCGTTTTCTGCCTCTTTCTATTACCTCCCAGAAGTTTCCCCAGACACAGCCAGGATCCCCTGCACAGAGACCTTCCAGCCCTTCCCAGTCCAGTCCCGAGGGTCCCCCTGAGGGTCTGTGCTGGCCTGCAGCTGATTTTAGGGGTGCGGGGCTGCGTTCCCAAGGTGCGTATGTTCCGCACTCTTGGCTGAGGCCAGATGAAGCTGTACGCTGTGTAAGGGCCAATCTGGGTAAGCAGGAGAGCGCAAAAGCATGCTACCTCTGGAAGGCTGGAGGCAAGATTCATTTAAACAGCCCGTACTGTCATCGGCGTCACCAAGCTGAAGCTCGTCTTGTTTACCGGATGAAGGTTTCACACTGTGTCAACGTTCTGCCAGAAGCCGGCATTAAAATGAGCAGTTAGTACAAGTCAGTCGTAAACATGGCAGATCCGTGAGACGGGCAGAAACCACTCGGAGATCCCCGGTGCAGCTTTTAAGCACTTGGCATGCTGCTAGCTCAAACTGGAGAGGGGGCCGCGTGCATCATTTGGGCCCGAGTGCAATGCACTTGAAATAATTACTTTAATCAGCAAAAGTTAATTACTTTAAATCATAAATTAATGGCGGAGCATTTGGCAGAGTCTGATGTGTGTGATGAGGCTGTCAACTGAAAACTCAGGTGAACCTGCGACCCTGTCTCAACATCGCGGGCAGGAGCTGGAGCTGGGGCCCACCTACTGTGCGTGCCGCTTCTGCGCCATTAGGAAGAACTCTTGGTAACCGGAGAAGAGCCACCTTAAACTGTCACCTATAAAAAAAGGGGCCATAAACAAGCAGACTGCTGCTAAGCAGGTGCTACTGGAGAAGCCGGCCCTTGACAATAATAAGATCTTAAAATGGCATCTGCCTTTATTTTATAGCACAATTGGAAAGATGGTTAAAAGTAATAAACCCGGCTGATATGTTTTATGAGTTGGTAGTTAGCGGTGTTTACTGTGGATGAAGATTTTGGAGAAGATACTGTCACCCCCGAACGCCCCCCTCCCTCCCCAGCATCGAGATGCCCGAGCAGCTGGGAGGCGGAGGGTCCTCTGCACAGAAGCGCTGCTCATTCCTTGTTCTGCTCCCTTGCACTGGCATTTCAAGCAAGCCAGAGTGATCTGGAGAAGAAATAGGAGGCTCTTTCGAAGAAACGGGGGAGCCTTTATGAAAACATCCTCTGCCGGAATTAGCTAGGCGTGACCGCGGGTTGGGGGCGCAGACGCCTTTCAGAGCCTTGCGGACGTTAGGGCACCTGGCAGGCCAGCCCACGACCTCCTTCCAGTGTCGAGGGACATTTGTAAGATTTACACAAGGGGAGAAAGAGCCTGCTGGGAACCGGGTCCAGCGTGTGACTGTGGAGCCCCCGTCCCTCCCGAGAGCCACGTCTGGGGAACGGGAAGGGCAGGGGCAGAATCCCACAGGGGTTGGGGGCACGGATTCTGCACGGAGCCCTCGCCCACGGGGGCCAAGCAGACGATGGCAAGACCTGGTCTCCGCCTCATTCATCAGGGACAGGGAGTGAGCGCCCCGTGCGTAGGCTCATTCCAGGCACTGAAAGTAGAAGTCGGAGCAAGCCAGACCCAGCCCTTGGCTTGGTGACGCTTAGGGTCCGGTGGAGGAAGCAGACGCAGTGATAAGACAGGCCGTGATAGGAGAAGAACAAGGTTTGGGCCACAGGGACACACGTATGTGACTCTGCACTGATTTGGGAGGGGCGGCACATAAGGTCCCCAGCCAACTCCCTGGGGCGCAAAGAATAAGCAGGATTCGCTCCGAAAGTGCACTTTCCACTGATGGTCAACAGGGGTTTGATTTCAAGAGTTGCCGGTGACCAGGACCGGCTAAGAGCCCTGGAGGCACGCGCAGGGTACGATGATCCTTCTGGCAGGGTGTAATTCCAAATAAAGCTAGAAGGTACAGCACAAGATGTGTGCAACTGTGCTGTGCTGAGACCAGCTCTGTTTCTAGGTTTCCCCGATGGTAAGAGCATGCGCAGAGCCTGCCATCGGACGATCCAGGGCTTCTAAGCACTCCCAAATCTCGCCGGATTCCGAGGGGTTGCAGGGCACACCCCACCCCCCGTGTCCAGGTATAACCCCTTGCTCTTGCAGGTAAAATCCAACCGGTCCCTGCCATTCACTCTCCTGTGAACATTGCCTCCAGAGCGAGGCAGGCGCTCAGAGCTCCCACTCTACGGTGCAAAGTCCACCAGAAGGGGCTGGGATGTCCATGCTGGCAGGTCATGGTTCCCGGGGAGACCCCAGCAGGCCCTGAGGAGCTCACTGCAGATTAAGAGAAGGGTATCTTGGCCCTGGGGCTGGACCTCTCATGGGCTCTTAGGTGGGGTAATGGAAGGAGCCTGGACTTGACTTCCGGCTCTGAACGACATTAGCCAGATTTGCCTTTGCTGGCCTCAGGAAACTCATCTGTCAAGGGGATTGGATGGGAGGTAATGGAGGCCATCTCAGGGCTCCCAGTCTTGGAGATAAAGACTGGCTCTCCAACCCAGAAAGAAGCAGCCCCTCGGCATGCTCTGTGACGGGCTCAGGATTCCTCGTGCCGTTTTCCAAGAACCCACAGTGAAGTCCCGCGGGATGGTCTCCATCATTCATCTCAGGTCTTGGGAAAAGCTAATCCTCACGATTTCCTAGACAACCAAACAAATCCTTCGAGGTGGCATGCCACCGCTTACCACCGTGAGACTTGGCTTCGGCATTAAGAAGACTCGGCCTCGAGTCTGAGTTCAGCAGGTCTTGTGTGATGTGACCCAGGACGAGTAATTTCACCCACCAGCTTCCATATCTTCATCCGCATGTTGGAGATGACAGTACTAACGCCAAGGCTATTTGTGATCACTGGAAGTTAGAGACGCAACGAGGTGCCTAGCACACTTCCAGGGATATGGCAGGTCCTCACTATTCGCTAACAAAAAAGTAATCAGCAAGCGAGAGCAAAACTGCTCTCATGACTTGGCCTCCTCAGAACCTGCTGTCGTGGCCAGTACCGTGGGCTGCGAACGTGGCACATCCCACCCAGCGGCACCTGTGCCACCATTGCTTGTTATCATGGGGCTCGGCTGGGCTGGGCATGTGCTGACAGTAGGGGGGTGCCTGGCCTGACCTCAGTGTACTGAGGCAGGTGACCAGAGAAGAGTGGTCCCTAGAAGCTTGAGCCACTGGGAAAGCCATCATGGGAGGGAAAATTCAGATACTGGATCTGGTTTGTAATATTGCCTCCGTCGGGTTCGTTGGCCTTTGAAGGATACCCAGGGAGCTGGGCGTTGCTGATGTGTGTCTGTTGCAGTAAAAACGAAAATAATCTCTCAGTACAGACCCCACGTCTTGAAAGTGTTGACCACGGGGAAAAAAGCATTCTCTCGGCTGAGCACAAGCATGGGCTGCTGTCAGAGGTGGGCTGGAGGGGCCCATCACCCAGCCTCAGTGCAAGGTGCTCAGAAACCACAGAGGGGCGCTTCCCTAGATGCAGGACATCCAAGAGTTACTAAATAAAAGATAACATTGCCGAAAACGAAGATCATTAACGTCGGGGGCTGGAGTACTGGATGACTCAGGCTACTGCAACTGCTCCAAATTCCATTCCGCTCCTATCCGTCACAAATATTTTGGCAGAACCATCGTTAACCCAGCTCATCTCCCAAATATTCTGGGTCAGATTTAGTCTTTGGTCTCACGTGGGAAATTTCTACTTTCATCGAAGTTTGTCCACAGCTCACAGATTCCCTCTCACACGGCAGGGTTTCAATTAAATGTGGCCTGGGATGAGAGTCCATCTTCCTCCTGATTTTCTTGGGATCCTGATAAAACTCTACCCCTAATAGGATTTTCTGCCACGATGGAAATGCTCTAATGTGAGCTCTCGGGTACAGTGGTCACCTGAACACTTGGAATGTGGGAGGTGTGACAGGGGAGGAGGATTTTAAAGTTTATTTAATTTTTATTAATTTAAATTTTTTTTAATGTTTATTTTTGAGAGAGAGAGAGAGACAGACAGAGACAGAGACAGAGCAGGAACAGGGGAGAGGCAGAGAGAGAGGGAGACAGAATCTGAAGCATGTTCCAGGCTCCACTGAGCTGTCAGCATAGAGCCTGATGTGGGGCTCGAACCCATGAACCGTGAGACCATGACCTGAGCCAAAATCAGACGCTTAACCGACTGAGCCACCCAGGCACCCCTAATTTTTATTAATTTAAAATTAAAGAGCCACACGCGGCTAGTGGCTCAGTATTGTACTGATGTCACCATAATCCACATTAGGGATGGAGACTGGAGTCTTGGATTTTGAATCAGGGCTTGAGGGCGACAGGTTGTGAATGAAGTCAGGTCTTCAAATGACTGGGTGGTCCCTGTCACAGGTAACTTCTTACCTCAAGGGCACACACTGTACCGTGCACCTCACACACAGCGTTTGGCTCTAGAGAGCACCTGCTGATGACCAGAAAAATGCCTTTCATCCCAACACATGAGCATAGGTTGTCCATCATGTCAAGAAATGGGCTTTAGGTCCGACGACATACTCAACAGGTGTGGGTACATGTGCGATCCACATCCTTAGACTTTTATTTTTTATTTCTTTTCTTTTTTTATATTTATTTATTTATTTATTTAGTGTTTATTCCTTTTCTTTTTAAATATGAAATTTATTGTCAAATTGGTTTCCATACATCCCAACAGGTGCCCTCCTCAATGCCCATCACCCCACTTTCCCCTCCCTCCCACACCCGAAAAATAAATAATCCGGTGAAGAAATGGGCAGAAAACATGAATAGACACTTCTCTAAAGAAGACATCCACATGCCCAACAGGCACATGAAAAGATGCTCAACGTCACTCCTCATCAGGGAAATACAAATTAAAGCCACAATGAGGTACCACCTCATGCCGGTCAGAGTGGCTAAAAGGAACAAATCAGGAGACTCTAGATGCTGGAGAGGATGTGGAGAAATGGGAACCCTCCTGCACTGTTGGTGGGAATGCAAACTGGTGCAGCCGCTCTGGAAAACTGTGTGGAGGTTCCTCAAATAAATTAAAACTAGATCTACCCTAGGACCCAGCAATAGCACTGCTAGGAATGTACCCAAGGGATACAGGAGTGCTGATGTATTTCTTTTAACATTTTTTAATGTTTGTTTATTTTTCAGAGGGTGGGGGAGGGACGAAAGAGAGGGAGACAGAGGAGGCTCTACAGCAGAGAGCTCACCACGGGCCTCAAACTCATGATCCTGGAGATCACGACCCAAGCTGAAGTTGGACGCTTAACCGGCTGAGCCACCCAAGCACCCCCACATCCTTAGACCTTTAAAACCAAAACACAGGCCACTGAGTTATCCTCAGGTGAAAAGCAACAAAGGCAACAGAATTTCATCCCAAATTAAATGCATGAAAACTATGGTCATGATTCTGAAGAAGATCAGAGGAAATTAAATATGAATTTTGCATATAAAAAAGCCAACATTTGCAATCCCACAAAAACATGTCAAAATGAATTCATGGCTCCCAGCAGTGCCCAATCCCCCAAGGGTTTAGGTCCATTTTCTCCCATTGAAAATCCCATAATAGCTTTGGACGAATGCATGTTGGAGGATGCCATGTGAGACCCAGCAACTTTTTTCTCCCTGTCATCAAAGGTTGGGGAGACTGTGGCCCACAAATGGAAGCAAGAGAACGCATCCACCTTGTCAAGTAAACCTCAGAAAAGTCAGATAGTAAAAGCACCTGTGGCCCATTAGCCCAGTGGTTAGAGCAGGGAGGGTGAGGGGGCTTTGTAGCGGGCTGTGTTGGAAAGATCATCCAATTAAATTCCCTCTCCTTAATCCTGGGGCGTCCTCTTAAGAATGTGGCCTGGGGGCTGGGGAGCAGGGGAGAGGTGAGAAGCTGCAGCTGACCCAGCGTGATCCCGCCTCCTGCTGGGGAAGACCAACCCAAGGTCAGCCCAGAGTACACGGCTGACCAAAAGGAGGGCATCCCTGGGGAGGAAGTCGGGGACCCCGGAGCCCCACTGTTACTACAGTCGCAAACACAGGATCCGAGCCGAGAAGCCCAGAAAGCAATGCAACCAGAACAATCCGCACAAAATACAAGTTTCTGCCTTGCACCAAACTTTAATCTTTTCCCCCAGGCATCTACTCAAGGAGCATGATTTTATTTAATTTTTTTTTACTATTAATATTCTGCTCTCGATGTTCCTGCAAAGCAACTTCCTGAAAGAAAGAATGGACTTACCAGGAGGACTCATTTGTCTTCAGCACCTGGGCTGTTTTAAATTAGAGAGCACCCAGCTCGGGGAGCCGGTGCTATGTTAATCATTCCAATGTGTCCAGTGCTGGAGATGAACTCAAAAGGTGAGTATTAAAAGTAGTTGTGGAATTCAGTCATTTCACGAACGAGCACGTAATAGCCAAAGGCAAAACCGGAAGGCAGCTTCACTTCCAATCAGTGTTCCCATTTTATTGAAACCAGATTGGAATTCCTGGAAGGAAGCCTACAGATCACATCTTTAATACTCATTTTCATATACCCCAGTAAAACTGTCAGGGAGAATCAGTTGTTGAAGAAGGCTTCCTGTATAATTTACAGATGTGCCTCCCGTAGCCCATTATTTAGACCCGAAACAGAAATATGTTTTTGATCAAGCTCGGAGACTTCCTCCCACCTGCCCAGGTTTCTGCGGCTTTAATTTGTCGATTAATACTGGCCTTTGCACACGGCGCTGACCCGCCACACCGGGGACATTAATCCCCACACACGCAGCAGAGATGCTGGCCATCGCCTGGGCTTCTCGGGAGGGGGAGTGGGGTGGGAGGGGAAGGGAGCACACGGTCCGGGGGCTCTGCGGTTCCTTGATGGAGAGGGTGGCTCTGGGGGAAGTCCGGGGCGCCCGTGGCTCCTGCTGAGACGTGACTCGCCCTTCCCTCCTTCTCTACCGGGTCAGGAAGAGCTGTAGTCAGTACCCATCACTCCTGTTTTTCCCTTTTTTCCTTTTTAATTACCAGAAAGTCCAGTCCCTCCCATGGGCTGCTCTGGCCGCAGGGCCTGCCCAGTCCGCCCACAGAAATGCTCAGCACGCCTGATCTGACTCCTACTCCGGCCTCCTTTCTGTCTTCCATTCCTGCCTCATAAGACACCACTTTGGAGAGTGGGGATCTTGGGGGTATGGACAGGGAGGCAGGGCTCCAGGAGGTCCGGAGGCCTCTGGCTGCCACTGTGGAGTGAGGGCCGTGGGACAATGGTGCCCGGGCACTGTCCCAGCTCAGGTACCTGCCCCGGGGCCCTCCTTTGGAGTGGGGGAGGTCCGGACTATGACCAGGCGATTTGCTCAGCCTAAGGATTTTGGTTTCCAAACAGCAGATTCCTCACTGTTCCCAAACCATGGCTTTCTTCTTTTCTATCTTTTTTTTTAATGTTTATTTTTGAGAGAGAGAGAAAGAGAGCAGCAGAGGGGCAGAGAGAGAGGGAGACACAGAATCCGAAGCAGGGTCCAGGCTCTGAGCCGTCAGCACAGAGCCGGATGCAGGGCTTGAATCCATGAACCGTGAGATCATGACCTGAGCCAAAGTTGGACGCTCCACCGACTGAGCCACCCAGGCACCCCTTAAACCATGACTTTCAAAACCTCTATTTTTCAAGGAGGGGAGAGACTCCACATGAAACACAAATTCGTCTAAAACAAAAGAAGCGTGAAGGGAATAACTAACACCCAACCTCCCTCCTTCTGAGATAGCCCGGCTGGATGGGGCCAGCTTGCCAGGGTTCCGGGACTAGCTCTGTGACACACAGCTATGCCACCTCGGACAAGGACTTTCCTCATGTGCCTTGGTTTATTGATCTGTCAAATGGGAGTGAATATGGAACCACCTTACATGATTGTGGCAGGGAAAAAACTAGACGGTGGACAGGTGTGCTTAGTGCTTGGGAGATACACGGCTGTTGTCGCTGGTGCAATGGTGTCCCACAGAGCAGGAGGGGTGGGGCTGGCCCACAAGGTCAGGTAGGTCACTAGCTCATCACCGGACTAGTTCAGCCTGGGCACAGCCAATGAGAAGCACCCAAGGCCATTGTTTCCGGGGGTAACAAAAGACCATGATGCTGCCTGTGCAATCCTATAGGAAACTTACGGAAAGGTAGGGAGACCTGAGTCTGGTCTTGACCCGGCTGCTGAGCCTTTGGTTTGTCATTATGACATGGAATTTATGATGATTTCTCCCCGGCCTAGATGCCACCATTGACATGAGAACATATGTGAGGATGCAGAGGACAGCCTCACTGACCAGACACGTTGAAGGCCCAGGGAAGGGAGGCCCAGCGTGGCCTCCCAAGGGGGCTTGGTTTCCCTAAGTCATCTTTACAAAGGGCTGGGACAGTCCTACCACCGCATTAAGAATCTTCCCACACACACGTACACACACCCCAAGATGGTACCTCAGGAAAGCAACTTGTATTCGAGCAAACACTGAGAGACAAGATCCTGTCTCTGAACAGAAATCATTATCCAACACAAGAAAAGCAGAGTGACGTCATTGCACACCTGTTAATGGGACCCAACCACCTAAGCGGACTTTTCCTGTGAACGAAGCCTAGAAAAGCCAGTGAAATCCCTACATCCAGGCAGGTCTGCACGGAACACTAGAAGAAGGTCCCCCGCATCAGATATGTTTAAGTTTGGTCTTGAAAAGCAAAGGCCCAGGAGGTTCTATTCACTCACGTGTTGTATCTTCCTCACCTGCCTCCGAGAGGCCAGGAGCTGTGCTCACTCAGTGTGAGGAAAGCCTCCCTAGCTTTTGTTGAAGGAGGCGTGGTGTAAATACAGACATGCTCCCGAGAAACAAAAACAAAGCACGGTTTGTATACCCTGCTCGTTCCAACACCTCAAGAGAAGGTAGACTCTTACTTGCCAAGTCAAGACTTCCAAGAGCAAGTCACGTGTCCCCACACCTAAATAGCCAACGGTTTATGGTGGGGTCAAGATTCTGTTTGCCTTTAACCTTCCTCATCTCCACACTGAGCTCTGTGCCAAAGGCAAGAATACATCTCACGAGAACTCTAGTGACGCTGCACGCTTCACCTTAGGTCGAGATTGCCGTCTGCATCGTCACTGCCTCCTGCAGTCCCCCCTTCCCCAAACCAAGTTCCCAATATGGTGCCTCCTTGAGCTGAATGTCCCATGAGCAGAAAGGCCTTGCTCACAGAGCACGATGGCTAAGCAAGAAAGAAGAGTGATGTTGGGTAGACTTTCTTTCCTTAGGTCCTTGACAAGACTCCTGGAAAGTCAGAGAGGCCGTAGGCATCGGGGAGAAAGCAGCTTTTGTCTTTTCACTTGTCGCTCACGCACACACTCGTGCACGCACGCTCCATGGGGGCGCGCATGCCTGCGATGGCTGTTAGGGTGTCTCTCAACCGAACACGTACCGGCTGAATTTCAGAAGGTCACAGTTTTACTCTTCAGATGACTCTGATGTTTTCCAGACAGACAGGAAGTGAGGGGAACAGACAGAAGGGAATCACATAGAAACTGGGTGTGCGGAGGTCAGAAGGAAGTCCAGAGCCACCGAACGATGCGGGATGGGGGCAGGGGGCGCATGCGGAACACCGGAAACTGCTTCCTTAAAGGCCACTCACACTGAGATCTTCCTGCAAATCCCCTGTCATCATCCCCAGACATCACCTTTCCCTTTAGGCTTTGAGCATGCTCAGAATTCATCCAAACCTCAGCCTGAGTGGTAGAGGGTGACCCCCAGAGAGCCCTCTGCCCATCAACCTACTTCTCTCCACGTCAAAAGGTTAATACCTCAAGGTTACAGACAGAACAGTCTGGTAGTCCTCACCTAAAGCACTTGGGAACTTCACCTTCCCATTGAGGACATAATGATACTCTTCAATTCATGCTAAAATGTAAATGACTGATACTGGATTCCTTCCTGAGACCAGGCCTCATAAACAGAGATGGCTTACCTTGAAAGGAATGGGTGTGCCTGTTTATCGAGCATCTACTATGCCCTTTGTTTATGTGGTCTGGTTAAGCCTTCACAATGCCCTTGGGAGGGAGGTAACTGTATCTCCATTTATACAGGGAGGAACTAAAAGGCCAGTGAGGTGAAGTGACTCACCCGAAAATTCACAGCCAGGAAAAGAAGTCAAAGGTGCAAGTCAGTGGAGTTCTGCCGTCTCCCAACCCCGAGCCTGCCCCTCTGCGTGATCAGGAAGCCCCTATGTCAGCAATGCATTCATCACCACCAAGCTCCTGCATATGGCTGTGTGGAAAGGGCTGGGAAGTCCAAGCTGAAAGACACAGCCTTGACCCCCCAAGAGAATGCACAGTGCTTGAGGACGAACACCGAGGTGCCCAAGGAAGAAGACTATGGCCCTGGGCAGACGACAGTCCTACTGGACTAAAATCAAGGCAGGAAAAGTGGTCACTGCAGGGCGTGCCCGGGAAAGAAGGGAGCAACCCTCCCCGAGCACCTTCTGGAGGCAGTGGCTTCCCCAGGAGGGAGCTGGTTCCCCTTGAATGACCTGAATATTCCTTCTTTCTCGGTCCCAAAAGTCTCACCCACCCCCCACCCCCCACCGCCCCCGGAGGGGAGCTGGGCTTCTTCCCTCCATGGGCTTTTCTGGGGAAACCAAAGGACTGGTTCCAGAGCCATCACAATGGCCCCAGGCCCCAGATCCCAGCCAGGGCCAAGGTGGGCCAGGACAAGCAAACAGGAATCCAAACAAGCAATCACAGTCTTCTCCCGAGCTGGGCATTTTCTGGCTCACAGATTGGCCGAGGCACAAAAATTCTTCAAGTAGAAGGAAAAAAATAGATGCGTGTGCCTGCGTGGCTTCGAGGTCACCACACAGCTGGGCAAAAACAGGCCAAGGAAGCCTGGAGGGCCCCTGCTTCCCACCAATGATATTTATGGTTTGTGAAGTCACTGGGTCCCCGGCCACCACCAAGGCCGCCCCTCTCCTGGCAGCGAGGGCCCGGGTGGGCAGGCCCAGTCTCCATCTCAGGACCCTGCCTCTGTCTAGAACGCGTTCAGTCTCCCCGGAGACGGGGACATCACCTGTGCCCAGAAAGGAAAAAAGATCCCCGGTGGCCCGCAGCCACGCACCGGCCCTTGCCGACCCCTCCCCGAGAAACCCCGAGAAGATACACACCAGCGCTGCGTGACGCGGGACGGACACTGAATATTTCACAAGTCCGTCTTCATCGTCACAACGGTGCCGTTTCTGAGGTGAAGTTGTCATCTCACGCTTCGTTTTTAAACCCTTAACATAATGACTGAATGGCTAATATGCAACGGATGCATTTTTAAAGGGCTTCTTTGAAGAGCCATTCCAAGCCCGACCGGAGCGGGGGGCCACGGGAGGGAAGGGGGCCACGGGCAGAGCTGGCAGAAGGCCGCCCCCCTCCCCCGTGCCAGCCCCGTGCGCTGACGGAACAAGTGTCGTCGGAGATGTGAAGGATGGCTGTGGCGGCCGGCGCGCCCCGGAGCAGGTGCGGCTGGTCCTCATTTGCAGTGAAGCGTGGCCCCCGCTCAGCGAGCCGCAGCCAGCGCCTGGCAGCTGCCCATGAACCTGCGTGCGGAGAGGCGCTAATGATAATGGATGCGGGCCGATTAGCCAGCCCATTTGGAGTGGCACCCGGTGGCCTGGCGCTGGGCGACTGTAGGCGGTTCTCGTGCGATGGGGGGCTGGGAGGGGGGCAGCGAAGATGCTGGGGTCCCCGGTGGGGGTGGGGGGGCTCCGGGCTGTCCTTGGCATCCCGCGCCCAGGGCTGGAAAAAGCCAGGGCTCTCACAGAGTGGGGGAGTCTCCTCCGGACTCTCCAGGGCCTGCGGTGACATTCGTCCCTATTTAATAAACTAAAGGACATGTGGCTAGCTGCCCCACTCCTGCTCCCTAAGCCCCACTGGCCAGGGCCATCTTGCTGGCTGTTGAACTTTTAGGACCTTCTCCCTGTTGCTGTGTTCCTCCAGCCCGGTGGCCTCCACTCGAGTACGGAGTACTCACGTTGATTTAGGACACAGCATGGCCACCAGGCAGCCTGCCTTGGTTCAGATTCCAGCTCCTTCCCTTACTAGCTCTGCCCTCTTAGTGCAATCCTGAGCTCTCCGTGAAGGCCACACAGCCCTGAAGTTATTGTGGGGCTGGGGATAAGTGAGGTGTGGCAGGTAAAATTCGTAGCACAGGGTCTGGCACTTCTGTGATCGATAGATGTCAGTTTGAATATGCTAATAACATAATAAAGGGCAGCAACGATTGTCATACTGCTGGGGGTCAGGCGAAGGGGACACAATGGGGAAGAAGGCACTCGTGGTCTTGCTCTCCCAGAAACCCCTTTCCAGGGAAGGAAGGGGTCACGTAGCTGATCGGGTGCTGTGGGTTCCCAGAGAGGCAAGTGACAGCAGGAAGAGAGGCCAGAGCCTCAGGAATCTAGGAAGGCTTCAAAAAAGAGGCACTTTGGAAATGCACCCCAGGGACCCGCCGGTGTTCACCCCAAGAGGAAGTAAGGAGCTGGTGTTCCCAAATGGGGACACAGCCTTGTGGAGACCTCTGCCAAACCTGGGGTGTTCAGCCCACATGGACCAAATGGAGGGCAGAAGTGGGGCATCCGAACAGGTGAACCAGGCAGGGAAGGGGTCTCTCACCACGGCCAACAGTAATGACAAAACACACCTGTTCCCTCCCCCAGTGCCAAGAGGCTCCCCAGCCCCGGAGGTTGAGCAGGGACTGCCCCCTTTAGTGACACCCCAGACCATCCGCTGTATGTCCGGGCCCCTGCAGGCTCACCTTCCCCCTGTATAGAGTGAAAGGGTCCCTTCTAGGCCAAAACTGGTGGTCAGTAATTGGGAAGTAATTGCCTAAGCCTTTAACCAACAGGATAGGCAAGCTGACTAATCAGAGATGGGCCAATGGGGAGCTTTGAAGAAGCCCCTATAAACAGTGATGCAGGTAACTCATAAATTCTGGCCACCAAACTATTTTGTAATAATTAGTGTAATTTTGGCACAATTTATTGATTTTCGTTTTGCCTGGAAGAACTGGTCTGGACAAACTCACCTGCTTTAAGAATTTTCCAGATGCTGGGGCGCCTGGGTGGCTCAGTCGGCTGGGCGTCCGACTTCGGCTCAGGTCATGATCTCGCAGTTCACGAGTTTAAGCCCCACGTCGGGCTCTGTGCTGACAGCCGGGAGCCTGGAGCCTGCTTCGGAGTCTGTGACTCCCTCTCTCTCTGCCCCTCCCCTGCTCATGCTTCTCTCTCTCTCTCTCTCTCTCAGAAATAAACATTAAAAAATTAATTAAAAAAAAAAGAATTTTCCGGCTGCTAATAATGAAGCAACACTTTCGAAATGCTTCTCAGCTCATCACTGTTTCACTTGAAGCTCCCTTGGGAGGGAGGGAAGGAGGGCAGGCACAGCCAAACCTCTGCAGTCAAGAATCTGCTTTACTTGGAGTTGGGGGAATTATGTGAGCAACCAGCCCTCGTACTGGGTGCAGAGGATTCGCCCTGATGTGGAAGCCACTCTCCTGAGTCGAGGCCCTACTTGGCCACTGGCCAGTTGCGTGGCCTTGGAAATATTCATTTTACCCAAAGGATTTGCCACCCTCTGGATTTCTTGGGAAGGTAGCTCCCTGCTTCCAACAAGTTCTTCTAATTCAGGGACAAGTTGATGAGGATGTCGCAAGTTTGGGAAGAGTGAAATTTAAAGCACGTTGAAAGTCAAACAGAAAAACGATCGCGCAGCTCACAATAGGCCCAGGCCCTGTGGGTGCCAAGCTGGCATATTGATCTGGGTGTGCGGGGCACCCCAGGCCCCTCTCCAAACCAGGGCCCGGGAGCATCAGCCTTTGCAAAGACGTGACCCGTATCTGGCCGGAGGTCGCTTTTCCACCCCATTCCTGCTTTCCTTGAGCTCCAGCAGCCTCAGCCAAGCAGCCTCAGCCAAGTCCAAGGCCCTTCCCTCTCTGTCTGTCCCTCCTCAGTGGTTCACAGGCAGGGCACCTGTCCACGTGCTGTGTAAATGCATTTCAGAGAAATGTTTCCACTATGCATATGCATAGTATATCAATACCCGATGTGGGAGCAACTTCACTTCTTAATTTATAGCTGCAGCCACGACATTGTCAAGCTCGTCATAAAATATCCCCCTCGTCCACTAATTTGGGGTCTCAGAGTTCTGTACGGGGAATTGGGCCCTGCCGGGGGAAGCGCAGTTTGCGTTAAGGAGCATCTCTGAGGGAACAGCGTGACTGCAGTAAAAGTTAGGTGGCCAGAGAAATAAAGATGGCCGTATTTCGGCGACAAAACTCCAGATAGAGAAATATACCTGCCTTCCTCTATATGCCAAACAAGCAGAGTTATCATCGCTGTAGTTGTTTTGTGGCTTTGTTCATGGAGGAGACAGCATTATGGTCACCCAACGCAAGAGTGTAATTATATATGACTGTGCAGAGGCCACTCAGCAGCGTCTCCCCAGGATGGAATGTTCCAGAACCCGTTGTCAGATCCACAGGGAGTCTCAGCCCACCCTGCCTGTGCCCTCCCCAACTCTGGATCTGTTGGGGTCCTCCCGATCAAGCCCAAGCAGACGGAAGAGGCCCAGCCCCTGTCCCCAGCCGGTCTGAGCTCACACATGCTGTGGTCCCTTGAAGCCCCACGGCCCCGTCTGGAAATGGGGTTATTCCTGAGGCTGGGAGCCAGGTCCCGGTTCTCAGCTGAGGCACATTCACCCTCATGTTCAGGTATCACTGTAGAAGGAGCAAAGGTAACCCAAACATGCACACGGAGAGCAAGGCACCCACAGTCCACAACCACGCCCGACCTCTGCCCTGCTGGAAAGGCAGCCGGCTTCCTGCAGCCTCCTCCCCTCGTGCCGTGCTCTGCGTAAGGCAGTGACTGTCACCCTGGCTCTGGGGACTCTGGACACTGCCCGTGCAGCTTCACAACCACCTCCTGCTGTCGACTCCGTCACCTCATTTTTTGGATGAGGACGCTCAGCTCAGGGTCTGCCTGGGTGTCCCAAGGCCAGGGAGTCCGTATGAGACGGAGTGGGGACTTTAACTCCAGCTGCTCTAGTCTCCGAGACCACTGGTTCGGGCCCTGGAGCCCTGGAGCGTTGCAGGAACGGCCTCGACACTGACCAGCCTGTGGGCAGCCCCCCACCCGCCTGTGCTCACCTCTCAAGGCGGCCAAGCCGAATAGCCCTGGCTGTTTGATTTTCCGTGGTGGACACCGCCGTCACCCCCTCAGTGCGTGCGACAAAGATGTCGGACGTGACGGGACTCGGCCCCTCACCTTGGGAAACTTAAGGTTTAACACAAGAACAGACAGAACAAAAACTGCTAACTGAAATTGATGGTTTTGTTAGCTCACCAGACAGGAAGGCGTTTCTGCAGCTGATGTGTTCCGTCTAAAGAAGTCGGAAAGAAAAGTAAATTAGGGCGAAAGCTGTAATCATCCGTGAGGATGACTAAATAACAAATACTGTGAAGAACAAGAGATTTCTTCGGAAACACAGTTGGCAGCACGGGCGGAAGACAGAGATTTCCAGCACATGTAAGCCCATTCTGCAGGCAGGGACCAGGAGGAAAGTCACGGGCACCTTTCAGATCAAAGCTGGAGGTAGGGGTGAGTGAGAAATGCCTGGGAGTTCGCACTGGCTGGCCAGGGAGGAACAGTGGCTCCCCGAGCAGCCAGAACCCAGGGGGCACGGAGGTTACCGGCTGACCCCAAAAGCCACAGCCGGACCTAGACTTGGGCTCCCGCCAGCCCCCGAGACGTCCGCATCGAAGAACAAGGGAACTGTCCCAGCAAGGAGGCAGCAGGCGTCCACAAGCCCTGCAGAGACCCCTCGGGGATGTTGAACAGGGCAGCTGGGCAGGGACCCGCCGGGTCACAGAGGGACGCCCCAGGGATCAGGGGGCCATGAAGAAATCCATCCCTGTGCAGGTGACCTACCCTAGTCAGGAAGGCGCTTGTCCATCCTGGGGACTTTGCGAAGGAGGCAGAAGACGACAGGGAGACGAGGGGATCTTTGTTTGCAGGGCAGTCTGGGCACCTCGCGTGGTGTCTCCTCAAGGCCTGGAGCTGAAGCAAACGCAGGCTGTTTGCAGGGCCGGCCCCACACCCCCAGGCCCTGCGGCCTTAGGCAGGTCACTTCAGGTCTTGAACACAACCCTCCTCATGCGCCAAATAGGTCTGGTACCACGGACACCCCGGCCGCGTGGCGGTGACGGCTGTAGCCATGGGCGAGCCACAGAAACATTCGTCGTCGTCAGGGTCGCCCTCGTGATCGTTCACCACAACTGTGGAAAGGCGCCTCAGCAGCCCCGCGGACGGTATTTTCCAGTCTGATGAAAACAAACACCCGTGTGATTGTCGCCCACCCTCGTGGCGTGGACTCTTCCATCCGTCGGTACGTGGCCGCCTTCTGCCTGAAAGGCCTTGAGGAGTCGATGCAAAGCTTCCCCATCGGTCTGTCCGTCGGCGGCCGTTTGGCCCTTATCTGCTGCCTGTGTGCACAGCACTGACCTTGACAATGGGCCTATGTGGTGAAGAAAGACGGAGCCCGTCCGCAGGTGCTACAAGCTTGGAAAGCTGCTGCAAACGAGTAGCCCCGTGAGCACGTGTGAGGTCCCAGCAAAGTTGCGCAGAGAGAGAATCTCCATCAGCCCTGGTGGCGCATGACGCCAGATCCTCGTGTCCCCCACAGTCCGGGAGGAAGAGGCCCACGATGGGGGGGGTTGGGCCCGCCACCATCCCATTTCTCACGGTCTCACCATCTCCCCGTATGTTGTTTGTTGTCCTGCTCTCTGCGTCGACCACGTGGGTTTTCCTCCTTAGGAACCGCGAACAACCCGGCTCGCCACGACGTGCCAGGAGGTAGAAACGGGGCGAACCCACTTCCGAACGTGCAGCTCCAACAGCTGGTCCCCGTGTGGTCACGACCGACGAGGGACGCTCCTCTAGCTCTGAGCCGGAGGCTGTGCTTGGACATCGGGTAAACTCGCACAGCGAGCTGGGATCTGAGCCTCAAAAGGGCCCGAGGTACAAACAGGAGCGAGGACGGTTACAAAGGAGCGCAGGCAATTTTGCAGGAAGTGCCACTGGAAAAGCATGGGGACACATCCCCGTGGTAACGAGACTTACAGCACAGGAGGGGCAGAGCCCTCCCGGGCGGGCCTCTCTGGCCGCAGACACCGCCGCGGTGGCCCTGATGGCTGCACCCACCAGCCCCCACCCTGTGCCACCCTTCCCCCTCCACGCGACTGCGTTCTTCGTTAATTAATAGAAAAGAACCCTTTTTAACACCGCACATGCATCACTACGGCGGGTTTAATTTCACTCAGCTCTGACTGGCGTCTTCCGTTAGGTACCAATTAAGGGATGCTAAGTCAAGGCAGCCGGGTTCTAATGAGGAGGGAAGACAGGGGAGGCGGGAGGAGGAGGAGGCAGCGGAGGGGAGGCGGGAGGAGGCCAGAACAGGCGGGAGGCCCACCTGGAACAGGGGCACGTCCAGTCTGTGGTTAAAATCACCTCCTTGCCACTCCCCACCGAACACTCTCATCGCTGGCCTGCTCCGAAAGGGCCCCTTGATTCGCGCGGACCGCAGGGAACGAAGGAGAAATTGTATTGTGGGCAGGGGCTCCCTCTTACCGCCACTGGGTTCACTTGTTTGCATCTAGAGACCCTGATGTGTGGGTCGGACGTTCACGGATGATGACTTTACGAGCACAAAGAGGGGGCGATGGGCCCAAGTCACGAGGGCTCCTGGGGCTTGTCCCCCTGCCTCGGGCTGGCTGTCCTGGGGAGGCGCAGCCCTTCCCGCCCAGACCCCAGACAGCAGAAGGATGTCTGCCGTGGCCACCACGAGGCTGCTCCAGCCACCGAACCCAGCGGTGTGCAGGCCCTGCTTGTGGAAAGCCCTGATGATACCACGTCCCCTTTCCTGCTGGCCTGTCCTCCCCACGAGGCAGCCGCCTCTCCCCACTGGCCACGTGTCCCGGTCCCGAGCCCTCCCCCACCCCCACCCCCGCGCTTCCTCGTAGCTCCTGGTACATTCCGCCTAATTATTATTTTGTGCAGTCTTTCACAGCGGAAGGAGAGAAGATTAGGGGAAGAGAAAAGAAAGCTGAAACCTCTATAATGAAATTTTTAAATCACAGAGCTCCTGCTGTTAATATTTTCCCAGCCTCCAAAAGCATCAAATATTGTTTTATCCCACAACTAATCTCCAACGTATATATATATTACAATATTTGGGCACGTTAACTCGGGGCTGAGTCCTCAGATGACAGTAATGGCAGCTGAGCGTAGTGGCCCCATCACCAGGCTCTACAGAGTTAATTGGTCACTTTGTCCAGCCGAGCAGTAGGGGTTCCGGTCCATTCCAGTCATTAAAAGCTGCCAAAGTCCCTACCACTTTGAATCAGCGAATATCCTCCTGTTCCATGTTGCTTTTAAGCACCTGCTTACCCAGCATCCTGCTTCTGCCTGAAAAGCTTCGGGTTCTTTGATGAGGGTTTGGGATAATTTAATCAAGTTTCTGTGGTCCTCTCCGTAAGGAAGAAGTGCGCAGCTCGCTTTGGGGAGAGTCTCCTGGCTGTGCACACTCTTTCCAGTCCTTAATAAGCCTCCCAAATGTGTCAGCACGACAGGGTGTTTATCTCAATTAATGCATTAATAGCTTCGCCAAACTGCCAGGAAAATGTGACACAGACTTGGGAGAACAAGGTCCCGGTTGAGAAAGAAGCTGGCAAAGGAGAAGTCACCAAATGTAACATCGGAACCACATTTTCAACAGCAGACCCACCATTAGCTTTGTTTTTTTTTTTTTTAATTTTAGTTTTGGTTGATCACACACACACACCCACACACACACACACACACACACACACAAGGCTCAGAGCATAAGCCATTTGAAGGATTGGTAAGACCGAGGAAAGCAGGTGTGGGGGGGGAGAACAGGACAAAGGTCGGGGTGCACACCAATGCCAGCTGGTCCCTGGCAGGGGGAGGGGCTGCCCCTGGAGCAGGTCCTCGGGGGTCCCGCGGTGGGGGTGGGGGACAGAACTGCTTTCCCTCCCCTCCGCTGCTCTGGCTGGAGGGGCCGAGGCCCCTCCCCTCACAGGCACACAGGCTCAGAACCATGCCGGCAGCATTTCTGGTTTTGCCACGTAATCAAGACGCAGAGAACATGCTTTTTTGTGCTTTGCAAGACTTTCTGTCGTGGGCCTCATGCTCTGACACCCCCCTCAGGGATCACTGTGGCTGGTGGCTGCAGGATGAGAAGAGGAAATTTCCATTTCTGAGCTTACGATCCCAGGCTTTCGCGGGTGGTGGGGATGTCTTTCTGCATAATAGACACAAATAGGCCCTGAAATCTCACACTTTATATAAAAGAAAAACAAGTCTTTAGGCCCCAGGTAGGCACCCGAGCCCCCAGGGACTGGTTTTGAGGTGGCAGCCTCAAAAAGAAGCAGTTTCTAGCCGATAGCTAAGAAAAACAACCTCTACAACCCGCACATCCCTGGAAAAGTTAAAACCTTTCTCTTGTTTGCTTCTGACAAGGGTCTCGGCAGAATCCCCGTCTCCTTCGTGACATTTGCTATTCCCCGGGAGATGAATCCATGCCATACCTGGTTGTGAATATTAGCTTGAACCCAGTGATGCAGAGGCTAATTACTCATTTTCACTGCCCCATCTGCCTTGCTTGCTGGGGTGTGGACGCTGGGCTGAAGCTTCGTGGTGAAGGTAGGGAGCGTATGGGCCAAGCCTGGCCCAGGGCAGCCTTAGCACCTGGGAGGGAGTCGCCTAGTTTCACCTGTTTCTGAGCGATGATCTTTGCTCCCAGGTGCAGCCCATGCAGTGTGACGTGAAGACAACACGCAGGCTGGACAAGGGAGGCTCGTGGCAGGAGAGAGGACTCCCCAGAAGAGAGGCATAGAAGTGGAGGCAGGAGAGGACCGTGTTCCCAGGGGAAGAATGACAAGCAGGAGACCTCAGGGAGGAAACTGGTCAGTGGGGACAACAGCCTGGGGCCAGCGGACCCTGAAGTCTGGGGCCAACAGTCCAGGAGTTTCTGGGACAGCAGACAGGGGTCCGAGTCTAAACCCCACCACCAAGGCAAGGCTTGAACTTGGCTTTCAGAATCCAAAGAACTGCTTGTCTGGAGCTGCCCCCCCTCAAAGAGTATGACGATGAGGAAGATGATGGCAATAGTTGCAATGATGACAGGAGAAGGAGGATGACAATGGCAATGATGATGGTGACAATGATGATGACAACAATGACCATGATGATGATGCTGATGACGAGAGGAAGATGACACTGATGGTGATGGTGGTGACGACGATGATGACGATGATGGTGACGATGATGACAAAGACGATGACGATGATGATGATAACCATGATGACAATGACGATGAAGACAAGATGGAGGATGGTGAGGATGATGATGATGATAGTGATGGTGATGACAGTCGTGATGGTGACGACGATGATGGTGACAATGATGACAAAGATGATGACGATGATGATAATATGGTGGTGATGACGATGATGATGATAACCATGATAACTATGACGGTGAAGACAAATGTGGAGGAGGAGGAGGAGGACGATGACGACGTCGGTGAGGATGATGACCGCGACGACCAGGACGATGAAGACAGGCAGGAGGAGGAGGTGGGTGATGACTAGGAAAACGAGGACGAGGGACAGCCAGACCCAGCAGGCACCGACATGCTGGGACTGTGTCCAAAACACCTTCCATCAACTATACCTTTAATCTGCACACAAACCATGTGGGTGGCACGGCTGTTAGTGGGTCATCCCCCGTGTACATCGAAGCCCAGTGAAACTACATAGCTGGGATCCAGCAGCACCAGCCCCTGTTCTCAGTCTCCACACACAACTTTTCTGTTCCATCTAAAGTATATTTTTAAGTTCTGTCTTTCGCTTCTAAATCCACTGAAGGATGTCGATGTCAGAACTCCCTAAGGAACCGGGACGACAGGCGCCACCTTGATGGTGGTCGTGTCCCGAGGGCTGCTCGCAAGGGCCCCGCGCCAGCCCGCGGAACCTCTGCCACAAGCTCCTTGCTGCCTCCCTGGGAGGCACAAGTGTGGCAGGAAACCAAAGCCGGGAAAACAGCAGAAGAGGCTCAGGGCTCTCCTGGCACGGAGCACGCGCTCACCCTGGACGAGTGAAGCTGGGAAGGGAGCTAGTACTGGGCACCGCTCATGCTGGGACTCTGCTTCTGCTGAGATCCACAAATGCACAGCTGTTACAGTCTGGGGGTGGCTGTGGGGGGGGGGGGATGCTGGGCATCTCCCCGGGAACCTGGAGTTCTGAGACCCCCCCACACAGATCACACTGTTCTGCTTCTTGGGGAAACATTCCTGCCAGCACCCTGGAACGCTGTTGAACGAGGCCAGCTGCACCCTCTGGATGGGGAAGCTACTACAGACACCATGCTGGGAAAGTCCCCTCCTCTGTAATTGAAGAAGGTGGGCCCAGGTAAGCCTGAGCATCCCTCCCACCCTGAGGTCCTGCATGACCGTCGTATCTCCGGCACCCCTGCTCCCATGCACAGACGCTCCCAGGGGCCAGAGTCCATGGATGCCCTGAAGGGCCATCTGCCTGCATGCCAGCTGGCCTGGCACTCCACCCGGGTCCAGGACCAGGGTCTTGGAGGCTCATGGCACACACCAAAAACTTTCTCCCAGAAGCCTGAGAGCAGTGGATGGCATTAGGGAGTCATCGGGAAGCTCAGGTTGAAGCCCTTAGCTCTTTATGGTGTTGGCTTGCTCCCCTAGTTCTGAGAGTGGGAAGCAAATCAGGGCAGGAGAGGCACTGGTTCCTCCAAGCAAGGCCAGGCACACTCCAGGCTTCCAAGTAAAGACGTTGCTGCTTGTGAGGCTGGTGTGCCGTGTGCCTGGGCTACACCACTGCCTGATGCCCGAGTCTCATTAACCGTCCACAGCATCCCCAAGAGGCCCTGGATTACTCTCCGTACTTCCAGATGCACAGACTGAAGCCCACAGAAGGTGACACTTCCAAGGTTGCCTGGTGAGCAGGTGATGGGCCAGAATTCTCCTTCCTGTACCCACCGTGCCTTGCAGAACAGCTGGCTTATGGCGAATGTGCGGCACGTGGGAGATGAATGAATGAATGAGCACATATAGATCTGTTACCAGATGCTTCTTTCACCACTTTGTCCCCCTCAGAAGGACCCCAACTGCACACTGACTTTCAAACCTGCGCTCTGAAACCCCAGCCCACAGCAGTTCGGTCATCTTCCGAAACCTCAAGTCACCAATGGGGACCCCTACTATTTCGAGTGAGACTCTTCTCAAGGGATTTCTCTGGGCGGAGGGACAAGCTCCCACCTGCCCCCAGGCTCCCCAGCAGGGGTGAGGTCAGCGCCAACGGCCTTCTCTGCCACGTAACCCCCGGCCCCTGCAGGACCCTGGGGACGTCAGCTCGTGTCTACAGACGACCCAGACATGGGAAGAAGAGGAAGAAGAGGAACCCTTACCCGCGTTTGTGCGCTCCAAGCCAGCAGTGCCTTTTCTGCCTCCAGGTAGAAGTTTCTGCAGACTCCAGAAAGCCTGTGCTTTCTCTTGGGTCTAAAGTTGAATGAGTCATGCCTGCCCCTCTTCTCATCATCAGGAGATCGTTTCTCCTGAGCTCTGGCTGGCTCTCCCCAGTGGAAAGTCCCTGCAGAGTGCAGTCCTTACGAATTAATGAGACAGCCATGATAGGGAGGAGGGACCCCTGGGTCTAGAGCAGAAGCCTGTGTCTTCACTCACTAGCTCTGCAACCTTGAACCAAGCACTGGACCTTTCTGAGTCCCACTACTCTGACAGGGTGGACGTGAGCTTAGGCGAGCTCGTGCTCATGTGACTGCCTTGAATAAATGGGAAGGGAAAGAAAGAATGTCCCTCTATTTGACATGAATGCAAATACTGGGCAGCCTTCCTGCTTTGGGTCTACTCCTACACTGGGTGAATCCTCTCCCTGGACGTGTGTCCCTGGAGCCCCTAGCCCACTCAGAGAGGAAGCTTGCAAGCTCTCCCCTACCTCCTTTGGTTTTGTTTTTTGGTCCTAATGTCCAGCATCTTCTGCCCAGGTCTTCATTCTCTGGACTCCTGGTCTGTGTTCCTGAGCTCGCTTGCACAACTATCTTGCACAGCGCCATCCCTCTCACAGCTGGACATACCCACTAAGACCACCAGCATCCAGCCCCACTACGTGTGCCTCCTCTATCTACCAGCTCCTAGAAGCACAAAGGAAGTAAGAGAGGCCACATATCCGGTGACTTATTGTATATGTTAGGACTGGGTTCAGCCAGAGTGAAAAGGGAATCCGTAGTATTGGTGGGCGTAAGACATGAGCTTTTGGTCTCTCATTTAAGCTCAGAGAAAAACAGTTCAAGGCTAGTTTGACAATTTCATAAATCCATCAGGGACCTGAATTTCCCCTATCTTTCTTCCGTCATCCTCAGTGCCCAGGTTTCATGTTAAAATTTTCCTCATGGCCCAGAATGGTTGCTGGAGTGACAGCCTTTTTGTTTACATTCCAACCATCAGGAAGAAGGGAAAGAGAACGGGAAAACACAGGCTCACTTCCCCCACTAGGTTAACAATCTTTAACTGCCTTCCCACATACCTCTCACAACCCTTCTGCTTGTACTTCATCAGCTGGACCAAGGCATCACCCAGTTACAAAGGACATGGGCAAATAGCCTTTTTCTTGGACATATTGCCACCCCCAATAAAATCTGGGTTCTATCACTAAGAAAGAAGGGGCAAGTGGAAATTGTGTGGCCATTAGCAACCTCTGCAACATTTGCCCAATATCACATCTAGTAAGTAGATATGCAATAGTACAGCTCATCTGACTCAAAGCCCAAGCTGGTTACTCCTACATGACATGTCCTCAGTTACCCCATCGCCATGTGCCATGGAAGGAGCTGACCCAGGTCTGCGAGTACAGCCCACAGCATGGCTGTCCACCTGCCACGTAGCCTCCATGCTCCATAATAAGAAGACTCAATCCACCCGGAAGCCCAATCTTGTCCCGCGTCACTACTCTGCTTTCCAGAAGGCCACCACCTTCGGATTTTCTCTCCAGGAAGAGGGTGAGCCTTCCAGTGAGTTCTATGGGCCCAAAACACCCAAGCGAGTCTTTGCAAAGGTCTGACTCTCTGGAAGCAACAGAGAGATCTGGGCTCTGCCCACTACCCTCCCAAGGGAGGGTTTCCTTTGGCATGGGCTATTACCCTCTGGCGGATTCTTCTGATGTATCTGATGCATTGTTATGAGCTGATGACTTTGCATGGGGCTTCAAAGATGTCTCTTCTGTGTGTCTTCCCTGCGTGAGGCCAGAGGAATGAACTTTCTGGATAACTGGGGTTTCTAGATAACTACCGGAACTTGAAAAATTTATAGCCGTTTGTATGGAAAACTTTATAAAATGTAGCATATGTGCCCCTACAAAGAACAACATAATTAAGCAGAGTATGAACATCATCTAACTTCCCCTTAATGACAAGGCCATAATTAGGAACATCAATTAGAGTACTGAGCTTCGCTTTACAGGACGCCCTCAGGAGTTGCTGACGTGTGTAGGGCCATTTGTCCCCGCACAAAATGGCCCCATTTGTTTTGTTTTCCTAATTTCTCTGGCTACTTTTTTAATATTATTAATCTGTCTGGTGCCTCCCTCCTCCGTAAATGGCTAAGCCTTCTTGATGGTATCGCTGAGTCCTGATAGCTCTTGGTTTGTCTCTGCAGCTAGGCCCTGGCCCCCCAGGTCTCTCCTCTAGCGGAAAACCCTGGGATCCACGCCAAAGTCCTGTGCAGAGGCCCGCTTTGTTCATTTCCATGGTCAAAGTTGTGTTCTGGGTTTCTGAGACTGGTCCAGGGTTCAAGTGGGTGTGTACAAGGGGCCACCAGCCCTTGAAGGCCCCATTCGAATCTGTTGTTGCTGCTGACGTGGGACTGACAGTTTCTCGATGGATTTGAACCAACAGAAATCAGAGCCTTCTAGAAATGAAGAGATGAGCAAGGATTCACCTGCTTACGAGGATCACGGTTACTTACTATTACCAGCTATTTGTTCCCACGAAGACGTCTTGAGTGTCCGAGTCACGTTGTGGTTGGTAGTTAGCTTTCCAACCGACGCCAGGGAAAGCTTTGAAAAGCATCACCAGGTTCCACCCTTACTCCTTAATACGGATTCTTGTTATTTATGAGGAAGTAAAATTCCAGATAAACCTGGAACCTCAGCTTCCTCAAATTCTGAGCGATTCGGATGTTCATAAAATAGTAGCAATTTGCAAGCACATGCTTTTCCCTCGAAACAGCTGAATAGGGTAACAATCCATCAACGTGCCCAGTTAAATACAGCAAATGCAAATCACTCTAATGATCATATTTACAAAATAAGTTACCTTTATTTGGAAATAATTACCATGTGCTTTTAGCTCTCCAAATGAAATCAAGGAGGTTTGTGATTCAAATGTGATCTGCTGTAAGAAACAGATGATGGGAAATTGACACTGATCCCTGTGTGCTTCTGGTTTGCCCTCTCATTTCCTTTCGGTGTCCTGCTGATATCTGCATGACAATGGGATCTTTGGTTCTTTGGACTCCCTGGCCCGGGTTGTACCCTCACCAAAGTGACTATATGGTGAAGTATCACTCCTAGGATGAAAAGTTGTGCTGAGGTGCCCATCTGATGCTAAGAAGGTACCGAGGTCCTGTCTTTAATCAGCAGTAGGTCATAAGTACTGCTGTGGCTGCAGGCAGAGGAGGAGGGGGGTAGGTCCCAGGGCAGCCCCAAGCATGCTGCAGCACACCCCCAGGGGTGGGGCACAGCCCACGTCAGCCTATGGGGTCCCCAACATCTGCGTTTCTTTTAGCTCACGTAGGCATGTGTATGCTCAGATGCATGCCGCCCTGCGTTCCCCGGATGAAGGAATATGGAAGAAGAGGCAAACGGTTTTAATCAGACTCATGCTACCTCCCAGCCACCAGTGGCTCTTCCTCATCATTGGCACCCAGATGAAACCAAGTTAGGATTCTAAATATACTTCTAAAAAACAGGACAGGTTCGAAACAACCGGAAGAGGAGAAATGTTACTGATTTTGAAGGATACCCCCCCTTCTCCCCTGTGCTGCTGGAAAGGCAGTTCCCTGGGGTAGTCCACTTCTCTTGGCTGCCCTGACAGGTGTCCATGAAGCCCAGGATGACCACAGGGGCTTGTCCAACATGAATTGCATGACGCCTTCCATAGGCTGCTTTCCGACCATCAAAAAATTAATGTGTCATTTTGATATAAAAGACGATCAAAGGGGCACTTGGGTGGCCCAGTCGGTTGAACGCTCCACTCTGGGTTTCAGCTCAAGTCATGATCTCGTGGTTCATGAGATGGAGTCCCACATTGGGCTCTGCCCTGGGGCAGCACGGAGCCTGCTTGGGATTCCCTCTCTCTCTCTTTCTGCCCCTTCCCTGCTCACGCTGTCTCTCAAAATAAATAAACAAATAGTTCAAAGAGGATCAAAAAGATGTATTTACTAACATCCTCTAAAAGGTTGGTCAGGGAAGGGACACCTGGGTGGCTCAGTCGGTTGACTGTCCAACTTCGGCTCAGGTCACGATCTCGTGGTTCTCAAGTTCAAGCCCCGTGTTGGGCTCTGTGCGACAACCTGGTTCAGATTCTGTGTCTCCCTCTCTCCCTCTGCCCTTCCCCGGCTCGCGCTCTGTCTCTCTCTAGCTTCAAAACTAAATAAACACTAAAAAAAAATCGTTTTTCAAAAAATAAAAAAGGTTGGTCGTGGAAGAACTTAGGAAATTATTAAGTGGTGTGGGAATGACAGGGATGGTTATCCCAAACAAACAAGAACGGCAGAACTGAGAGTAACCATGAAGAACATTAAGTCCATACCCTTACAGCACAGGAGGAGGGACCCGTCTAAGCTCATTCAAGGTTTAACTATAAAAACTAAGGGCTGAAACATATTTACTGCCATCAGAACAGCAAAGCCATGACAACCTGGGATGTTAACTTGGTTGTGCTAAGTCGTCTTTTACTCAGATAAGTCATCTTAAATTAAATATGAATGATTAATAAATATAATATCCGTAATAAATGACACATACTAATTTAATTAAAAATAGATGGTGAATTTTACAAATGGGGCATTATTGTAATGATATGGAATGGACTTGTTATGCTAAGAATGTGCGTGTTGAAAATGTGCAATTTCCATGCACATTTTACCCTTATTGTGTCTCATTAAAATTTTAAAAATAACTATTTTAATTGTCAAGCATTTGACAGACTGCTATAAAAACTTGACACTTAAGTTTCAATTTTACAATATGCATTTTAATGACTCCTTTCGCTGCATGTTTTGTTATCCATAATCCGGCTTTTTCCACACACAAAAAATTAAAATGTCATTTTCTGGTAGTTTTTAGAGAATGGAGTTGAGCTTGCTGGAGGGTTGCAGGAAAACATCTTTAAATCTTTACAAATAAATATGAAAATTAGAACTGTATTTTATTTCCACTGCATTCTGCGGTTTAGTTGTTGATTTCAGAGCCTTCAGGGGACCTGGAAAGGAAAAGAAGGTACTCTTGGGAGCTCAAGCCAGACCGGAGGGAGCGGGGACTGTCAGAGATTTTTAGCACCAGCTTTTCACAAGGATTTCCCATTTCCTCCACGTGGGATTAAGACAAAGCTACAGAGATGACTCATAGGAACCCTTGCAAATGAATCTTCTATTAGGAGAAAAGGACCCTTATAAGTGGAATCATGCATGCCACTGCGGAAGATGCCTACGTTATCCAGAAGAGCTGCGCGAGTCCTTGAGGGCATTAGCGTTTCCTTCGTATATTCTAGGAGGAAAATTGTGTGAATCGGGGCTTTCCAATGCTGACCACTTGAGGAAATCAAGTTTCCTAAGGTCTCACCTGGTAATACCCCGGAAAACAGTTCATCTCTTGGCAAAGCAGAGGGGGCATTGGAAAACAAAACGAAACAGTATTTGGATATGCCAAGGAGAAAAACGGTATACTGACGCAGTCACACGGTTGATGCTGCTGACACTTTGATTAGCATCCTCAGGGTACTAGACAAAGTACATGTGCTTCAGCTTCTTACCTTCACAGCAACCAGAGAAGCGGGTGTTTGTGCCCCTTCCCCGTAGCTCGCAATACTGTGGCTCCCAGAGATGGAGTAAGTTACCCCAAAGCCACATGAATAACCAACAGAATCTGGGTGCAGCCGTGCCCTCTGATAGCAAACGTCTAGGAAGTCCCTACTCGGAAGAGGTTCTGAAGGCCTGATGATGTCGTGGCTTGACATTTTAAAACTAAGGTGAGCTAGGGGCGTCTGGGTGGCTCAGTTGGTTAAGCATCCGACTCTTGACTTTGGCTCGGGTCATGATCTCACGGTTCCGTTCATGGGTGCACGGTCAGTGCAGAGCCTGCCTGGGATTCTCTCTCTCTCCCTCTCTCTGTGCCCCTCCCCTTTCTCTCTCTCTCTCCCAAAATAACTGAATTAACTAAAAACAAAAGAAAAGGAAATGGAAAACTAAGATGAGCTATTCCCAAGTGTGAAGTCTATGAGTTCATTCATCAAGGTTTTCAGCCACTGGTGGCTGGAAAGGCTGGTGGGGACCTTACCTGTCCACCCATCTGTCCACCCATCTACAGCTGCCTGACCACACCCTTTTCCAAGCCAGGTGACAAGTCCCCGCTCCAGGTACCACTGTTAAAGGCCTGGGCTCCCTTCCGAGTGGGAGGTGGGTTTCATGCTCTGATGTTGTGACTCACGGCCACGTGTCAGCTTCCTGGCACTTCCCACTCCTGCACACACACCAACCACAGAAAGAGCCTCATCCTAGGCCAGCACAGGGCCACCCATTTGCAGCTGGACAAGGAGGGGGGCATTTGCAGAATAACAATAAAAAGGAGACCTGTGTTAGGGCAGTGAACTCCAGGCAGTTCTGAACAATTCCTCACAGGCCACACTTTACAGTCTGATGCGACACGTCAGGGCTGCCCAGAGCGATCTTGGAGGCACTGGGGAGTACAAGGCACTGCTACTTCTAGAGATTCTTGTGTTGAGGAGTCTGCATCCCATGTCAAAAAGGACACTACAAAAGGCCCCAGAAACAATGCACCTCGTTCCTGGCAGAATATGGGAGCGGGCAGCTCCCTAACAAGGTCCAGCACTGCCCTGCTTCTCTCCTGCTGTGGGTGAGAAGACAGCACAGCCTTGTAAACAAAATACATAGCAAGCCTACCGCCCAACTAAGGCTGCTCCCCAGGCAAGGAGGTGGCACCACACCATGCCACAGATAAAAGAGCCCTTCCAACGTAGGGCCATGCAGAGCCCTGGTGTTGCTTGGTGGCTGGAGATCAACCCTCAGCCCCTTGTGCAACCCACAGACCCTGAAAAGAAAGCAGATGTTGCCAGAAGCTCACTTTCAATACTCAAGAATGAGGTCAAGAATCACCATAGGCGTCTGGTCACCCAGGGTGCCGGGATTCTTATCTTTGTGTCTGTTGTCCTGCCTGGAATATTTACTTCTGTTCTAGTTCTCTGCAGAGACGTCCCTTCCCCAGGAGAACCTTTCCTGACAACCAGACCAGACATTAATCCCTCACACTTGCAAGTCAAGGCACTATCTGGAAGTACAATACTCATCACAGTTGGAGAAAGAAAGAAAGAAAGAAAGAAAGAAAGAAAGAAAGAAAGAAAGAAAGAAAGAAAGAAAGAAAGAAAGAAAGATGATAGATAATAGATAGGTGATTGATAGATAGATAGATGATAGATAGATGATAGATAGATAGATAGATAGATAGATAATAGGTGATAGATGGATAGATAGATAGATAATAGGTAGATGATAGATAGATAGATAGATAATAGATGATAGATAATAGATAGGTAATAGGTAGATGATAGATAATGAAAGAAAGAAGGAAAGAAAGAAGGAAGGAAAGAAAGAAAGAAAGAAAGAAAGAAAGAAAGAAAGAAAGAGGAAAGAAAGAAAGAAAGAAAGAAAGAAAGAAAGAAAGAAAGAAAGAAAGAAAGAAAGAAAGAAAGAAAAGACAGGAGAAAGACTGGCAAAGAGTAATGGTTAATTTTATATGTCAACTTGTGTGGGTCACAGGGTGCCCAGGTGTTTGATTAAACATTATTTTGGGTGTGTATTTGTAAGGGTGGTTCTGGATGAGATTAGCATTTGAATAGGGCGGATCCACTAAAGCTGTGGGTGGAGGTCCTTCAATCCATGGCGGCCTGAAGGGAACAAAAAGGCCGAGCAAAAGAGAATTTGCTCAGTGCCTGACTACCTTCGATCTGCAACATTGGTCTCCGCCTGCCTCTGGACTGGACTTTACAGTTTTCTAATGATTAGACCAAACGGTATTGGCAGGAATACTACACAGCAGGAGACACAACACATCAGCCTGTCCCATTACTGGTGTTGCTCAGTGGGATCCCTTGACTGAGTTAGCGTTTGCTAGTTTTCTCTCGCGCAAATGGGCTTTGTCCCCTCTTCAGTGAAGAAATAATCTACCAAGTGATACATTGAAACCATGAGACTATACGCTTTCTTGGAGTCATTTGATGTTCCTTGTCTAAATAAGTTCCATTCATGGTCGCAAGATAGTGTTTTCTAATTTTAAGATTCTTTGTGCTTTATCAACTAGTCATCATTTGTATAAAAGAACTTCCATATTTCTCCACCTTCCCTCCTTTTCTTCCTTGACTGTCACTCTGGATGCATGAATTTCATTTTTTGCCCCAAGTGCTATAATCAACTACCAACTTCACTTTGTGTAAGGAGAATGTGGTTCGTTCTGTGGTCTTCAAGGTGACCCAAATGTGGACAATTTTAAATCTAAGTTCCCTCCCGCATCCTTATCTGTTTCAACAATTTTTGAGCATTTCTTTGATTTCTGACAACATATTCTAGGCTCTTTTATTTTTCCTACCTATCCACTCCTCAGACTTAGAATTGGCAATTTTTCTCTTTTTTTAAGTTTATTTATTTTGAGAGAGAGAGCACATGCGAAACAGGGGAGGGGCAGAGAGAAGACAGAAAGTCCAGAAGGTTCCGTGCTGTCAGTGCAGAGCCTGATGTGGGGTTTGATCTCACCGACTGTGAGATCATGATCGGAGCCGAGATCAAGAGTCAGATGCTTAACCGACTGAGCCACCCAGGCGCCCCATGACCGGCAATTTTTCAAACAAGGTTAGTTCATTGTTTTCGGTGAGAAAACACATTAAGTCAACAAGGTGTTTTGGTTTTTTTAACTTTTTTGTGCTATTAATTTTGCTATAGTCTTTGTGCTATTAATAAATGGTATCTTGAACATTACAATCTTGGTTGCTTATTGCTGATACATAGGAAAGAAGTGATTTGTGTATACTGATCCTGTATCTAGTAAACTTGCCAAGTTCTTTATTCATTCGGATTATTTGCCTGTAGAGTTTCTTGGGCTTTCTGTGCGTAGAATCATATCATCTGCAAATAATGGCACTTGTATTCTTTCTTTACCAATTCTTATACCTTCTCACTTTATACTTTTTTGTTTTATTGTGTTAGTTGCAATGTTTAATGGAAATGATAATGGTGGCATATTTATCTTGTTTCTGGCATTAAAAGAGCAAGTCTAGTGGTTAATTATGAAAAATGATGTTTGCTATACAATTTTAATAGATGCCATTTTCCAGTTAAGCACTTTTTTTTCTTCTCGGTTTTATAAAATATCTTTCAAGATATTTTTATCATTAGTTTTTATCAACATTTGATTCCGCATGTACTGAAATTGTCACATTTTCTTTTTTTTAACCATTAATATGCAAGTAACTTCCTAATGTCAAAACATTTGCATAAGTACATGATGGACTAACACGGATGATACGTATCCTTTCACCAAATCTAAACTAGAAGAAAGGACAAAATAGACAAATCAACAGTGTTTTCTGACACTGGACAATAGGGATCACAGAACTATGAAGCCTCAGAAAAAATAAACAGGTAATCCTGCAAACACCTTGAGTTTCTATTTTGAGGCCCCTTTTAGTTTCATGTAGAAAGGAGAATACGAAACAGAGCACAGAGGTCTTGCTGTGTTGAGGAAACAGATCAAAGTTTCTTGAGACTGAAGGAGCTAGAAAGTGTGGGGTATAGAACCAGAGACAAAGGAGATACACAGAGAAAGACTCCAGAACTCTGCATAGATCTCTTTCAGGTTTAGCTCAATAAGATAGATAAATGCAAAGATCGACTAAGTAATTATAAGTGTAAATATGCTCAGAACCCACACATGCACAGAAGAATTCATAAGTTCTCCAAGGATCCAGATTGGAGGGTCTCTATTGAACACTCAGCGTAGAGAACAGAGAAGGTTCCAGATGAGTTACACCTTGGTAACAGAGAGAAAATAGGACAGACTCTAACGCAAATCTACTAAATTTGAAGACAAGCCTTATAACAATCGAGCTGATCCTTAAGTAACTTAACTTCCTGCGAGGGGAGGAAATTATTTGAAGAAAGACAACACAACCCAGTATGCAATAATACAAAATTTATTGTCTAACTTAAAAAAAAAAAAAAACATTATTGGAAATGAGAAGAAGCAGAAAAATACTACCCATATGCAGGAAAGAAATCAGAAAGTGAAAGCAGAAATAATTGTAGACAGAAGTTTTTACAAAAACTATTCTAAAAATATGCAATATACACAAAATGAGAAAGAAAAGGAATACTAATGAAACATGTAGAGATAAAAAATGCGACATCTGAATTGACAAATTCACTGACTGGATTCACAACAGACGAGACCAACGATCAAGGACCTTGAAAACAACAATAAATAACTATGCAATTGAAGCACAGGGATAATAAATGACTGGTTTTTACTGAGGGCCTCTGTTTTCTTCCTTTCTTTCTCTCTTTTTCGTTTTCTACTTCCATAGCTTCCTTCCCGTACTTTATGATGGGCCGCCCACTATTCAGTCAACACTGTTATTTCCAGCAGTGTCCTTAAGGAAGAAGGTTGGACTGTTCTCCAAATTCAAACTCCGTTCCAGGACCTAGCACAGAGTAGATGCGTAATGACCGTTAGCATCTCACATATTTACACATTTTTGCGTCTCGGGCATGATCTTCTTTCCCTGCCCGCCTGCACCTGGCCAACGTCTTGTCTTCCTGCAGGATCCTGCTGTGATTCCCCTCCCAGCCCGAGTACTGGTTACTAGGTACCCCACCTCTGTGCTCCCGAGGCATTCTGTACATTCCGCCAGTCCTCATCATGTGGTGTTAGACTTGTGTGTTTGTGCACCGAGTGAGACAGGGACCAAGATTTACCCTATTGTCCCGTCAAATCATTGCAGACATGAATATGTATGACTTGTTTTTAAATATATCAAGAAAGAAACTACGCTTTCTCTTTGCTTAGCTGGTGGATATTAATGGATTTATTTCTAGGTCAAAGGGAGGCAAGTGCCTTCACCACCCCTTCTGTTTTGTCAGGTGAGGCTGGTCCGTGAGTGCCAATTTTGAAGACAGGCTAGCACGTGAAGGGGGGAACAGGGGACTTTATACGGAAGTTGGAGGCTACAGGGCACCTACACTTACCAGGCAAGAATCGCATATCTTGGTTGCCTCTCTTGAAAACTCAGGAGAATGCCCAGCACGGCTATAATAACTGAAACCAAATCCCATCATAAACAGACATGTTCTGGGGCGCCTGGGTGGCTCAGCCAGTTAAGCGTCCGACTCTTGGTTTCGGCTCAGGTCACCATCTCACGGTTCGTGAATTCGAGCCCCGCGTCAGGCTCTGTGCTGACGGCCCGGAGCCTGCTTGGGATCCCCTGTCTCTTCCTCTCTCTGCCCCTCCCCTGCTGCCTTTCTCTCTCAAAATAAAGAAATAAACTAAAAAAATGATAATAATAAACACACATGTTTTCATCCCTTTAAATAGAGTACAGCTCTCAGTAATGCCTTTCCCTTAAACACAGAGAGTAATTACAATAAGTCAAGGACATCTACTTCCCAAATAAATACACCAAGACTAAAAACACGAAGCCATGTTAGGGGCAGAATTGAGGACCAGCTGTCTCTCTTGTTGAGGCACCGCAGCACTGGGGTATAACACAATGTAATTGGTTCTTTTGAAGTTTTTAATCACTTTCCTTGTAATCGAGAGTGATGCTGACAAGCAGGGTATCAGAAGCCAGCTCCACACGTCGGTGACACGGGGGACCTTCGCCGGTTCAGGCTGGCACGGGTAATTGTTTTAGAACTAAGGCGCCCAACATACTGGGGGCTCATTACAAAGATTCCTCTGGAATAGACGAGGTCAGAATCTCCCGTCCCCACAAATCATCTGTCGGTGAGCGTGTTATCAAAATATGAGGCGGCCCCTTCAAATATATTTTAAACACTGTTAATGTATTTCCACATGTCACCATCTGACAGCTCCCCGTCCTCAACTTTGCCACCAGGGAAATTTACATGCATTTGAATTCACTGGGCTAAGCACAGTCTCCCCACACTGACAGCCCATTTAGTTCCGTGATAAGTTAATCTGTGCCGCGTTTGATAGCTTTCTGTCTTTTACCCAAAACAGAGTTTGCGAAAATGATTCAGGAACAAAATTTGCAAAACATTTGCGCTCCCGCTTCATCACCACGGAAGTTGGAACGCTCAGAAATGTGCGATGCGGTGGGGCCGGCTGTGGGGGGACCTCCCCCGCCTGTCCTGTACCCGCACTTCAGGCTCCCTCTCCTTCGTTTTCCTATACAATCTTCACGTATGTATTCAATCAGTCAACAATAGAATCGATCAGGCGATGTGTCCAAATGCGACGACACTTTAAGGTATTAAATTTTCTGCCTGTTTATTTTAAGCCAGTGAGCTTCTTGCTACAATCCCCCCGATGTTTTCTGATCACTGGTAGGGCTGCACTAACAATCGATCACAATGTGGGTGGCTTGAAGCAAGAGAAGTTTGTTCTCTTACAGTTCTGGAGCCCAGAAGAGCAAAATCAAGATATCAGTAACGTTAGTTCCTTTGGGGGGTTCGAAAGAAGAAAGCGCCCCGCGCCTCCCTCCTAGAAGATTCTCAGGATGGCTGGCAGTCTCGAGGGCACTCCTTGGCTGCGGCAGCCACACTCCAGACTCCGCTTGTCTTTACGGGGTGCTCCTCCCTCTCTCCCCTCCCCTTTCAGCAGACTTCCCTCCCCGCCCGCCGCCGTTCTCCGGTGGCAAACACACTAACAATTCTTGAAGGTGACGGGGACACGGAGGTCCCCAAGGACCCTCTGCCTGAGTGCAGGCAGCACATCCCTCTCTGTGCCCAAGGTAGATGTGCCCGGGTGGCTTCAGCACGGAGCAACCAGTAAGCTGGAGGTGTAGACCACAAGGGAGGTGGGACACGGTCAGTGCCAAGCCCATCAGAAGACTGGGGTCCAGGGTCTCCCACAGAGAAGGCATGGACTCCTGAGCAAGTCCGCTAACCTCTCGCTGACTCTTGAATGTTAAAAAACAAAACAAAACAAAAACAAGCAAACAAACAAACAAAAGCCCAGAGCACCTGGGTGGCTCAGTCATTAAGCATCCGACGTCAGCTCAGGTCATGATCTCAAGGTTCATGAGTTCGAGTCCCACATCAGGTGAACACGAGCCCTGCTTGAGGTGAGCCCTGCTTCTCTCTTTCTCCCTCTCTATCCCTCGCTCACGTACATCCTCTCTCTGCCTCTCCCAAACAAAACAAACAAACAAATTAAAAGCACCCAAATCTCTACCCTGAGAGACGGGTAGCCAGGGACTCTGTCGGGGAAAAGAGGGTAGGAAGTGATCCCACTGACAAGTGGGGAAGACAAGACACATGGAGAGGGCGGGAGGTTGAACATCCTTTGACCTGGCGGTCCCGACTACAGGTGGACACCAGTTGGCATGATTGCACGATTGTAGGTTTTTGCCGGGGACACCCATCCTGTTGGGTGCAGCATAGGGTGGGAGGTGAGCAGGGCTGAATCAGGCCTGGAGCTTCCCCTGGCTGGCGGATGGAGAGAAAGAAGGAGAGAAATTGGCCACGTACGTACATGGGGCAACCGAAGTTTCCATTAGATGGCCCACTCGAGACCCTGCCTTCAGGAGAGAGGAGAGAAAAGGAAGGAGATACGTACAGATGGGGGGAGGGGGTCTAAGCCATTCTTCCTCTAGGTGTGGGAGGCTCTGGCCTCTGGACGTCCAAGCTGAAGTCGTCTCCTCCTCGTTCCCCATTCCTGCCAGACCTCAGATGCCACCATTTCCGGGAAGCGTTTCCTCACAGCCTCAGTCAAGCACCCCTCCTGTCAGGCCCCCCGGTAGGATGTGCTGCAGCCTGTCCCTGGTCCCCCATCTGTAACTGTCACACGAGGGAGCTTGCAGCCCATAGCCTCCGTGCCCCATGTGCAGCCCCCTGCTGGCCCTCCAGGTTTAGCATCGTCCTTGACACACAGTAGGTACTCAATAAATGCACATCGTACTGAAAATGTATTCCATCTCTGTAGTACCTGATACCCTCAGGAGGGTAGAAACACAAATTTGGTAAATGTTTGAACGATCGAGATGAGTTAAGGGGGCTCTGACTGCATCGTACCTTCTGGAGGCCCACGGAACCTCTTATATCAAAGTGGCCGCACTTAGACTCGTTAAGAGCAGTGTTTATTTATTCAGGAAGCTGTGCCCTGGCGGAGCAGCTGTGTGGAGCTCACAGGCGCCCTGAAAGAAACACTGACAGCCAATTAGAGGAGGAGGACGGCCCCCAGACACCCACGGCGGCCTCTTCTGGATGCCCGGTGCCCGATCCAGATGTGCAAAGCTGGACCACAGCCCAAGAAATTAGGGCATGCAAAGAAGCTTCACGAACCTGGGCATAATCCTTAGAAAGAAAAATAAGGGTGACAGATTTAAAAGGGTAACAAAAATATAGGATACCCAGCTCAGTTTGAGCTTTTTAGATGAACAATGAGTAAGTTTTAATCTATGCCCCATGCACTGTTCGGGACATGTTTACACAACTCACTTATCTGAAGTTCAGACTTACCTTGGCACCCTGTATCATATCTGGCAAGGGCACATGCACTCTACTCCACCCACAGCCACACTACGTCCCTCCTCCGGCCACAGGGGTCACAAGAGACAGAGCTGGACGGAGCCCTGGTCACAGCAGGCAGGCCTGGATCCCCAGCCCGCGAAGAATACTGGCTCCGCGCACAGAAGACCTTGTGATTGCTGGGGTGACCGTGGAGTCATGCGGGGGAACACTCTGGGGGGAGTTACAAAAGCACCAGTGGCTTCCACCACTAACCTACTAAAAATCACCCGGGTATCAATCCAGAATGCTAACAGCGGAGAATTCCCAACACTGTATTTCCGCATTAGGATCGACTCAAGGGCAATTTTCTGCACGGATTCAGTGTGCAAAATGCAAGGGTGGGGTCTGTTCTAGCATTTTTTTTCTTTTTCCTTTAAAGTTTATTTATTGTGAGAGAGAGAGAGAGAGAGAGAGAGAGCACGGGCAGGAGGGGGCAGAGAGAGAGAGGGAGGGAGAGAGGGAGGGAGGGAGAGAATCCCAAGCAGGCTCCTTGTCAGGACAGAGCCCAACACGGGGCTCAAACTCACAAGCCGTGAGATCATGACCTGAGCCAAAACCAAGAGTCGGACGCTTAACGGACTGAGCCACCCAGGCGCCCCTGTTACAGCATTTCCCGAGCCCTTTCTTAGAGGTTGTCATCCAGAGGGGGATGTCATTTATGGACTAGGCCGCCTGTGTGGACGTGGAAGGAACAGTGTTCTTAGCCGTTTGCCCCCCGGGGTCACCTGTGGGCCCCGTGAAGGACAAAGCACACGAAGCCGCCAAAGAGGGTGTGCAGCTTACAAAGGTGGGGGGTGCGAAGCTCAAGTTTTAAACAGGGATGGGGGTCCCCCGGGACAGATTGCTGACGGTTCGAAAGAATCCAGAAATCGATATTTACTTGGTGAACGTGCTTGACCTCTAATGGTGGTAAAGACCTCGACACTCTTTCAAGTAGTGCAGATCTGCTCCGCAGGCCAGAGGTGGCCACAGGCCCGTCTGCCCTTGGTTGTCACTTCTATTACCGGAAGCTTCTTGGGGGCTTCCCCACCTTCCCTCAGCTCGGGCCTCAGGCAGCCCCAGCCCCACCCGAGGGCCGGCCGGAGGAGCTCCAGCCTCTCCACGCATTTTCCCTTCTGCTCTCACCTCCTTTCCCCGGATGCCAGAGGCCGAGAGGCGGGGCTGGCGTGACAAACGGCCTCCGAGCCCTCTGTGACCACGGGACTATGTATGGGGTGCACGGAGCCAGCGAGGACAAATGCGTCCTGGATGTGGGTCTGTCAGCCCAGACCTGCAAACCACAGCCTCCCAACTCACGCCGTGCACACCTGCGGCTTGTTGACAGCATAGAAATGAGAAACTCGGAGGCGGTCGGACACCCCGTGAGTTCACACGACCGACCCGCACCAAGGTATTTAGCACAGGTGTTTCTGTAATTGTGATGCATGAGGACACGTCCCGGTGATCAGTGGCCCTCAACACGCGCACCTCCACCTGCCGGGAGAGGCCGGCGGGCAGGTTGGGGCCCACGCCGCGCTCAGACGCGATGCACGTTTCCCAGCAGAGCCCCGACGCCCCCAGTGTGCGTTCCCGCTCGCGTTTCCCCTTTGGGGATCCCTGTCAGCCAGAGAGCACCGACAAGTCTGCTCGGCCCGCCCCTGGCCTTGCTCCCTTTCAGCTCTCGGAGGGCTGCGCGGGGCTGGCCGGAAACGTCTCGGGAGCAACTGGCAGCCGACAAGGCGAGCAGGAGAAGAACGATCAAGCTCACGCGTGGAGCGAGACAACCCGCGGAGGCTTAAAAGGAGGTCAGTGGAGTGAGCTGTCGACTGGCTACAAGGGCCCCGAGGTGGGGAGTTCAAAGTCGGGCAGCAGCCTGAGCCGCGCGCGGGCTGGGGCCCGGGGGACCAGGAGCCCCGGGGACCAGGAGCCCCGACACAAAAGCCTGGGGCCGGAGGTGGGGGCGGCCGGGACCAGCGGAAAGGCTCTTTCTCTGGGCAGGGCGAGCCTCCCCGAATCTCCCGGGCACAGCCAGCCCACGCCCCAGGCCTCCCGCCCCGCAAGTTGTAACAGACGGAGCTGAGCGAGGCCGGGCGCGGGAGCCACTCGAGGCACCTGCTTCTCCAGGTACTGAAAGGTGCCTCAGAGCACGTCGGTTATTTCCACCTAAAACCCGGGCAGGAGAGGAAAAAGGTGGCTCCGAGCTTGAAGTCCGCCTGCCCTGTGCGCTGCCCGGACACCTGTGTCTGCAAAGAGGGAGAGAGAGGGGACGGCGCTGCCCCCGGGCCGCCACTGCCCCAGCGCCGGGCTCTGCGCCTCGGTCCCGGGAGCCTCGGTCCCGGGAGCCTCGTTCCCGGGAGCGCGGCCGGGGTCCGTACAGGGTGCGCCCCGTGCCTTTGCGCGGAGGGGGGCGGGGCACAGGCAACACGGCGGCCGCCAGCACCCCGGATCGCCAGCTGGCACCTCTTTGGTACGTAGTCGTCGGTGTCACTTGTCAACTGCCACGCGGTGGCTTTTGGCCTTCCGAGAGCTGCAAACACCCGCACACACGAGCGGAGCTAGAGTCTGCTTAGGATTCTCTCTCTCTCTCTCTCTCTCTCTCTCTCTCTCTCTCTCTCTTCCTCTGCCCCTCTCACCCACTCGCACTCTCTCTCCCTTTAAATTAAAAATAATTTTAAAAACAGAATACATCTTTAAATGTGTATGGAAGCCAAAATGGCAGAACATACTTGCTCTCTAAGTATTATGTCTCCCCCCCACCCCCCACCCCACCAAATTCATACATTGAAGCCCTAACCCCCAGTGTAATGGGATTTGGAGGTGGGGTCTTTGGGAAGTACCTGGGTTTAGATGAGGTCATGAGGGTGGGCCTTCATGATGGGATCATTACCCTAATAAGGAGACACCGGAGGGCTTGTTGGATGGAGAGATCCACCCTCTTGAGGACTCACCGGGAAGGCGGCCATCCACAGGCCAGAAGGTGGTCACTCCCCAGACACCAACCATGCTGGCACCCTGCTCTTAGACTTCTACCCTCCAGAATTATGAGAAATACACGTCTGTTGTTGGTATTTCGTTAAGGCACTTGTGCTGAAGCATAAAAACGAGAATCGGCCCTTCATAAAATTTAAGAAAAGATTACAGGCTAACATCTGGATGGTTATCTTCCACTCCATGATGGAAGATGAGGGACACACTCACAGTGACACATGGAATACTCCCTTCTCCGAACTCGGCAACACGAACAGACCCCGCGTGAAGTAGGGAAACACTCATCCAGACACACACCTCCCTCTCCTTCTGGAACAAGAGCTGGGCCTGACCCCAAAGAGCCTGTCCGGACACAGGCATCCAGACCTGAAGTCAGATGGCATCCAAGGGGGAAATGGCCCCATGACATTGAGCTAAGAAAAGCCTAGAGCCCTGGCCCCCCAACTATCACCCCTGCCCAGTTCCTTGATCCCCACGCTCAGGGACCACCACAGGAAACCTGGGAAGAGACAACTGAGCAGAGAAGCCCCTAAAAGCTTTTGTTATTATTTATCCCCCCCCCCCCCCCCCGCTTTCGTTTCTAATTTGGTTCATACTGACTTTCGGTTCTTAGGTTAGATTTGCCAGGGATGAACAGGTGTTATCGGTCTCGCCCTTATTTTCAAAGCCCAGGTCCTGGATATATTTCTCATTTCTGTAATTTCTGTTCTTTTTCTTTCCCACTGCCTGCAAAGGAATGAAGCCTCTGAAAGCTTCTGCTCTTTGAAGTTCATTTAGATTTTCTTCAGGGCTTTGTTTAGTGTCCATTTGCTTTGTATTTGGATCAAAGGGTAATCTTTTCATTGGAAGATCTGATCATTTTTATTTATATCCTCCCTTGTTACAGAAAATTTTTTCATAAAGATGAGTAACTCCTGCTTTAGCAGAAGAGTCCTGCCTGTATCTGCTGGCTCTTTTTATTTATATTAACAACTTTTCGCCTGCCCTCATTTTATTTGTGTTTCCTGCTTCTAGTGAATTAATGTCTCTTCTTATAATTGTGGGTTTTTTATTACCCAACCATCTCCACTGCTACTTTTTAACAGATTTTATTTAAAATGCCTTGATGCTATATTAGTTGACCCTATACAAGAAGTTTAATTAATGTCGTGTATTCATTATTTTTAAAATTTTTATCAAGAGACATTGACCTTTTATCTAATTTTTTTAAATTAAGTATGCCTTATCTGTTTTCCTTCTCTGTTTTTAATCCTTCCTTCTGTGTCGATGGATGTCTAGCAAGCAACATCCTGTAGACTTTAGTTTTTCATCAACCAGAGACTTGACTTCTTGATAGGGGAATTTAACCCCTCATGGTCACCGATATAATCACGAATACCATCCATTGTTATCATCATTTAGAGAAGCCTCATCGCTGATGGTTTGTGATCCGGTGACCACAGTCTATCTGGATCTAATGCTTAAAAATTGTTTGGAAGGTAACATTCCATGATTAACACTACTGTAATCTTAAGCCATCATACATACGTTTAACCTGGTTAACATTTACAGGATTTATTAGCCTCTCATCAACATTGTCCTTTTGTCACCTCCGATGGAGGATGAGAGGTGGCATTCTCCACCTTCTTCATTTGCACCCAACAAAAGTCCTCATCAGAGCCCTGAAAGTCTAGCAGAGGAAGACGGACACCACAGGAGTTGGGCAGATGGCCGTGAGCGCCACAGAGAAAAGCAAAGCAGGAGTGGAGGGCTCTTTTCCGAAATAGTCAGGGAAGCCGGTGGGTTAAGCCCTCATTCCAACCAAGACCGGAACGCAGGCACCTGGCAGGGAGAGAGTCCGACACGAGTGTGGCCTCCTAAGGATCAACAAGGAAGTGAAGAGGGCAGGAGCAGGGAGAGGGCAGTTGAGGTTGGTCCATAACAGGGGGAGAGCAGGACTGGCATAGAAGAGAGAAGTTTTAAGAAGGTTTTGAGCAGAGAAGTAATTTAAATTTTGAGTGATTGGATCAAACTTTTGAAGACTTCCTCTGGCCACTAAGTGGAGACCAAGCTGTGAGGCGGCCAGGCAGAAGTCCATTACCCCTGTCCAAGAGCCCTGGGGTCTAGCGATCGCAGTAGGCGTTGAGACACCATCAGAGCCTGGCGATATTTCAAAGCAGGTCAACGATGGGTTGACGCATCGGACGAGAGGGGAGGAAAGAAGGAAGTAGAGACCACGGAGGGCTTTTCAGTTGCTCTGGAGCTTACCGGTAGGTTACACATATGGGTAACTCACCAGCCCCTCATGCTCCTACCTGCTCTCACTCTACACACAGCCGCCCACCCCCATCCATATATTTGCTCGTCTCTTAATGGTAGTTAGTTTCACAGGTTGGCAAAAGTGTTTTCCCACAATTACATTTTTATTGCAGATTTCTTTATTTCAGGCACATAAAAGCCTGCCTGTGATCTCAGAGGAAAAGTGTGTTCTAGAAAGGCAAGCTCTGGAGAGGGCAAGTCTTACAGGGTCTTTCTGTTGTTCCTGTGTGAGAACGATAGTGTGGTTTATGTTACAGACTGCATTGTGTCCCCAGAATTCATATGTTGAAGCCCTAACTCCAGGCACCTCGAAATGGTTCTGCATTCAGCCATAGTGGACCCCGATCCAGTCTGACGGGTGTCCGTATAAGAAGAGAAAATTTGCACACACAGAGACAACAGGAAAGCATGTGCACAGAGGCAAGGCCATCGGCAAGCCAAGGAGAGAGGTCTTGGGAGAAACCGAGCCTGTGGACTCCCAGCCTCCAGAACCGCCACAGAATAAACTTCTGTGATGATGCCCCCCAGTCTGTGGAATAAACTTCTGAGATGATGCCCCCCAGTCTGTGGTATTCTTTCATGGCCGCCCTAGCCAACTCCACCTCACATCGTCTTTAAGAATTATGAAACCAGGGGCGCCTGGGTGGCTCAGTTGGTTGAGCGTCCAACTTTAGCTCAGGTCAAGATCTCACGGTTCTTGTGTTCGAGCCCCGCGTCGGGCTCTGTGCTGACAGCTCAGAGCCTGGATCCTGCTTTGGATTCTGTGTCTCCCTCTCTCTCTTTCCCTCCCCTGCTCTCTCTCTCTCTTTCAAAAATAAAAATAAACATGACCAGAAAAAGAATTATGAAACCAGGGGCACCTGGGTGGCTCAGTTAGTTGAGTATCTGACTCTTGATTTCAGCTCAGGTTATGATCTCAGGGTTCATGAGTTCGAGCCCCACATTGGGCTTCGTGATGTCTGCTTGGGATTCTCTCTCTCTCCCTCTTTCTCTGCCCTTCCCCTGCTCGAGTTCTCTCTCTCTCTCGATCTCTATCTCAAAATAAATTAAAAAAAAAAAAAGAATTACGAAACCATTATTCCATTCTCCTGCTTTTTTGCGGTTGGGAAGCTTGAAGCTATCTTGATTTTTACTTCTTCTGAACGGGGCTCCATTTTTCTTTTGAAGAGCTTGGAAAAGTCTTTTTTTTTTATTTTTCTGGAAATTTACCAATGTTACCATAACTGAGTATAACCCAACCTATGGCTAGCCAGCCCTCATCCCCTACGTGGGGCGTTCTGCAAAATGTGACTGATGTAAAGGGAAACAAGCATGGCCCCTGTTTCCAGAAGCTCGGGGTCTGGCAATGGGGTGGAAACGTCACAGAGCATGACCACCACCATAGCAGAGGAAGGTCCAGGGACCCAGGTGGTGCAGGGAGGAACCTGAGGGAGGACCCAACTCACATGAATGAGACAGACTGCGGGAAAGACTCTTGATCTTTGGACATATAAGCAGGGGTCACCTCGTGTATGTGAGAGAGTGGGGTGGGCACAGAAAGGACGTCCCAAGAAGACGAACTTTTGCGAAAGCTCAGAGGTTTGAAACCCTCCCTGAGCACGGGGGCGCCGCCGGCCCAGCAAGGAGGCCGGAACACACTGGCAGCGGGAGTAAGACGGTGACCAAGTTTGCATTTCAGACACGGAGACACTCCACAGGGCGAAGCAATGACTGCAGACGGCAGAAGTGAGTCAGGGAGGAGGGTTTCTTCTTTGCATACAAGCAGCCAAACTCAGCTGGCTTAAACCACAAAGAGAGGTGTCTTTCCGGTAGTGAGAGGTCAGGGGTAGGTGGGTGTTCCCAGACTCCCTTCCTCCACCCCGACCCCTGTGATCTTCAGGTCCCCACCCGTCCCCGCCCCCCCGCCCCCCGCCGGGCTTTGTGGTTCGACCAGAGCTCAGGCACAATGGGCCACCAGAGAGAAAACACTCCTCGGCGGAGCCTGGGACTCATCCGTGGGCTGCTGGGCCCACGCCCACCCCTGACCATGACCTGGGCTGGGAAATGGAGTCTGCAGATATCTGGGGCCACCAGGTGGCCCTTTCTGTGACTCTGAGGCCCAGGAGGGCAGGCACACACACCTGCAGGGAGGGAGAAGTCTCTCAGGAGGCGGAGGGCACGGAGGTCAGAGGGCAGGGAGAGCAGGGGGACAGAGAGAGACCCCGAGACACCGAATCCTGGAGCCCGTCCCGGAGAATGACGGTGCTTTGTACTGAGCCCAGCTGGATGGTTGCTGTTCCAGGTTCCCATGTTGGTCTCCTTTTATGTTCTTAGGAGTTAGCTAGTATTTTATTTTTCTAAGATTCTTTTCCTAAACCCCAACCAGTCCTCCTGATGATGAATGCTTTTCTCCGGGCCCTCCGAGGACCGGACAGCTCCACCCCCCGTCTCTGTGCTGTCACATTTCAGTCTCTGTTAATGCCCTCCCCTCTCTACACGTTTCAGGATGACCCGGTTTCAATCCCATCTCCGCCACGCCCTAGCTTTGTGACACTGGCAATTTGCTTAATCTCTCTAAATACCAGTTTTCTCATCTATAAAGTCGCAGCAATACTGGCATTTACCTTGTGGGGTTGCTGTAAACATGACAGGAAAGTGCCTGGCCAGCAGGATCTGCCTCGTGAAAGCTGGCCATGCTCGTTTCTAGTGTTGTGTCTGTGGTGTCCTCATTGTCACTGAGATCGGGAGTCTCCGTGGGGGACGTCTGCTGTTCTACAGCATCCCTCCTCACCCCCAGCTTCCCGAGGAAAGTCTGACTTCACCGGCAGAATTCGGCATGCTCTGCTTTTGGGTCACAGCTGCGACAACCTCCTCCATCTTCCTGAGACTGGATCAAAGCCCTTTGCCAAAATCTTCTCAAGTTTCTCATGGAAGATCGATTCCAGAGTGAGATTAGCCTTTGCACTTTTTCTGGGTTGTGTTTTGGGGATTTTTTTCTTTTCCTCTTTCTTTGGAACAAGGAAAGTTTCGCAAAGGGATCAGCTGTTCTTTCCAGTACGTAAGAGAGTGCGTTGTCTGGGAGGCAGCTGTGAAGCCTCCAGTTGCTCAGTCAACAACATGGTGAACTGCCAAGGACAGCCTTCGTGGTGCTGCAAGGTGGTGACATTGTTGAAGGAACAGTTCCAGAAAATTCTGTGGCCTGACGAAAGCACCCTTTCGTGATATTCATGTCACCTGGGAGGAGTGCCTTTCTTTTTCTAATCCCAGCACACCACCCACCCACCCCCGTGCCAGCAGCCCCCTGAATTGGGCGGGACACTTGGGCCAGGTGCAAATGTGTACTCAAACACCTGCGACAGATTATTCTTGGACTTACTCATGTAGTACTTTTTTTTCTTGAGCACCTACTATAGTGCTCCTATTCTGGGAGCCGGGACGCCGTTGGTGAATAACACCAACAAAACCCCCATGTTTCAAGGGCTAGGGCCCCACGGGGAAGCCAGATTGGGATCCGGCAGCTTGGGTCCTCCCCGTGACCAAAGGCTCCTACGCAGCTGCTGGCTGGCCGTTCCCCCTCCCCAGGGCACGGCTGCCCCAGTCAGAGACAACCCAAGCCACAGCCTGAAGTGTGGGTCTGCCCTGGTGCCAGTTCTGCCGCTCAGCCACTGGTGTGGAATGTCCTACAAAGTCTTTCTGGAATATTCCGGAATTCTAGCTTCTTTCGAGAGTGCCCTTATTGAGAATTGCTTTTCCTTCTTTCCTTTTCCTACTCTCTAGATGATTTCATGAATATTTTAAAGGGAAACAGAAACAGGGCCTTTGGGGGTGTCTCTCATAGCCCCCCGCCCCCGGCCTTTGTCATCTTCTTGGGTGCCTCTCTCATGCGCTGTCCGAAAACACTCAGCTCTCAGTAAATGTAAGGTTGCCCCACTCCACACCATGCGTCCTTTTAATGACATGTTTTGCTGGATTATGTACTCAACCTTGTTTTATATAAGAGGTGTTCCTTTGAGATGCCGCCAATCTGATCTCGTTGGAAGTTTATGAGAAAACCCAATATGCTCCAGTGCGACTGCAGACAGGGCGCGAGCCAGCGAGCCAGATTTATCCGCAGCTCCAGTGCAAACACGGCTGATCATTCCCCGGCTTTGTCCTGCGCCGACTGGTTCCAGAGTGGTCTCTGGGGCTCTGCATTCCTGCCAGAATGTTCATGACATCACTCATATTATTAATAATTACAGGTTATCCACAGATGGACGGGCAGATGGACACACGGCGACAGAGATTTGTTTAATCTCAGCAAGGCTATTTCCCCACATATTTCCCTTTGCCCACTCTTGCTGCCTCCCTGGAGGAAAAAATTAATGAAACAACAAAATGTCTAGGAAAGAAAAATGAAAATCCTGTCGGAGGGTTGGTAGCACTCTCCCCCTTCAGGAGGAGACACTGACCTGTCCCCCTTCTTTTTCTCAACACGGTCTGTGTACCATGTTCTTTTGTGAGCCTTTGAACTATAAACATCCCCGAAGAAAGATATATCCCTGTCCCTCGTCCGACCCTTGCATCGCTGCAGGCTTGATCTGTGATCCAAAATTCACAGAGGGGGAAGACGAGCCGAGTGTGTATGTGTGTGTGTGTGTGTGTGTGTGTGTGTGTGTGTGTTCATTGCCTGGGCCCCAGTTACTTCCTGGGTTTTCTGGAAGGAAAATGGAGCATCATTCGGTCTGGGGGGCAGCAGCGTCCTTGCACGAAGAGATGCACTTCTTGGATGGAGGCCAGGCTACCGGACTCTTCCCCTTGGTCAATTTAGAGGTGACCAGCTCCACCTGTGCAAGACTTGAGGTCATTGAGCCAGCCCAGGGCTGTCCTTGGCAGAGGCACAAAAGAGGCTGTCTACACAGGAGGGTGGGGAAGCTGCCAACCAGCTAATCTTACAAGCTACGAGAGGAAGGACTTTCCGGAACAAGCAATAACGTGGGCTCCAGCACAGCACAGGCCTCAGAGCACGACTGACTGCACTCGGTATTTATACCGCACGTACGGTCCACCAACTTCACTCTCTCAGATGCCACATCTTCAGTCTCCGAGTGTTGTCCGTTGTCTGTCAGCCCCCGGGCTCTCCCTTCCCTACCTCATCCCACAGCTGCAAACAGAGGGCCTCACTCCCAGCCCTCACCGAGCCATGATTTGGCAAAACTGTGAGCCAACACTGGGTCTCCCAGCTCAGCTCTGGTTCCTCTCTTCGCCTAAATGTTAAACGTCCGAATCCTTCTTTCTAGGATCTTAAAGGGCAGACAGAGTCTTAAGACCGTTGCGTATCACCGAGCCAAGCCTACCTGATCCTTGGATGTCCCGTGAACGCCTCTTATCCCTACAGACTCCAGACTAGTCACCTCTGGGGCCGTGGACGAAGAAACACAGCTGGTTTGCTTTCCGTTGGAACAAGTAAGACCCAATGGTAGTATCATCCAATTGGAATAAAAGACATTTTCGGAGAACAGCTCACCTGAAGTGTCTCTCCCCACAAAATACGTGGGGGCAAAAGAGCTACTGATCATTTTTTAAACACCCAGGTACTTGACTGCATTCAACCTGCCTCACGCTGTTCTCTTGCCAAATCTTTCGGCGTGGGCAAACACCACCTGGCCATCAGAGACCCGGCTCCTGGGCTTTGATACAACTTGTGTAAACCTGGCCTCAAACTGCCAAGCATTTCTCTGTTGCCCAGACTCAGAAATACTGGGTCTTCCGTGGGTTCGTTGCTCTCCCATGATTATCAACCGAATCTATACTTCTCTGATAAGACTCAACCTATTTAAAATGCTAGGAAGGTTGCCAACGTAGCTGCTCTGCAGAACTGACTAATTCTCAACTGTGAGGCCTTCGTTCGTGTACAATGCCTGCTGCATAGTAACTGCTTAATAAATACCTTCTTCCTCAATAAAAAGATGCATAAATATAAAAATGTGGACTCCAGCTCCCCAAATGAAATCGCCTCCATCCCAATGCAAAGGGCAGGGTCATTTTGAAATAAGTTAATGGCAGACAGAGAAAGCAATCAGGCTGTCCTGGTTGATATACACAGCACACAGCTTATTAAATATTGAAACTCTTTAGAAAGGTCTACTGACCACAGAGCCCAAATCATCTGTGGTGATTGAAAATACAGGATTTTTTACAAATCACACCCAACTACCCCAACCTGCTCTACCAAAATGCCTGCCCCCTGCCCAGGATGGGGTTATTTTTCCAGTGGCCCAGATTTATGCTGATGCCTCCCCACTATTCTCAACCAGCGAAAATGCACATGCAGACCAGTGGGCCAGGCTGGGGCTCTATTCGGAGGCCCAGCTAACTGGCCCACCTGGGGCTCCTACCTTTGACCTCAGCTTCATTAGCACAGTGCTTTTGCCCCCTGAGCCAAGGAGGCTGCTGAAATATAAATCAACTGCCTTCTCCCAATTCCCCATTCCTCTAGAAGAGGTGCTAATGAACAGGGCAGTGGCCAAAGAGTGCAATGGGAGAAGAAATAGATTTGCGGAAGCCACAGATTGGATAATCTACCTCTAGACAATGGCGAAGTGGATTATGATGCTTTCTATGCAAAATTCATCCCTTAACTGGGCCCCTCTGACCACCCCCCTGACACCAGCATAGCCAGGCTTCTCTGTCTCTCCAGGGCTCTCTGTGTCCTCACTACCGCCCGCACACCACCCACAGAAAGTATCCTTGCGGGCTCTGAGAATAAGAACAAGATGGCGCCCCGGCAACCCCCAACACCCTCATGCACCTAAAAAGGAAAAAGTGAAACACGTGTGTGCTGAAATTAGGGTCACTTGGCTCCCAGACTTCCTGACTCTGAAATGATCGATACTGGAGCCTGTTTGTCACCGTGTCTGTGATGCCCTGAGCTGGGGCCAATCTGCCTGTGGGGCCACCGCCCCCCACCACCCTGTACCCCAAGTCCTGACGCACTGGAAGACTGGCAGAACCCATGCTGACCAGCTACTCAGATCGTCCTCGCGGACCCCTGTCCTCCAATCCCAGAGCAGTCTGATCCCTCTTCGTAAGCCAGAACTTCTGCTCCCTTCTGAAATCCGCATTCTCTTTGAACTTGTAACCTTGATCGCCCTTCATGGAGTGGGTATTTTCAACAGCATTGCGTTGCCACTATGAAGCTTCATCTATGTAGTGATGCTGAGGCCGGCATGGCAATTCCATTTTTCTTAGCAGCGCTAAGCAATCATCATTTATCTTAAAAATTGGCACATTCCTCCAAATACATTCATGAGAAGGTTGGGTGTCTACTCCAATGAGAGTCAGAATCTTAAAGAAATCATCTCCACCTACTTTTCCACATCCTAAAGCTAATGTGGAAAAAAAAGATAGGAATCATGTGTTCTATAGCAGCAGAGATTTGGGGGAAACCGACATTGAAATGCATGAAGTGAAATACATCTGAAAATATAAGCTCAAAATTTCATTCCATAATGAAACAAATACCAAGTAGAGGGAAAAATTCTAATCGCATACATAGAGATCAAGAACGTATTGCATTTCTATGTAAAACAAACTGATTTCTCACAACTCAGATAGAAATTAGAATTATTCATTTATAACTTCATAGATGAGGTTTTGCCTCTAACATCCCACTAATCCCTATTTTCATCACAACTGGGAAGGAAGAAGTAGTCAAGCTTTTTACTTTGGGGATATCTGAGCCCCTCAGAGGGAAGAAAGAGATGCCTTCAGCCTATTTTTTTTAAAACGCATCATCAATAATTCTGGGCCGAGGCTGTGCGCCCTGGTTCCCATCAGAGAGGAGTGAAATGCAGGCAGGCGCCTGCACTCACGTCGCCCCCAACCCCGCGTGCACTGGACCCCGCTCCAAAGTGAAGGGGCCGGTGCCAGCCAGTGACCAAAGGCATTAACATCCAGATGTCAGAAGGTAGCTTCTTGCCTTCTGCCAGCAGAGATTTTTTGAGGAGGACCAAACTACATTAGCTCATGGCTCATTGCTTAGAAGAAAATGGTCTCTAAACGGTGAGGGTCTGTTTATTATCACAGCCAAAACAAATCTCACCATCTGCAAGCAGCACTGGCCACAGAAAGCCACTGCCCATTTGTGAGGCCATCAGAGGTCACAAGAGACTGTCTCTGTGTCCAGCAAAAAGAATTCGGAACACACCCCTGCCCCACCGACGCTCACAACAAGGCCCCCGAGGAGGGACAAGGAGAGACATCAGTCACCCGTGCTGAGAAAACACCATCAACAGAGTCTCACGACCCTGGAACAATGGTAAACTGTGGCTTGCCTAGAAATTTTTATTGCTTCACTTAAGCAGCAGGCATCCTGTGTGCGTGTGAATTTGTGTGTTTGTGTATATATGCGTTTGTATGCACATACTCCACTAGGAAGGAGGGGGTTGAAGACAGTTTTCACTGGCCTGGGATCTTTGCCTCGACCCCCACCGACTAAAAGGATCCAGGCCTTTCTTTCCAGGAGGCAGCTCCTTCCTCTGATCTCTGCTCTTCGTTGAAAATCTCCCCTAAAATGTAACTGACAAGGCAGGTTCCCCCATTCCTTGGATGAAAATCGTGGGCTGCTTTTACATCTAGGGTCGTGTCTGACTCAGATGCAAAGACCAATTTCCTGAAATGGAAGCAATGCTGAACGCGTCTACTCTGTGTGCCACTCTTCATGAATACATGAAGACCCCCAAGGACCAGTGTCTCTGCGACCCTCTACTTCAACTATCCTCGGAGATGCACAATTATGACTAGTTATTCACAAATTGCTCTAAATGGGGAGAGGAATGATCTCCATCTAGCTCTTACTGGTAAAAAGTTTTAAATAGTTCTTTTTTCAAATGTTTATTTATTTATTCTGAGAGAGAGAGAGAGAGAGAGAGAGAGAGCAGAGGAGGGCCAGAGAGAGGAGAGAGAGAATCTCAAGCAGGTTCTGTGCTGTCAGCACAAAACCCATGGGGCTCGAACCCATGAACTGTGAGCTTGTGACCTGAGCCAGAACCAAGAGTTGGAAGCTTAACCGACTGAGCCACCCAGGTGCCCTGAAAAAGTTTCAAAGAGTTCTAATGAAGTCTTCTGGTTTAGAACTAAATAGCTCTTGTAGATACAATATTTATTTTCTAATACCCATTTAACCCATTTTATATTAGTATTTTATAATACTAATGAGGCCCTAGAACTGGCTTTTTTTTTTTTTTTTTTTTTAATGCCAGGCTCTGAGTAGACAGAACTTCCTTCAGGTGTGCTATGGGTTGAATTGAGTTGCCCAAAAGATGCTGGAGTCTCATCCTCTGGTACCCATGGATGTGATCTTATCTGGGAACTGGGTCTTTGCATCTGAACAGAGGAGGACAGAGTCATCAGGGCGGGCTTTCATCCAATGTGACTGGCATCCTTAGAAAGAGGGGAAATTTGGACAGAGATAGACACACACAAAAGGAAAATGATGTAACCACAAGGAGAAGACAGCCATCCTCCAGCTAAGGAACGTCTGAAGCCACCAGAGGCCAGAAGGGGGGGGGGCCTGGAACAGATTCTCCTCGCAGCCCCAGAAGGAAACAGCCCTGCTGAGGCTCATTTCGGGATTTCCGGCCTCCAGACTATGAGCCAGCACATCTCTGTTGTTGAATCCCCCAGTCTGAGGTACTTGCTACAGCAGCTGAGCTGACTAATACAAGGTATTTGAGCAGTCTACCCCCTTGTCACCAGTACACCTTGGGCAGCTTGTGTTTGCTCTGTCTTCTGTGGTGGGAGTGGTGGGGGGGGGGGGTCCTCCTGTGCCTTCAAGTCCCCCGAACTTCTGTGGGGCAGGTCCTGGGTGATTAGTCTTGGGAGACTGAATACGTAAGTAGACAATGGCCAGACCATGTATAAAATAGAAAGGTGACCCACAAGTCCTGCAGTGTCCAACCTGGGAAGCCGAACCACAGTGTTGGCTGCCATTGGCCCAGAACGGCGAGGATGCGGTCGGGAACTGCCGATTTCTTTCCTCTTTGCTCCTGCTTCCAACTCGGGACCAACCAGGGGAAGCCAAATTCTGCTCCCCAAGTGAATCACATAGGATGCTGTGCTTCTGGCAAGCCGTCTCCAGGCTCCCCAGGCCAGCAGCTTCCAGGCAGGGCCACCTGACGTCATCCCTTTGTCGCTATAAACTTTCCTGCTCCCCTGGCTGCCTCTGAGTCTCTGAGTCCAAATGCAAGTGATGGAGGCTGAGACCCTCCCTATGGCAAACCCTGAGCAAACACCTTTTGTTTGTTCTCATTTGGGTGGTCTTCCTTTCTCTCCATGGTCCAACTCCTATATTATGTCACAAATTCGGTGAGGAAGGGCACATTATAGGTTTCAGGAAGTACTTTTTGGATGGCCAAACAAATGAACGAATGCCGTCATGCCAACAAATAAATATTTGTTGAATGACTGAGTGGGTTTTCACAACCTGTATAGCTGGGAAGAAAAAAAAAAATTGGAGAATATGAAACACCAGCACGTGTGCATTGCTAGGGTTTGATTGTGCTTGGTAGCTCTGGGCTTTGGTCAAACTGGAGGAAATGGCCAGATTGGGAGTTTCCGGTTTCCAATACAATGTGCGTTATACTTTCAGCCTTATTTATTGTGGTATTTTTCAAATTATAATAAATTTGCTTTCTTCTGAATATTCAGATGCTTCAAAAGGTACCCAAAGGATGCAATTAGCCCCTAGGGAAATATGCTATTATGTGCACATATCATGTTTTGCATAGGCTTTCCATCATCTACATAATTCATGTGCTTCTGCATAATTTTGCCTCTTTTTATGTTTTCTATGTGTTTGTGAGATAATCTAGAAGTCAGTTTCCCACCATCACAAACACGGAAAGAACTCAAGTCAGTTCCTTCACCCAATCTGCTTTACTTCCAGTCAGCCCCCTTAGAGAAGTCTCTGGAGGCACTTGCCTTTCATAGGCACCAAACATCAAGGCAGGAAAAAAGTAGAAGGTTCAGGGAGTTTTCAGGAATGAAACGGAACCTTGTCCATTTTCATATTCTTCTGGGTATTCACTGGGGTCTCTGATGGATGGTGCTAGCATTTTAAAACTCTTTAAACTGTTTATAATCCTCACTTTGGTTTTGAAACAGAAATATAATGCCAAAATTAATGGCTTTTTTAAAGCTTCTGATGTGAGTTGGTTGCATACAAATTTCCCTAAAACTGAGAAAGTCCCTCACCTGGGGAACAGGTAACTTGTGCATAATCCTGGTTGGGCTTTAATTGATTTTTCTCTCGCAGCAGCCTTTTTTTCCCCCATATTTTTAATTTCCATCTCGCATGTGCTTTCTCTACCACTGAAATCTCCTTACAGTACGGTCATTAGATGAAGAATAGAGTGACTTCCTTGAGCAGTGACCCCACGTGGGGTCCTCGGCTAGAGCTTCAGCAGACTTTATCACCAGGCCAGCCCTCCAGCCCCTCGCCCAAATCCAGAGCACGTCAGAATTTGTCCTAACCTCCTTTCTCTTGAGAAAGTAGTGATATGAGGTTAACACTGCGCATGACTCTCTTTGGGGCCAAAACATGGAAGGAAGGTGAATCACAGACATTTTTGGAAGTCGCTATACTGCCTGCCTCATTCTCACACATGAGAACTGAGACCAGGACGGGCACAGCTGGCCCTCTTCAAGGCCTACCCGTGGAAGAAGGTGTCAGAGTCTGGATGAGTCCCTCTGTCTTCTATCTCCAAAAAGAGCTATTTGGGATGAAAAGCCCAGGGAGGGCAGGTACTACCAATCCACACACAAATTAGGTGCCAGGCTGTGGCATGCACCTCCAGGAAGCAGGCAGCCATGGAGGAAGGCGCTGTCCCAGAGGACTAGAGCAAAACCAAGTGACCATAGGAGCTCAGGCCTCTTCCAGATGCCCGTGAACATACGAAATCAGCCATTGCTCCCCTTCTGGGCCAAGACCCCCTCTAAGCCCTGCAACGTAACTGTATAGACCACCAAGCCCTCTTCCCTGACATATTCAACCCCCTTTACCTCCATAATTGTTGCCAAGACACAACCAGAAGTCACCAAGGAGGCCAGACGGTACCTGAAAACCAGGGTGGTTCCACGGATCAACCTTAGAACAAAATTTTTCCAAACATCCTTCACGAATGAAAAGATCCCCTATCAGAGCATGTGAATACTTACATACTAAAAGTGGAGATCGTTGGGCTAAAAGGAATGTCGGTTCAAATTTTATAATCCCCCCAAAAATATAATATATATATATAAAATATATATATATATAATATAATATAAATATATAATTTCTGCAGAATAAATACCAGCATCTGTAAGGGCAGGGACAAACCCATAGAACTGACAAGAAAAAGGCATCCAAATGAAAACCAGATCCTCCTCATCCCAGCACAAGTCACTGCCAAAAGACTGAGCAAGGGAGGGAGAAAACATTACTTATGTTGGCGTCGTTAAAATCTTACATCTGAAAATCATGGCAGAAACAAGAACCAAGGGCATGAGGTAATCTGCCGTTAGAACTGTGGAATACGGTGCCTTTGCTTTTAAAGTTCGCGCAGAATAGGCACCGATGCGTTAGCTGAAGCACTACTGTTTCTACTGAGGGTCCTTCCTCGTGACCCTGACCTCCGGCCCTCCATCCGCTGCTCTGTCCATCCAGGCGTTGCCTTTGACTTCTGCTCTCCTTTCCTCTCCTGCTCTCTTCTCACTTTTCTGCCATTTTCTGATTGTCCTCTTGCTTTCTTTTCTCCCCCCAACATGACATCTTCCTTCTGATAGAAGCTCTTTCTCAAGTAAACTACGAAAAACCCATGATCCTTTCCAGCTTTAATACCCAGATCAACAGCCCTCTGTTTATGAATGAGCGATGTGAGACTCAGGGAGCGGAAGGCAGGGGCTAGGGGTAGAACCACAGTTCACAGTCGGCTCTGCTCTACAACTCCTAGAACTCTTCAAAATGAATGGTCATTGTCTTTGGCAATGATGGAGAAGGTGGCCGCTGTCTCCTTAGTGGAAAGAAAGAAAGAAAGAAGAAAGAAAGAAAGAAAGAAAGAAAGAAAGAAAGAAAGAAAGAAAGAAAGAAAGAAAGAAAGAAAGAAGAAAGAAAGAAAGAAAGAAAGAAAGAAAGAAAGAAAGAAAGAAAATAGCAAACCTCTTGAGCAAAGCTGTGATCTCAGCACAGGTGTCTAATTACTCATCTCCCCAAAATGCAACCCAAAGTGAAAAAAGAAAACTAAAAATAGAGAAGAAAACACGTGTATCACCCTCCCGTACCCACTGCACTTGACCGGTGCAGGCTGAAGCTGCGGGTGACTCAGGGCACACACAGGGAACATTCCCATTAGAAGGCACCTGTCCTCTCTAGATCAACATTTTGAAGATGCCCTCCACTGAAAGCACCTATGGTTCATTCAACTGCTTCACCACGCAAAATTCAAGGAGAGGAGTCATACCTAAAGACACCGGAAGAATATTAGTGACACCAAGGTGTCACTGAAGGAATTGTGTTTCCATCAAGAATCCATACCTTGTGAAGGATTGAGAGTCCAGGAAAGAGCAGAGAGCTTGGTATGGGAAGCTAGCTTGGGGTAGAGTAGCTCTTGTGACCTATCTCACTACATAATTGAGCTATGTAGTTTGTTTTTTTTTTTTATATTTGTTCCTTCTAAGGTAATAGATGCTCCACGCAGGCAGGAGCCTTAACTGTCTTATTTCCAGGCTCGGCACCAAGTGAAATGCAGTATACGGAGGAGGTACGGAATCGATGCTCGATGAGGGAATAATCGAATGGATGAGTAGAGTGAGGCCATCTGCCAGGAAGGCACACGCCTCTCCGGTGGCCCAGGGCTCCCTCTCCACCCCTCAGGCCAGGCTGCCGGTCTCTTAACACACACCTGTGTCCACTATACTCATTTTAGTAGCAATGGGGATGGTGGAACCCACCTGATCTCTTGTGACCACTTACCAGACCTGGAGACACCTTTCTGCTTTCAAAAATCAGGGAAGAGAAAAACAAAACCCCAAAGATACGGTGCTCTTAAAAAAACAAGAACCCCCCAATATAAAAAAAAGAGCACTTTTAAAAATACGTTAAAAACTTGCAAAAATAAATGAAGTTGAACAGCCTTTTTTGGAGCCCCGCCCCCCCCCAAAAAAAACCATGTCTTTAAAAAAATAAGAGAAGAAACCTCAGATACAAGAGCTGAAGGATGAATGAATAACCAACAGGAGGAAGGCAGTGAATAATTAAAGGAGAGTCAATAAGGAACAAATTAAGGGGAAGAAACGATGTTGATGCTGAATAAAACAGGACCAGAGGCTCTAAGTGAGGGAAGTGACCCCGCAAGAAAACAGCAAATCAGCGGGCAAAGGATTTATGACCTTCCAAGGGACGAGAATCCAGAAAAAAAAAAAAAAAAGAACCAAACAATTAAAATAGTAAGCGAGAATGTGACAGCTAAGAACGGCTGATAACGGAGATTGGATATGCAGACGATTGCTTTTCATGAAGAGGAAGCCAGAATAAATGAAACAGAAAAAACAGCTGCAGAATAAATCTTCCAAAAGATGGGGGGAAAGCTTGAATCTCAAGTCGAAAAGGGCTCCTCGCCAGCAAAAAACTGGATTTTCACACACACACACACACACACACACTCCTCACAGGCATGTATACATTGCTAAAAGCCTGAAATTTTAAAGATTAATAAGAAAAGATATGGCAAGCACCCATACAGGAAGCAAAAACAAGCGAAAAGGAAAAGAGGTTACTTATAAAAAGCAAGGCAGGTGGGCCTCAGATTTCTCCTCTGTGACAGTAAATGTCTTCAACCCTTTGAGGGGTTCAGAATCCCAGGAGGATAAGAAAGTCTAAAATTAATTAGTGTCCTCCTCCTATACAACTGGAAATCAAAAGACCATGTTTTATGCTTGATATTAAAAGAATATATGCTGTAAATATACGTTTTAAAATGAAATGTAATTTTTAAGGTTAATCTAAAGCGTTTACATTTCAATATAAGCATGCAATTTAAATTTGAACATTTGAAAACGTAGCCACTACCAGCAAGAAAGCATATCAGTCGGTAGGGAAGATCCAGAGGAAAAATTCCAATGGCAGCTCAACTATTGGGATTAACTCTGATGGAAAACAGTAAAAAAATAAAAAAATAAAAGCTCCACAAAGTAGATATACCCTTAAAAGCAGAGAACTGAAATGGTAACAGGGAGCCCCAGGCTGCATTCTAGAATTACCCAGAGGAGGAATCTCAAACCACCCTGAGGACCTCTGAGGAGTCCACACTCTAGTCCACATCCTCTTTTGAGGATGGTGAGGCCCACACCCCTTCCCACCCCTTCCCTGGTGCCTCACCCCTTCCCACCCCTTCCCTGGCCCCTCGGGGAAGCTCAGGTGAGAAGGAGAGCTGACTTGAGCCCCGACTGGCCTCCGGAGAAACAGCCACAGAGCCCCTCCCGGGGAGGACACAGTCGGACAAAATTAGAATGAACGTCCACAGGGCCACGTGAAGAGTTAGGTAAGATGAGCCAGAAGGGGCAGGAAGGGCCAACAGCAGAACCCACTCCTTACAAACGTCCGTGTTGGGATTCGGAGAGGGGCGCCTCCCACTGCTGAGGAAATAAACCGCCAGCCTGAAATCTGCAGGGAATAAAAAAGAGTACAAAGGGACAGGGCAGATTTGGGAAAGGGCCAAAGGGCTTCTAGAAATGAAAGATGCAGTGACTGCGAGTCACCAAAGCCGGCAGGTGCCCCTGGCAGCAGAATGGACAACAGACAAAGAGGGGGAGGAGCCGGGAAGAAACCCAGAGCAGCCGGAGGCAGGGGTGGGGGGAGATGTTGGGTTCCTCTCTAGGACACTGAGCTCTGCGAGCAGCGGGGTGAGGGCCAGAAGGAGGGCATGAGCCCAGATCCGGCTGTGGAAGATTCCAGGCACACTTGGGGCAGGGATGGCCCTCCCCTGACCCAGGGGACTAGGCCATCGTACCCCTGAAGCGAGCAGCCCTCGGGTGTGGGTGCCTCAAGGAGCAGCTTCCAAGGGCAGTCTGTGGAAAAGGGCTCCGTTGTGGGCCTTGGGTGGGAGCCAGCATTTCTGGAAGCTGGAGAACGGGAGCCTCCGTCCCGAAAAGAAAGCTGACATCCAGGCAGGACAGCGCAGCACCCATGTCTGGGGAGATGACAGCAGACAGTCCCCAGTCACCTGTACGCAGACTAGATCTGCCCCCAGCACTAACAGTGGGGCTCTCCACCTGCTGTCCTTTCCCACCTCCCTCTCCATGGCCCCCTGTGCCCAGGCCAAAGCCCAAGCCCTGTGATGGGGTCCCACTTCCACTTCAACCTCCCTACCTGGGACTCTACGGGACGTCACATTGCTCACCTCCGGAGGGCACCATGCACAGCGTGGTCTATGCCAGGGGCGCCCCACACAGACTGGATCTGGTGACTGGGTACAGTCTCTTGGGCGAGCTTCCCCAGCACGCAGACACCTCTCCGGGGCGACCTTGCACCCACCACAGCACCACCAGCTCGTCCAGAGCGAGCATCCTGGTTTCTCCGCAGGATCTTCAGAGGCACCGTGCAGAGGCTCTCACACCAACGCGCCCTCCAGATGGGGCTCCCCGGGAGAATCCCAGTGCAAACAAATACTTAAGATGCTTTTTGGTTCAACATCTCCCTCAGCTTTGTTTAGATGGTTTCTTTCAAGTCTAAATGCAAAGCTTTCTGAAGGAAAGAGCTCAGACGTTCTGAAACCTCAGACCGTGGGGTTGTTAGCACGAGAGGAAAGAACCCCAGAGCTCCCCACTGCAAACTCCTGATGGCACAGAGGTGGTACCTTGGGCCCAGGGGACCCAACCCCCCCTCCTGCCTCCTCCTCCCTGTGGACCAGACACACGGGATGTTTCGTCTCATCCTGACAAGCAAACTCTCTGCACACG